>NC_092621.1:9002500-9332500 GCF_047663525.1 Anas platyrhynchos
TTAGAAGAAACGGTCTCTGCATCCGCTGTTTCCTCATAGTCAAGAAGGGGTACTGGGAGAGGAGCCACAAGCTCAGGTGTGAATTCTGAGGAACAACTGGGAGATCCACAACAGTTAACATCATTTTTTCTAGCTTTCCATTTAATGTCTCCTGCAACGGCAGCCTGTCCATCCAGAACAGATTCCTCCTTCTCCTCACGCTGGTGGAGAATCTCTTTGCACTCTGGTGTTCCTGATTTCAATACAGGGGAAGAATATGAGTTTGAAGTATCCTTTTCTGGAGTCAAGGTGACTTCACTGGAGTAAACTGAACACCTGTGTTTGGATTTGTACTGTTTGTCATCAGCCAGGAAATCTTGGCTATTTTTCCAGTTACAAGCAGTATCTTCTTGTAAGCAGCAAGGTTTTTCCGCAGTATTGCTTGTGGAGGACTCCATAGCTAAGTCATAGCTCCAGTCTGATGGAGTTTTGCTGCAGCCTGCATTTTTAATGGATTCCTCCATCTTTGGGCTGCCCTCGCTACAATCCCAGCTGTTGTCTAGTTCGTGTTCTTGCGAGTGCATTGCATATTTAAAAAATAAATCCTGTCGCTTTTGACCTTTTTGCTCTTCCTCAGTTCCTTGTTCTCTTTGATGAAGGAAAAATGAATGTTTACTGCATTTGTTGGTGTTTCTTCTCTTCACATTGTTTTGACTGCAGACAGGTGAGAAAGAATCTTCACTGAAATCACTGTCATCAAGATCTTCCAGCTGCATCCCCTCTTTGTTCTGTGTTTCTGTGGGTGTAAGGCTCAGCTCCTGCTTCACTTCAATTTCCTGGGGCTTATATTGTGTTAAAAACCTCTCCAGAGGCTGGTAGTTCAGTTTGTGCTGTAGAATAGGTGGCTGCTGAAATTGCTGGTGATAAAGGCGTAAATGTTCCTCCCTTTCCTTCTGAAATGGAGACAGATTTGTCCAGGTTTCAACGCACGGTTTAACAAAGGTGTTTCCCCATTCCTGCCTGCTGTCAGAAGGCAGATTTCCATCTCCAAAGGAAAAATCATCTCTAGAAACAAGCTGTTTCTGCACAGGTTGCACTGTCTGGACTTTTAGGCACTGGACAGGTGGTCTGTCTTGCATGTACTTATCTCTTTGGCCACTCTCTTTTGTTTCTGCTGTACCAGTGTTTCTGATGACAAAATCCTTTGCAGTGGGGTTCTTTTCAGAGTAGGGGGACAGATCATCAGTTTTCTTCTTCAGGGGATGTCCTATCCGTAAGAATCCCTTAACTGGACTAGTGTGGTGGAACCACAGTGAGCTGGGACTTCCTTTGTAGGCATGTCCTTTGTTGACTCCCCTGGGGGTAGAGGTAAAAGGGACACTGGGTGGCTGGAGCGCTGCAGGACACGTCTTTGTTTTTGTAGCACTCGAAGGGTGCTGGAGACCTAACTTTACTTTCTTTGGAGAGCTCTTTTCTCCAGGTGGCATGGAGGGAGAGTTTTGGACACGTTTTGGAGATACGTTTCCAGCTGTCCGACGTCTGTTTGTGACAGGGGTAGAACATTTAATCCCTTTCTTCAGCTCTTTAACCCTGTAAAATGAGATTGGCTTTAGATGTCATGCTTTCAGTTAAATAACATGTCTTCAGAACAAACTAACACAGACTAAACACTGAATTCAATGTCATGATTTCTCTTTTAATTATCCGTGATCCAGGCAGGCATCAGAAACACCTGAACTTCTGGAAAGGTCTGTAGCACTATTTTGAAGTGCTTCCTTGAACAGTGCATAACAGGTCAAAGGAGTGAAGATGGCCTCTATTTCAGTGGAAGTGGGTTTCATTTCCATGCTTTATAATGCTGCATGGCACAGTGCTATCTCAAAACAAACCAGTGCTCTCCACAGTACATTGTATAGTCCCACAAGACACAAACTAGAGCTTTTGGAAGTAATTGCAGTAGAGCTAATTAGCTCATGTGACACGTGTACAGGGCTATCCTGTTCCTGGATCAGACCCATCAGTGCAATTGCGAAGGGCTGCTTAACTGGCATCACCCTGTCCCCTCAATTGTTTCCTTCATTCCTCTTCTCCTTAAGCATCTCTTGTCCTCTAAACCCCAGCATTGCACAGCCTGCAATCTATGTCCTCCTGTGTAGGAGGGAGGGCGAAGGACTTGAGCATGTTTGAGGCACAACTACAATACAAAACAAAGCGTGTGAGCGATGAGGTTAGCAATGCTGCAGTTAAAGGGAGCACGGTGATATTTTCACCACTAAAAGCTGTTATCAGGAAGGATTTACAAGACCTGGAGAATTTCAAGACCCAGTGTAAGAGTGGAACAGGTAAGAATTTTATTGCTTTGTGAAAATTGCATTTCCTACTTAAGTCAACATTTCCAACACAACTACAAACGTTAAACCATACTTTTTTCTTGGTGTTTTTCACCTTGGCAAGATTAAGATTCATCACCTACCTGTCAGCATATCGTAAAGTGTTCAGGGTATGCTCTGTAGCTATGTGGCTAGGTGATACATTGGCTATCATACATGTCTTGGAATTGCCAATGAAAGAATCCTTTAGTACCTAGGATTAGAAGGAAAAATAAGTTTAAGATTCTTAGCAAGTCATATATTTTCTTAAATATATGCTAGCTCTTATGTAACACAAAATATGAAGAGGGTTGGAATTGGGTGATTATTAAGATCCCTTCCAACCCAAACCATTCTATGATTCTATGGAAGTGATTTACTTTACCTCAGAACTTCTGAAAAGTTGGGCTAAGCTATCTTGCATTTCCTGTAAATTAACGATGGGCACAGAGGCAGTTTAACAACTCAGGTAGGTGATGCATAGTAACTGCCTCTTTTTTTTTTATTTATTGTATTTCTCTTGTCTCGATTCATCTTGCCATTCTTTGTTTACAATTTAAAATCATTATGAGTGTTAATCAGTGCTGTGAACAAGACAGGTGTCACACGGGTGCTCATATGCTTTATTCCTCAAAACATATGTTACAACTACAGTGAAGAAATGTTGATCAGAACTCCTGTGACTGTTAACTGCACAGAAGATGCAAGACTGGTTATGGAGTAGGTGGAAATGGATGGAACTCCGAAAGACTTTGTTTCTGGAGTTATACACAACATGAATATCTGGTTATGACTAGTCCATAGGGTTCTTCATATAAGAATTCACTCAGGACAATGAAGATTCAATCCCAGAATTCAGGAGTTAGGGCACTTTCGGGGAAGCTAGGTTTCTGTTTGTTTGTTTGTTTGCTTGTTTGTTTTTAACTACCATGCTAGTCCCCAGGACTGACTGGGTGAGGTGGAAGCTGGCCTCAACCCTGCGAACATCTTCAACATTATTTCTTGGAAGAGTTATGCATTGTTCTCTCTCTCTCACCAGTGGAGTATCTACTACCGTTGCCTTTCTGCCTCTTTTACCTGAGTTAATTTGCTTTGCCGGAAAGGTGTATGTGCATGCTCCTGATCCAAGGCCCGAATGCATTCCTTTAGCTATAAAAGAAAAGAAAAATGGGGAAAAATATTTCAGTGACACGCTGACAGTAACACTGAACTGAATTGCATCAAATCTTACCTATGAATTTACTATTTTCCTCATGCACTTTAATTCCTACAGTATCTCTCACAAGTGGAATTTGTTGCTGACACAGCGATGAACGGCTTCAGCCTAGTTCAGGCATTGGCAGCAGTTCAGCTGCATTCAGAAAGCAAAACTGCAGCACAGAGCATCCCCAGCCCAGCCTGCCAGTTCTGTGGGCTGTATAAAACATATCCAAAAGTCTGGGTAAACAAGGAATGTTCAGCATACACAGAGCTCCACACTACTGTGGGCCTGCTGCTGCATGCACCATAGCTAACTAGTTTTTAGTCAGACTGGGTGTACACCAGACCACGCTGCACCTTGCATGGCAGGTGTACACTGGATTCATAGACCTGCGACATCCTAAGAACAGAGTTTTCTGAGCTTTATCTCTCATAAATTCCGTTCTCCTAAAAGAAATTCTCCCCCTTCTGAAAATATAACAAAATGCTACTGTTTGGTTAACAGCAGTGCAAATTTCTTGTGCCACTCTGGCAATATTTAATATTTTCATAGCAGAGCTACTATGAGCTAAACAAAAGCTTATTTCTTCCTCCCCATACTGCTTCTAACCTGCAGTCTAGATATTCCATCCATGCACACTGTAAGTGTGGGTATGCTGGGCTGTGTTAGAAGGTGGCTGATCTCTTTTCTCTTCACACCAGTGCAAAGCCCCAAACCCCACCAGCAGGAAGAACATGAACCAACACCAGTTAGCTGTGGGGGGAGCTGGGTTCCAGCCCAGTTTAAGACCCTGCTCAGAAGGCAGTACAGATGCAGGCTGTCTATATAAACACTTCAACGTGGGCCTTTGAGAGGCTAATAAATAAGAGCTATACACAAAACTTCAATTAAAACTAGCAAAAAACATGCTGCTAGCTACACCCATGCCTTGCACAAAACACATCAGATGTTCTCCTTGTTAGCAACCATCAACAGAGGTAGATGGTAGTCCTGAAGAAACATCTTGCTTTATTACCAGCTTTGGAAAAAGATATCATTTTCAAACAGAGGTTTACACTTTTTTTTCCATGTTTCCACTTGCAGAACAGCATCACACTGCATATCAAGCCTGAATGCTCTCTAAAACCAGCAGAAGTGGACTGCATAGCCACGTGACAAGTCATTCATAAGATTTATCATGGGAGAAATAAGCAGATGACAGTATTGTCATGGTGATGCTGATACTAGCATGAAGCAGCCTTCCTACATTTAAAGGAACAATACCCACTTAAAATTATACCTATTTCTTTCTTTTACCACGTTTTATTAAAAATCACACCTCTAGCAAGATCAAACTATTGTAACGTTTTATCCTGCTTCTCATAATTGCAGTATCTGAGTATCTTCTATCTGAAACCACCACAAATATTTAAACTAATAGCAAAATATAAACTTTCTGTATTTTAAGGCTAGAAGAGAACATTATGATCAAGAAAGAGCTACTTTGCACAGGCTGTAGACTTACCCAACGACGCCTTTTATAGTTAATTCAGTCACTACTTCGAGACTGCCTAGGTACTTACTCTGCGAAAGCGCACACACTGATTTTAAAGTTCCTTTTCAGACAGTCTCACAAACCCACATTAAGCCTCAGTCCTCAGGAATTGTTTCTGTTCAGGTCCTGATTCCCCATGACTCTATTATTCATCAGTAAGTACTCAAGAAAGCACAAAGTATGCAAACACATTCACTGTACAAGCTACCTCCCAGTATTGAGTGCTAATATTCCACAGCAGGATGGTCTTTGTGCAAGAGAAGCTTTCTCCATTCTCAAAACAGAGCGAGCCACCTATTTACTGCATGCTAAAAGCGTATACAACGTATGGCTGTGTACAGCAACTTCTGCACTGCTGACTCATACTCACTGATTGCAAATCACCTTCATCTCACTTAGAGAAGTCCTCAGTCATCAGTGAGCTTTGTTCCTTTGAATTAAAGGAGGTGCAAAGTCTTCTGCACAATTTCTATTAGAGGTGCTTCTGTGGTCTATTAAATAGCATTTTTCTGCTCCTTGTCCCTCTTAACATAATTGTGTACATTTATAAGAAAAGATGGTTTGTGTTAAGAATGCATTATTTCCCTTTTCTCCCACATCTGCATGCAAGTCCCTGGGCTCTTGAGCATTTAAGCCCTTTGCTCCTGATTTGATAGGGAAGTCTGAGTTCAAGTGGCGAAATAAGCAAAAAGAACAGCAGATGTGCTTTTATGAAACATATATGGTAATCCCAAACCAATATTCTCTGGAAGTAAAAGGGACAAACTTTCTACATAAAATATGAGACACTTGGCATACTATAAGCAACATTTTCTATACTGTGTTAACCCAACTGGCTGTAAGAATCAATCAAAAAGACTTTATTTTCATCACAAAATGTTTCCCCTCTTAAATTGTCAAATTAACTGAGACAAATTAAACTGGAAAAACTTAGCACTCTGGATATTTTTTGCCCTCCATTAAATCCATATTCATATTATTCCATGGTTCATTTTATCCAAAAATCAATTAATTACAAAACCCTCCTCAGTTATGCTAGTAGCTTACTGCTAAAAGACTTTGGTTTATTTCTGCTCCTTCCATTTTTGTTTGTCGATCTGAGTCTCTGGCATCAGCTGCCCTTTCACTGCCAGCCAAGTCAATGAATGATATCCTAGAGAAAAAAAACAAAACAAAACAAAAAAACACACACACACAAAAAAAACCAAGAAAGTTGCATTTAGCTTAAGGGCTTCTTTTTTTTTTTTTTTTCCTCCTATTTCCTTTCCCCCCTTTTTTTTTTTTTTTAATAAACAACAGAGAAGCAACACTTGAAATCTGAAGAATGATTAGCAATAACTACCTTTGAACAAAGAGAAACACCTGCTGGAAGTATCTGAAGCATCAAAATAAGCATAGCAGCAGAAGAGTGTCAGAGCATTCTGGCACTAGGACAATCATAACAGAAAGTAAAATTGTTGATGAATGTGCTTGACAGTTTAATGTGCTCGACAGTTTAATAGATAAGCTCTTTAAAGTGTAGCACATTCATTATTCTGGATAATCACTCTGTTTGTAGCTTCCCAAGAACACAGTTAAAGAAATTGTAAATTTATTGATTTTTTTTCCCCAAGTAAAACAGACAACTGCCACATCAAATGCAAATTCAGGGCAATAAAAACAGATTGCTGGTGTAGTAAATAATACATGCAGCTTTCTGTGCTCCTTTTCCCTTTCTTCCCCAAAACTCCATTAATCCTTCTCACATTCACTAGCTCTGTGTGCCAGCTACTGAACTGACTGTTGCACCATATCTTCATTTTTGTCCTCCTATTTCCGGAAGAGCTCTGACTTCTCTTACAGACATATTTTGAGATCCCTTCCCCACTGCAATTCCACCTCATTTTCAGAAAAAAAAAAAAAAAGCACACATGCCACACCTACATAACCACATACACTTCTAATTCTAAACTGCCTGGTCTGCCTTTTCCTCTCTTCACTGTTTGTGGCTCTTCCATTTTGCCTTGTATTTAAAATAAGATCCTGTGAAACAAGACTGCACTGTAGTTGCTGGAGGGGTGTGTCAACACATTTTTTTGACACTCAGCATCGATACCTAGACCTATTTCTCTAGGTCTTTATCCTCAGACCTATTTCTTGGGGTTGTTTAGTCTGGAAAAATGATGATTGAGAAGAGACACAATTGCAGTTTTAATGGCTGCTACAAAAGGAAGTAAGCTGCTCTTTTTGTCTGGTGCAGATGGCATCAGAGTCACGTTCTCAAATTATCAGAGGGTTAGATGAGGTACTAGTATTCCTCTGACCAAAGGTAAACATCTGTAATGGAATCATCTCCACCTGGGCTAGTCACCCCAGGCTCTCTTTGTAGTCAATTATAGACAGGAGAGAAGTGCTTTTATGTCAGATGGATTTGCCCCTGTTTTTGGTGACTATGCAGAATGGGATGAACTGGATCCCAGAAATGACTTTATTTACACTGACTTCAAAGGTGATGAGCTCACATGTGGATGTCTCCACTGCAGACGTCTACCTTTGGGCAGATTAATGCCCCAGACAGGAAAAGCATTTTAACACTGAAGATGAAGAGATGGATTTGGTTGACAAATTTCTTCACTGGAAAATTTTACAAGCAAGTTTGTCAATCCTCTCACCGCTGTGAGTTAAGTACAACACATTGGAGCAGAGAAAGGACTATGAAACTTCATATATTCCCTTTGAATTTTATCTCCAGATTTAACTCACAGATGCCACAAACTCAATACCTCCTCTTGGTCTGCCTCCCTGATGTCCCTGAGGTTGATCTCCTTATCAGTCCTGAGCAGTCCCAGTTCTAGACTTACCTTCCAAATGTCCTGTTGGCTGTGTCTTTAATTTGGATTTGGATGATAGCATGAGATCGAGAGGAATCCGAGTTGACTCCAGTAGCTCCTGTGCTACGTTCTTTCCCTCCCTTCAAAATCACCTGCAAAATAAGGGGAACAAAATCCAAGCATGAGGGAAATAAAGCACAGTCTGTCAGAAAGAGATTTTGCCCTCATAAGATGAAGTTGTATTAGGAGCAATACTTCATTACAGCTTGAAATTTTGGTGCAAGGGAGATGTTAAGTAAGACCGGATCCCTTCCAATGTTTCTGTCAGAACTTTGGATATGGATTTGTTTGCAGTAACACTATCAAACTTAGGGAGTATACTGCAGATAAGTAGTTGTTGCATTGCACACTCGTTCTGATTTGCAAAATATCTAGACTATAGAACCAAAAAACAAATGTATGGAAGAAAAGAAAAAGATTGCAGAGATAATCTAAGAGATTTGTGGGATTGACAAATTCCCCCCCCCTTCTCATGTACTAGGATGGGTACTGTTATCCAGAAAATTATATAAAAATGCCAAAACCTTTCTCCATCTCAATAACTAAATAATAACTAAAAGAAATTATACTACAGGAGTAAGGAACAAAGTTAAGAGATCAAGAGCAAAAGAGCAAATGCTCCTTCAAGATCTAACTCTGGATAATTCATTTTTGCAAACTTTTAAGGACTATTGCTAGAAGTCTAGCAGCAGATGCAGCAGGACATTCATAAAACAGAGTCATTAATTTTGCTTCTGGTTTTAAGAACAAATTTAAATATTATCTACCAAAATCAATACGTTCTCAGTTGACAAATGTGCATTATTTATGCCTTTCAGTGGCCAGTTCTCAAACAGTAACCTAACCAACTGCTGCAGCTCCCAAGTACTATGTTAGTGCTAAACGCAGTGAATTTCTGAACCAAAGCCAACATCAATGAATATTTAATAACTAGGGATGTATTCAAGACTCTTCCCATATATCTGTTGCAGACAATTCAGAAGCTCTGAGTCAAGCTAGTGACACTTCTGTGTTCAAAAGGGCCTGTGGACAATATAAAATTAGTTTTTTGCTGAGATACCTATGAGAATAAAGTCATTTAATAGCTCTTCTCTGTGTGCAATGTGATAATATAGAGGAATGTGTTAATCAACCTCATAGCAGATTTACACTCTAATTTACAGAAGCATCGCCAGCATGTCCTGAAGCTTGGAGTTAATGAGGATAAAGAACAAAGTTAAATGGAATATAAGTGAGAACACCGTGCCAATTTTAATGAGTCAATTACGCTATCAGGCGCTTGTAATTTACAGTTCCTTACTGAGAAAGGAATTAAGCTGTTCAAACTTAAGCTAAACAGAAGACAGATTTAGCCAGCTTGCTTGCTGCAGGACAGTGCAGAAAATTTCCCAGTGCTCTTGCTGGGCTTAGCCAGACAAGGAAGGAAAACCAAAGCTTTGCTTGTGCTGAATGTCAGCTACTGTTTAAAGATCTTAATTTTACACAGCTGCTATTACCCATCATTTTCTAAGCATTGTCTAAATCTTCATTTAGCTCAATATTTCTTAAGTATTTTCTGATTTTCAGTTCTATTAATTTACAAATTTATATCTTTTGTCCCACTCCCATGTATCTTTTATACAGAAATGTTCAGAGAAGCCAAAGAAGTCACACTAGGAGAAATACAGAGATCCACCTTACAGCATCCCTTGCTGGAATGTTATTTAATTTCTGGAATAGTGACAGCAATCTGTTTCTTGGCAAAGATCTTTCCATAAGGAGTGGCAGCAGAAGCAACAGCTGCAGATCAACAGCTTGTGTGTTGCTAACACAAGTCATGCTGACCCACCATGCTTACTTATTAAAGAAATATTAACAGTGCTCCTCCGCTTTCTGCTTGAGGTTACTAACTTCAGAACCTTAAAAAGGAGCATCCACATGTATGACACAACAGTTAACAATCTTCTCTGCAAATGACTTATCTCACAAATCCATAAATAAGGCTGCAGAAGACAAAATAATGACAAATATTGAGGTTACCTCCAAAAGTAGCTCTACAGAGTCCACCTGGACCTCTCGGAGTCCAACTATTTGAACAACATGTTTGCTATCTTCTCTTGCAAAAAGTCTGAAAATGAAACATCACAGAAACGAGATTTTTGAACTCCTAAATAGCAGCAATGAAAACACACTCCAGTGCTATGATACTATATAAAGAGAACAATCAAGACTACTGATTAAAGGAGAGCTATCACAGTCATTTATTTAATTTCAGACATAAAGAGCTATTTCATTTTCAGTATCTACCACTGAAACTTCACTGTTAAAGGGAAAGTAGCACTGCATTTCTGCCAGTTCAGGAATATAATCAAGCAGAGAAGTAAATTACCACGTCTACATTTCAGAGTTCCTCTCTCTCCTTGAACTGCATCTCAGACCTTCTGTAGTAAGTTCAGTCTGTATAAGTCATGCTCTGTTCAAGTTCCCAAGATTTTTGCACAGGCATTTGAAGCAGCTCCCATAGCCATAGAGTCTGAGTCCAGAACAACTCTGCCATGAATCACACAGAAGCGGTACTGTATATTGGAAGAATACAGGCATGAGCCTCATGGAAGGAAGCTTAATCTCCTCTTTCAATGACATGTAGTATAGCTGGCTTACTCTGACTCTGTAGAACTGCTTTTAAATCTTGTGCAAAAATTGAGAACTTGAATAGATGTTCACTCCCTAAGGCAGAAAGCCTCCCTCTTGAGTCTGCCAGCGTGCACTCAAGATACTGCTTTCTAGGATGCTAAAGGCCTCCAGATGACAGGGAATGTTCCTTCAAGACCACTCTGAAAAGATTTCACTGCAAAAATCTTAACTGACTGTTGTTGTGTTTAGAGTTTTCAGCCACAGTGCTTTTTTTACACCGAGCATGTACTGAATTGTCCTGGTTTCCATTTCAGATGAAGCTCCTCTAAGTGAGTATGCATCCATCTGAACAAATCTGGGGCTGAGGCACTACTGCTGAGGGTGGTGGCAGCATCACCTGCAGAAGGTGCACTCAGTAAAGGAGCTCAGTAAAGTCCTCAGTAAAGGACTCTGCAGTGTCAAGCACAAGTGGGACACTGACAGCACATTCCAAGATAGCATTGGCTGGAACTGCAGCCCCACTGGCACAGCAAGAGGAAAAGGTAGGGGTTATGTTTGAGGAGGGGGAGATATGGATTCCACAATGGCCAGCATCAGAACTTCTGGTCACAAGAAGGCTCTTTTTCTACCTATGGGATGTTCAGCTATTATATTACTGTAGTGTAAGCAAAACTGTACGAGTTTATATCTCAGTCATATGTCCTTATTCTTACTTATTTTTGTCCCAAAGCAATACAAACTAGGTGTCCTGTCAATGCAACAGTATTTAGTTTCTGCCTTCCTGTAAGTATGTATGATTTCCTAAGAACAACCCTAATTAAATAGATAACAACTTATTATACATGGTAATATGCTAGAGGTAATCACATGAAACAGTAACAAACTGATTTATAAACAGTAACCAACAGATTCATAACCCTGGGTTTATAGCAGTACATTTTTTTATTTCAATACCTCTTCCTTCCATTTAGCAGGTCATAAAGCTGTCCACAGTAGATTTCATAAAAGCTGATCAAAACAAGTAGATCCTTCCTTGACTGTGATGCTTCCAGGTGTCTGAAAATGTCCTTGGCAGCCAAGGCATAGAGTCCTGGGTTCCGGTGAGTACCTATCATAGTGTAAGTCTTGCCAGCACCAGTCTGCCCATATGCAAAGCAGGTTGCATTGCCTCTGTAAAGATAACCTATATTTTTAGTGCCACATCTGATTTATTCAAGTCTATTAAAAGAAATTCTGCAATGCCAATCTTTCTCTGTATATAGCAGGCTCTTAGTAAGGAGATTTGGTTTGCTTCCCCACCTGGGAAACTGAAAAACACTTAGCAGTGATTCCCAAGCATGTCCTATGGAGAGCTGGTGTGTCACAGAGTGCTGGCTCTCTTCTTCCTTTTTTTTTTTTTTTTCCAGATGCCAAAAATACATTTAAGGAAGCTAAGAATTCAGTATTATTCTTCCAGCTGTTTAGATGCTGTGGAAGTATTGTAGGGTTATGAATGGGAATGCTACAGCTTATGAATCACAGTGAAAAAGGCCTGTGACGTGAGATGCAAATCAGCCACAAGTCAGGTTTTGTATCAACACACATTGTACTTGATGAAGATTAGCACTATAAGTAATTTACTGAGTGAGATTAGTTTGTCTTGGACTGCAGTCCAGCATGCAGCTAATTCAATCTAATGGCTTGTTGCTGATGAGGGGAAGGTCTTGATCTTCCATTCCTCTGCTCCCAGCTGTGTGACCTGCCCCACTGACCTGCTCTTCCTCTGTGCTGGCTCTGATGTTTGGCTTTACTGCACTGACAGAGCAGAAAGCTTCTCATTTTCTTTGCAGGTTTATTTTCTGCAATTTCAATGGAGTAAAATAACTCACAGAGGATCATAAAATATGCTCAAATTGGCTTCACGTAACCTATGGGAATGTGCCCAGTAGAGTGGGAAGGAAGAGGATCAGCATCTTCCAGTGGCACAGAGCTGTTTGCTACGCTCACTCCAGACAGTGTAACCACAAACTTTGCTTTTCACTTTTTCCTGATTGCTGCATCTTTGTCATCATATCACCTTAACATTATAATGGCAATGCATGTACAACGTCAAGTAGGTCTCAGGATGCAGCTCTGCAGCACTTCATGTTCATATCAGTTGAGGTTACTGCTTGCTTATTTCCCCATCCTGGCTCTTGTACAAGCATTGGACCCACAAGTGTGAGGTGAACAGACTTAGAGCTGAATCAGCCAAAAAAGAAATGCTACATAACAAATGATTTATTCTCCCCCATACTCTGAAAAAAGACTTTTTAGCTGACTCAGTGCTTCCTGGATGCAGAGAATTGAGTAAAAATGTAGGACTGCAATGGGTGAACAATTTCTTGGCAGCTTAGATTGCAGAATTAGCTCACTGGGGGTTCAGACAAGAATCAGTGAGAAGGATGTAGCAGAACAGATAGAAAAGTTACGGAAATTTGAGAAAAAACAGGATGGCTCTTTTGGTAGCATTATTGGATTAGCTGTAATGTGAAATCTGCTCTTAGTGATTATTATTATGCAGCAAGATATAAGCCTTATTCTCCTTTTTCACTTTCATTTTCTCAAGAGCATGATACTCTGTTTCTGCTGATGATACTTGGTTATTTTCAGAACCAGTATGCTCCATTTTGTTACTTTTCAACATGACTACATAATCCTTTCCTTCAATAATTCAAAAATGAAATTATATTCAAGCTTGTTACTTTGCAGGAAAATAAGATCACCTGTGTATAGCTACCATCTATTTCCCATTAATTAGGAAGTATGTAATTACAATTAACCCCCTGAACAAATACAAATTGATAAAATAAAAATAAAATGCAAGGTTATTAATATTTTCTATTATACAAATCAATAAAATAAAAATAAATCACGAGGTTATTAATACATTTCTATTGCCCTGTGAACTGTACAAATACCCGCACTATACAACACAGAAATCTTTGTTAGAGTGGAGATTAGACGTCAGAAATGCTGGCACCCACTTTTTGTTCTAGGTTGGTCACAGTGTCTTTGTTACAGCAGAGGCCCAGTTTTAACTTCCTCTGTGATTTAGATTTCTCACTGAATGTGATAAAAGTCTGCCCTGATTTACTTTGTCACAATTGCAATCAAAGACATTCTAAAAGGGAGAAGGCATGTGGAAAGGCTGAAATGAATGTATTTTTTTCAAAAGATGAAAGCAGACAAAGGAAAATTAAAGCAGCATATGAAATTGGAAAACAAAAAAGTGAGAAAATAATAAATGTAAGCACTGATGCCCTACCCGTTAAAAATATGCTGAATGAGAGGATGAGCTGTCTTCATATACACATCGTGATTGGTACATGACTCCCCAAAGACTTCATCAAAATAAAAAACATGCTGAAAAATAAACGTGATCTTTACATGAAAATGAATATGTTTCACTTCCCCTTCACCCCCATTCAAAGGCAAATTTAAATAACAGAAGCCTTTCCAGTGATTTTGTACGGGTTTGGATCAGGTCCAAAACAATCTAGCACATTTAACATACAGCATGACATATGCGGACCATTACGACTAATGAGGAAACTAAGGGTAGGAAAGGAAAAGGGAAACAAAGATGCCTTAATTTCCTATGACTCTGAAGCAGAACATACAACATTTCTGAAAGAAAAAAAATGAAAGAAAAAAATGAAAGAAAAAAATGAAAATGTTAATTAAAAGAAACTCTCATCTATTCCTGAATCAGCCTACAGTTGTACAGTAACACTACAGGAGTGGAGAAGAGGAGAAGAACTCAAAAATTAGCCCTCAGTTGTGACTGTCTCTGTTCTACAGACTTAAAAATCTTTTTGTGCCAGAGAAGACAGAAGCTATTCCTAAGCAAAGCCAGATTGTAGTATCTCAGAAAGGGGCAAAAAACTCCAAAACCTCCCATACTCTAGAGCTGACCCAAAGCAGCAGTGTCTCTAGAAATGCTGCAAGTGCATTCATTATGGGCTTCTCTGAGGTTAAGAATGGCATTTGCAGGGACAGTAACAAACAAATATCACATTTTCAAAAGAGCCTCCTAGGCTGGCGTTTAACGTTGTGCTCTAACAATACACTGCGATGTAAATTAAGGTAGTAGACCCCTCTGAGTGACAGTTGCTGTAATGATGCACAACCTAGCCATGCTAGATGCATGCAGGTTAAACTGGGAAGTCTCACAGGTCAGGTGAGCTCTCTGAAAGGCCTGCAGCTTGATTACCCTTGCTGTGGAGCTGGAGCATGAACCACCTCCCATCTGGTCTGCACCCTTTGGCTTCCCATCTACAGGAGCTGGAGGCAGGGTGGGCAGCCAGATTTGTAGGCAGGGAAATTCTCCTGGGTCCTTTGGAACAGCACAGCCTTCACCACAGTGTACTTTTGTTCGACTATATTGATTTATAGCAAAATGGCTTTTGTCATTACTGAGAGAACAAAATTAATTAGCGGTTATTTCAGCCCTGAGACACTAAGGCAATAAGCACTGCCTGGATGTCAAATACTGCTGCTCCCATAGAGGGAGTGGGGTGGAATTGCTGCATGTGTCACACCGTAAACGGTGGTACATAAACCGGGCCTGAGAGAGCTGCAAACTCATTTTTTACTGGATACTCTGAACAGTTGTTCCCAGGAGCCAGGCTGCAAAAATAACACCCAGTAGAGCGAGCATGGCTTGCTGCTCTCTAGAAACTGTTCTGTTCCTGGTGCTGTCAGTCAAAACTTGGAATTTGAGCTATGACAGCATAAGGTATTTGGGATTTGGAAACAAAGACCAGAGGGGAACTTAATTTTCAAAAGCATTTGAGAACAAAGAAAGGGAGGGGATGAGGGTATATGTGATTAATTTAAAACAGAATTACAGTGCAGAGATAGTGAAACGGGAACTCCTCACGGAAGAGGAGACTCAGCAGCAGGCAATTCTCCTCCAGCAACAGCACGTAGCACAGGGTTTTATTTTGCCACATGCAAAGAAAGCTGCAAGAGACGTGCTTTTGAGGGATTAAAATTCTGGGCTCAGGTTTTCTGCCACAGGCTGGCATAAGTCAGGAGCAATTCAAACATAGCGATGAGGAGCTGACAGAAGAGCTCACCATCTAGTTCAATGCAAGAAGCGCCCTTTTCAATAAGGGGAAAGCCCTTTTCTGTTTCCCCATTTTGAAATCCCAAATACAATCTGCTTAATCCCATCACGCAAGTGGCCCATAAACACAAACTGCACGTGGAGCATGTTACCTGTAAGATATATTGGGTGAGGTCAACTGCCTCTTTCTTCTCATGAAGAAGTAGGGTTTCTTTATCTTTCACTGTGATGATATTAACCTCCCCGCGTCGCTCCTCTCTTAGGCCTAGGGGACGTTTTCGGACACACACTCTGATTTTCTCACTCTCTGTCCATGGAGTCTCTTTCTCTGAGGTACTGGATCTACAACAAAATTGTAGTTTTACACTTTAAAATCAGATAACAGAATCTAGAATATGCATAAATATGAGTTGGTTTCTTAGCTTTTCCAGATAAAAGTTTATGTCTTTAAAGGCATATCAGGAAAAGCTCTCATTGTTACCCAGTTAAGTTTCTGCTGTTTTTTTTTGCTAAATAGACTAATACCTCTTGTGCATTTCTGCTAAAAGAACAGTTGTGTATATACAGCTACATTCCTCAGCTTGTTACAGAACTGGCATATTTTCAGTTGCCCACAAACATCTGATTCAAGCTGGCATAATATCCAAGTTAACTTAATGAAATTGAATCTTGCTGAAATTATTTGCAGTCACGCATAGTCATTTATGTACAGATAAAAGTATGAACAGATCTTGAGAGGAAAGGTGCACTATATTCACTTGTGTTAGAAATGGCTCATTCTTCAAAATAGGATTAAATAAAAAAATTTCCTCTTTTACTCATACTTATCCTTTCTGTTTCACCCTGTCAAACAGGTTATGAGTTTAAACTAAGAAACACATGGCTTAAGCTAAGAAACAAGACAGTATCACTGTGTTCCTGCTCAGCCCAAAGAGTATTTGAAATATTGATCTCTTTGTTATCTCCCCTTTGGTTTCTATCCAATTTGTTACTTTTATCATAAAAAAGTACATGGCTTCAAACCACAGGCAAAGTTCTCTACTTGTGTTTTGCCAAGTCTACTTCAGCTCCCTTCCAGACACTTTAGAAGTGTAAGGTCATTTAGCGTTTCATTGGTTAACCTGCTGTGTAAAGCATTTTGCAATGCAGCATATGCAATATGCTTGAATTCAACCAAAACATATTAATTCTGCCTTTCTCTTTTTCCATCTGTCTTCATACAAGCGAGTAAGAGTTTTCAGCCTGGATTTGAACATTCATTTATCAGGAAAAAAGTCATTTTAATTGAGCCCTTAGTTGCCCCAAAGCAGTGTTTCTGCCATGCTATTCAAATGCCCTTCCAAAATCTCCTAACACAGCAAAGGAAAACTAAGATGTAATAGCTGCCTGGTAAATGAAAACCAAAAATGCAGCAAGAGTACAAGTTACTTGATGTCTCATTACAGCTATAAACTCATCATATCATTCCTGCTCCATTGCATGACTCCTCAGAAGCAGACAACATGTAGATATAAATCTTAAGATGTGGTCTTCAAAGACTACACACAAGAAATCTTTATGGTAACTGGAGTCCCATTAATTTTAGCATGGCTTTCCTATGCAGACCAAGACCAGTCCCTGTACTTAGATGGAAAATTCCTTCCCCTCAAAAGAAAGGCTATGATACTTGAAATAAGATGCTTCATAATTTAGTGAGAGCTTATGGGTATCAGTAGGCACCAGATGTCCATCAAAGGATCACAGGCTCTGAAGTTTCATTCTCATGTCACCAGAGGCTGGACTTGGTGATCTCCAGAAAGAGCTGTGGTGTTTTTTTTTTTTTTCCTTTTTTTTTTTTTTTTTTTCCTCTCTATGAGCATGAAGGAGAAAGGATAGATTGCAGGATTTGGAGAAAAGAAATCATGAATGCTTGGAGGTTCTGTTTATGATAGGAGAGGCATAGATTCTTTCTACGAGGTACCTTTAATTGACTATACTTTGTATGGGAACAGAATGCATTTTAATTTTGTATGGTGAACCTCAAGTTTAGATTTGCTATTAACCTTTCTTAAAAACATTGTTATAAAACACAATTTCTACTTTATTATTATTAGAAAAAACAATAATCTCAAAACAGATCATTAAAAATGAAATTAAACAATAGGTCAGAAGAACAACTGTGTCTTGTCTGCTACTGTCATTTGCTGTGGACAAGTGAAAATTTATTAAACATATTATAAGAGCTCTTTTCTTTCTGCAATCTAACATCATGCCATTGTTTTCCAATGTTTCTTATAGATGAGACTAGACAGTGGGCAAATCACAAGGTGACATGGGCATGGATTCACTGGAGGAGTTGAGCACTTGCAAAACAGGAATCAGAAACCCAAGTGTCAGCAGAGTGGCCCCAGGCCTGGAATGCAGAACATGCAGTCTGTGGTCAAAAGAGAAGGAACTCAGGCGTGTCGGGAGCAGGATGCAGAAAGCCCATGAGATGAGCTTTTACACTGGGCAGAGAAGAATGTGCTTAGGAAAAAAAAAAAAAAAAGAACAAGGGAAGAAAGTGAGAACAATGGAGAACATGGCTCTATCAGAGGATTTAAGATCTTGAACTCCTCTAGCTGAACTGTGAGGTTATATTTCATCACTTTTTACTTTCTAGCACCATGAATCCTGCCCTCTTTGTTCACCTTGCCTCAGCTTCCAGAGAAGACAGAGAATGTACTAAGATGCCAATACATTTAGGAGGTTAGTGCATTCTTCTGGAAGGTGGGAATGGTAGGAATTACTTCTTTCCAGCAAAGGGGAGTTATAAACCCAGATGGATCTTTCATCTCACAGGTTAAGCACTCTCTCTAACCACTGTGCCACCTCTGTACTTTTCCAGCATGGTGACAGCATCTCTCTCTGCACAAACCACTGCACAAAGTTATCATTTCAAACCCTGCCATAACAGCATAACAACTAGATTCTGGTGGTATAGCTGCAGGGAGCTACATGCTTCTGTTTGCTGAACCAGAACCTTCAAAAGGCTCACTGCAGGAACAGCTAGTGCCTGGATCCAAGGCAACTTCCAAACAGAAGCCTGATGGTGCTCTGACATAGTGGTATATCCCTAGACGCCCAAATAACAAATCCTGGGAGACACCTACTGAGTTTGAATGCTTTTGGATGTAGTGGTAGCTGATTTGAGTCTTTTTAGATGATGGTTTTTAACTCAGGCAGTTTACACAGTGCTTATCTGCCCAGTATAAGCCAATAAAAGTTACTTTGTGCTTTAGATTTACCAGGGGTTCAGAAAACAGTAGCTCCCCCATTACCAAACACTGGAAAACGCATGAATGCTACAAATCCTGTGCTCATGGAGCAGTTGCAAGGCATACCTCTCCCCGTGTCTGTATCCCGACCCAGTATTATTACTCAGTGGTTCTTTTTAAAGCTCCAGTTCAGAAATTTCTTTATGAACAAAGATAGTTCACAGCATGCATCATTTTTACTGGGATAAATTTGATGAACTTACCACAGGCAACACATTATTCTGAAAAAATAAAGTTTTGCAAAACAGTGTTAAGGAAAGAAAAACAGAAAGACTGGCCAAAGCACAAAGAACAAAGAAAACACAGAGAAAACAAAGCCTTATATCCTGAAAGATAAGACTACTCTTAGACAATCTTGGTGAGCAGCAGCTGGTGAATTCAACTGATTCCTTCTACCAGACTTGGAGAGTTGCAAGCACTTATTAATATCTCTGTTAGATTTTGTATTGCTCTGTATAGCTTTTGTAGCAGTAGCATTGCTTGTTTACCATGAAGGCAGATTCTCATCCCCTGTGAAGAAAGAATTAATTATGACTAACGTGAAATATAGTAAAATGAAGGTAACTGATTATTACCTGATACAGGAATGAGGTAGTCCATAATTATATCCCGAAATGTGAGTTACTCTCTGGATGATGGGAGTTTCAGAATCCCCCAGGAGAGGAGCAATATCATCAGAAACTGTTGTGCAGCTCAGTTCATTTTTTGTGCATATTCCAGGAGTATTCATATCTCTTCTGGTTAATCTTATCATCTCTGAATCATGTGGCTGAGTGTGTCCCAACAGCTCCACAAGACTGTTCTTCTCCTCATTGGCACTGAACTCAGATGGGCCATATGATTCCGGCTCAGAGTCTTTAACTGTTCCATCATTTTCCTCAAAGAAGGACTCAAAACGCAGCTGTCTGCGGGGACCCAATCTGGTCACCTGAGGCTGAATGAAAAGGCCACTTGGTTGGAAATCTTGCTTGCTCAAGTCTCTTACAGTTTCATCTTCTTGCATAATTTTGATTATTCTAATGAGCTGAAAGAGTCGTTTGCGATCATTCATGTCGTGTACCCCTAGTTTGGTATAATCTTTCATGGAAACCTTGGCAAGCTCATCAATCTTCTGAAGGCCAAAGGCAGCAAAATGGGGATAGTATTTTTCAAGTTCTGCCTCACAAAGGCATTCATAAAGGCACGATGCCATCTTCAAGCTAACGTCTACAAGAAATCAAACAAGACAAATATTTGAGTTATATGAAACATCCCAGGAGACCAAGATACTAATGAAGAAACCACACTTATCCCCAGATGCCATCACCTGCAGTTAGGTTAGAAGATTGTTACAATACACTGGAATGCTAAACAATATAGAATATAGTAATAATAAAGATAAACTAAATATGAAGCAAATATTTTACCTATGAAACTGTTTTAAAATCATACATGATAGGAAATAATGGGTAAGAAACACATGCTGCAGTGTTACTTACTGCTGCAGAGCTCCTACATGCCTGATATCTACTCAATGAATGCCGCAGCTACTGAAACCCAGTCCTCAAGCTCACAGAATGCAAAATGCCTAATTTTAGATACCCAATTTAATATCAGAGCACGTGGTCTAATGTGGTTCAGCTACCCCTGGTTAACTAACCAAAGGAGAAGAAACTGCATTTGTCATCACCTCATTGTGAAAAATTAGGATTGTTCGTCTTATAGATGAACTATTGTAAAGTTGTAGTTTTCTTGTGTAACTGTCTTTTGTGTTTCATGAATCTTGTGAGTATTTCTAGGTGTTCTTGAACATTAGCTGGAACATTATGTGTAATCTGAAACACAGAATTTCTCTAAATCTATATATGCTACTGGAACGCCATACTTGCATTCTTGGGAAACCCAAAAAAGCAACATGCATCACTGAAAGGTATGCTAAAAAACCCTCAGCTTCTTAACTCATGTCTCCCAAGCAATACATTGTGCAGCTGTCTCTATCCAGATGGATTAATATCTGCAGATATTTTTACTTGTTCCATAAAACAGGAAAAGGATAGCCCCTCAAGTATCCGTTGCCCACTGCCTTCTTATGTCTTTGTTTAAAAAAGAAAGTTACAATAAAACCAATTTGTTTAAGACTAAATATTTTTCCCTTTAATTCAAGGGAACTTCTTTGGAAAGATTTACAAGCATTTCTACAATAACATTATAAAAGAAAATATGGTCACTAAATATCATCTCTGTATTAGTAAACACATTAAGTTACAATGACAACAACAAAGGAAAAAACATTCTATTAAAGTGCTGATTGTGTAGGATATTAGAGGGGCCAACAGGTACAGTAGGGGACGTCTAAAGCAACTTGGAAGTTACAGTCTAAGATGTGGAGAGTAGTTAGCCATAATGAAATTATGTGATTCAGCAGTAACAAGCTGCAAGGCAAAGCCAGCAGTGTGTAAGCAGACTTATTTAGTATGTGAAAAACAAAATTGTGTTTTTGCAATAGAAGGTGTTCCTGTGGTGGAAAATTCCACTAACCTTGCATATCAAAAGTGATGGTCTAAACTTTTGGGTAGACCTGTGCGGTGCCAGGAGTTGGACTTGATGATCCTTAAAGGTCCCTTCCAACTCAGGATATTCTATGATTGTGCAGCATAGCAGTGCTGAGTATATTAAGCAGATAAGGGGAAGGTCCCACTGTCCCAAAATAAGGAGGATAGCTAAGGAAAACAGGAGGAGCAGTACAAAATCAGTAAAAACAAAAATCACATGAGCCCTCCAGTCACGACAGAAGAAGGAAAAAAAAAAAGGAGAAATTAACGGGTGGTCAAATTAAATTGTACCTATGTGGTATGGAAAGGCATTGAGACATTTATGAACCTGTAGTACTCAGCCAACAAGGAAACGGGAGAAATCAGGTGTTGTGTAATAGGGAATATAAGGTTATGATAAACTGCTACTGTGCACTCCTGCTTGCAGGACGCCCACCATTGCAATCATGAATAAAATAGCTTCACAGAAGACCGAGTCTGAAGAAAATTATTGAGATTTTTCTCACAAATGCATAAGTGATGTGACTCTCAATCTTGAAGTAAAGCCAAGCCACTGTTGAGATTATTAGATCCTGGGAGGTAAAAATCAAAATTGACAGAGGCTAGCAGAGTCTGTACTGATTCTTGGGTTTAACTTCAACACATGTAACAGATAAACTCCACAGGAACTTCAGACTTCATTTCAGGGAGAGTTACGTTTTTGAAAAATGCCTGTCTTACATAAGGTAGTTCCAAATATAAAACCAGAGCAGTTCCTGTCTGTATGTATGCACTGCCATGGCAAAGCTCTTTTATTTGATGAAAGGAGAGGCTGAAACACAAATCTGAGACAGCAATTTCGCTGTTAAACATGAAAACAATCCATCAGGTTTGCCTATTCACATTCTTGTATCTTAGATTATACTTACTTCTTTATATATGCTTATGTTAAATACAAACAGATTGGCCAAAAATTAGTGCAAGAACTACTTTTGTGTTAACGTCTATTTGAACGATAATGTTGGGCACAGTTTTGAGGAGGAAAAAAAGGAAAAAAAATGGAAACGCTTCCCAAAAAAGAGTAACAGATGCAGAGAGAGAATTAAGAATTTCAAACTCAAGGTTCTAACTAAAAATTAAACAAAATATATTTAAGCAGTTAGAAATAACCGTGCAGCCAGATTTCCATTATCTGAAGTAACGAGGGACTAAGACTTTCAAAATAAGGAAAATCCAATTAATATAGGTACTGCAGAACATACAAGAAGGTTAATTCTGAGACATGTAAGCAGCTCAGTACGTCTTATTGATGGTCCTAAAAGTTATATAACTGCTTTGCTTCCCCACATATAATAAATCCTGCTGGATCTAGGTGGTTCCAGGACATAACTCTGGTATCTCTCCATCCATAGAACAGCTATTACACAACGCAGGAAAACTCAACATTAACTAATATTAACTATGGAAAAAAAATAAGCCAAGGTCATGGCTCTAGCATCTTGGATCATTTCAAAACTCAAGGGTAGACTATTTTTAGAAAATTTGGTCTGGTTCACACAAGAAAGAATTCAGGGGAATTACAGTTGTCAGAACAGATGATCACAATGAAACCTTTTTGGCCTTTTAATCATCAGTCCTCTGAAAAAATGAGGAGCCTGTCTCCCCATAAAAAGAATACCCTAATTTGTCCAACATTGTAGATTGTGTCCAAAGACAGTGTTTCTAAAACTGACACATAGTTTTTCACAGTAACTTTGTAAAGAAGTAAGGGAGTATGGGTATGTTTCCAATAATCCTAAATTGTTAATAATAATGCCATCTTCTGGCAAAAAGAGAGAAGACCTTTGTTTTTCTACAGTGAGTAACAGCCAGCATTCTTCCAGCTAGTGTCAGGATCTAACTTAATTTGTACACGTGAGACAATGCTGTTTTTTGGTGCAGAAAAACAGAACATTCTTCAATGTGGTAGTTTAATATTAAAGCGTGTCCAAGTCCTGAAGCTCTGTGTCACTTCTCTGAAAACTGGACTACATGTATGACAAAAGCCTAAAACTTCTTAAAATAGTTGGAAGTGACAACTGTTTTGAGAAAGAAGCGAGTCTGGAAGCATAATTCTCTGCGACCAGTCAGCCCACCATCTTTGTGCGGCAAACCTGAGGCCTCTACAACTTACTTCTTTTGCAAAGAAGTTTTAGATAAATCTTGAAAGTCTGTAAGATGATGGTAATAGGTGATTAGTTATTGTAATGATGTGCTAGAATTTTATATAAAGGAACCAACTCAAAGCACAGAATAAGGTCACACCTTGCCATCAGAGAACTGTTTCCATATTCTAAGGTTTTTAAAGGCTACAAAGATGAGGAAAATGTCAAGTATAAATAGTGGAAACCAATGATGACATTTTACGTATTGTGAAGGAAATCAATGTACTACAAAATTTTATTCCAGGATCTGATCCACAATTTTAAAATGCTTCTAATTATTAATCAGCTTTTACACAGATCTTTTCATTCTCAAAACACTTTTCTAACTGGAGAAAAGGCTGGCCTTCAGATACTCACTCAGCGAGTGTCAGTCACTCTGCATAATATAAATCTTGTAAAATCCCTACATAAACTATAATAAGAATGAAGCAGCGTTAGGCCACAATATCTGGATCCTCACTAAACTCTGATATATTAAAGATCTCAGTGCACTGTTCACTTGAGTAACACTCACATGCCCTGTTATCCCACTCTGACTCACTCATATTTACCTGACAATTTTAGTTGACTTCCTCTGGTACCCCTTATCGCCACCTCTGAGACATGGCACTACTATCATGATATCCTGATTTTAAACTAGGGAAATCAAGCCATGAAGAAGTGAAGAAACCTTATGTGTAACCTTATGTAACCACTCCTAGCCTTACAAATGTAAATTAATGCATCTATACATTTAATTCTGTAACTTCACGTAATTATTCTAAACCATAAGCCGCAGTCTGATCATTAAATATTCTTATTAGACATAATTCTCATGGATATCTGCTAAAAGTAATAATTGTTAATCAGTACACAACACTTAAACACCTTGTTTTCCTGCCTATCACTTTGTATTGTGTACATCATTCCAGTTTACAAACAGCATATAAAAAAACAGATGTTAAGAACTTTGAAAGATCTGTAAAAACATCTAGAAGGTAGGTATGTTTCCTCTTCCAACCACAACTACACCAGGTTACTTTCTCATTACTTTTAAGCACATTACCCCAAACACGTCTTCAGGTGCTGTGCCAAGGTGTTTGTTGTTTTTTGAGGTACAGAGCAGAAGACCAGAAGAAAGCCAATTTTTACTGGCAAACCTACAACAGAGAAAAGGGAGACTTATTAACTCATGTTACTAGTCATACTCTGTTATTTTTTATTCATCTGAACTTGAAGCTCTTTTGTATCTGTTATCCAAAGTGAAATCTGATTAATCCCTCCAGAAACAAATGTCTAATTTGCTTTTCCCGGGAACCACATCGAATGCTTTAATCATTCTGATCCCACCCCTTGGATACTAAGGCATTCCTGTGAAGAAATCATGGTCATGGTGTGGTTGCACTTCTATAAGCACAAGCTCCACAGTAAGAGATAATCTCTACTGCAAAACAAGTTTGTAATTCTAGTTTAATGAAGTAGATAGGGAGCTATGAAGGTCCAATTCAAATATTTACAGATCACTGCCACAGATGCATTCATCAGATTGCAGGATTATGCTATGGAAGCCCTTGAACACATACACAAAGAGATAATAAATGTTCTGACGTGAGTTGGAACAAGTGTTGTAGCAGTCTGTTTTGAAAATATGAGGAAGAAACATGAAAAATACCCATAGAAAACCATCTATAGTTTCCATATAATAAAAGTAGAAAGGAAAGAACACGTTCATTCTTAACTGACAGTTCTTCTACAGTTGGACCATGATGCAGGTCTTCTCCCTGCACTAACACTTTTTTCTTTGCTCCGGACATACCCCAGTTGCTTACTGTAAATATGATTACAGAATCACAAAATACAAGGGATTGGAAGGGACCTTAAAAGATCATCTAGTCCAATCCCCTTACTGGAGCAGGAGTACTTAAACAGGAGTACCTGTCACACAAGAACACTTCCAGGAGGGTTTTGAATGTCTTCAGAGAAGGAGACTTCACAACCCCTCTGGGCAGCCTGTTTCTAGTGCTCTGTCACTCTCACTGTAAAAAAAGTTTTGTCTCATATTTAAGAGGAACCTCCTATGTTTCAGCTTGCACACATTGCCCCTTGTCCTGTCATTGGATGTCACTGAGAAGATCCTGGCTCCGTCCTCCTGACACTCACCCTTTACATATTTATAAACATCAATAAGGTCACCCCTCAGTCTCTTCCTCTCCAAGCTAAAGAGACCCAGCTCCCTCAGCCTTTCCTTGTAAGAGAGCTGCTCCACTCCCTTCATCATCCTCATGATGAAGACTGGAAAGTGACAGGTGCTGTTGCTCCCAACGTTCCGTAAGCAGAATGAGAACCGTTATCAGTGTGCACAGAGTGACGGCGGGCAGACTGTGTGGCCTGGGCAGGGCTGAGCGTGGGGCAGCATGCCTGGCTGCCTGGCACTCACCTCCTTGTGAACACAGCCCTCCTGTCCAGGCGTACAACGTTCTTCTGCCCTTGCTTCCCTGTTGATCTCCTCCTGACCCAGAAAGCACAGAAAGGTGAACATTGCACAAAGCGGATTAATTTCAACGACATTTGAAACAGACTTAAAAAACGACAACTGAACGGACTGCTCGCGTTCTGACAGCGCACAGGGGCTGCCACACACCCCACACCAAACATAGGCCGGGGGGCTCAGCCAGGAGTGGCTCCATCCTGCAGCTGACCCCGACAACTGCTCCCAGCAGCAGCTGCAGGGGAAGCCTCCGGAGCTCGGCCACGCGCCCCCGAAGCCCGCCGGCAGCTATAAATGGGCGCCGATTATTCGAAAATTGCGCCCGAGCCTCCCTGGCCGGCAGGGTTTTTAGCAGCTGGCTCCCAGCGTTTATTTTATAATTAGAGCCCGACGAGCAGCCGCGTGCCGGGGGTACCGCCGCAGGGCTCGGAGGGGCCGCGTCAGCCCCGCAGCTCGGCCCCGGGTCAACTTTTACCGTTTTCTGCCCAGTTTCGCCCCAAAAGAAGCCTCCGCGCCTGATCACGCGTTCAGCCCAGATAAAAGCCGGCCGGGGCCGTGCTGCCCGCTGTCCGCCCGCTCCCTGCAGCGCCGAGACGGGACGGGCCGGGCCCCGCCACCGCCGGTGCCCCCCGGTCCCCTCAGCGGGCGCGGAGGCTCCGTGAGCGGCGCCCAGGCCGCGTCTCCATGGCAACAACGCCTCGCCCGCTTCAAACGGTGGCGCGCGCGGCTCGCTGGGGAGGAGCCAATCAGACGGAGGGAGGCGGGGTTAAGGGCGTGAGGGCAGGGAGAGCGTGCGCTGCGATTGGTTCAAAGAGCTGTCAGTCTCGCGTTGGGCCCTCCTCCTCGTTTCCCCATCCGGAAGCCAAGGTGAGGGCAGGGAGCGGGGCGTGCGTTGCGCTCAGAGGTCCGGGGGGGAACCGCGGGGGGCGGAGGGAGGTTCCGGGGGCGGAGGGGTCCCCAGCCCCAGCCCCAGCCCCAGCCCCAGGGTGGGGGCTCCGCGGGCAGCAGCCCGGCATTACCCGCACCTGTGGGGAAATTCAGGGCGTTATGGGGCTGTCTGTCCTGGATCCTTATCGTTTTCTGTCCCTGCAGCCTGCTATGTTCTGTATCAGTTGTAAAGAAGCAGCACACAGGTCCCATTTCGTGCCTCACAACACACACATATTTATATATATTTAATGTTTTTTTTTTAATCCAGGCTCCTCCTGCCCCACTTGCAGAGGGAAGGGCTCCGTTTTCACACCTCGCGGGTTGCCACTGGGGACGCGGCGTAATTGCACGGGACGTGGTTTAATTGCACGGCAGCAGCGAAGGGACGGGCTCGCTGCCCCAGCCCCACGTCATTTCTGCTTGTCCCCTGCAGGGAACGAGCGGGGAGATGGCGGCCAGGGCCTGTGGGCTGATCATCTACAGGAGGCTGCAGCCGGCGGCGTCCTCCAGGCCGGCTGACGGCATCGAGTACCTCCTCCTGCAGACCTCTTATGGCACCCACCACTGGACGCCACCCAAAGGTGATGTTTGCGCCGATAACCCGCTGCTCTGCCTTTTTGTCAGGAGGTTGAAGCCTGAGGTCTGCTGGGTGCTGCTGCGGTCAGCTCTGGGGGCGGCTATCAGCTGGCGTTTTTGGCATGGTTGCGCCTTTTGGGCAGCTGGAAGGGGAGCTCTGTGGCAGAGCCGGTGTTGGGCAGTGCGCTGTCCCAGCCCTGCTGCCGGGAATAGCACAACGCGGAGAGTTCAGATTCGCTGTGGATCTCCCTAAGTGCTGTTTCTTACCCGTTGGGATTTCTTTCCTCTAATTTGTGTTTCTGAGTTTGCAAAGTGGCATAGCACGTGAGCAGTTTGTGAACAGGAGTCTGTAAATTGAAAAAAAAAGAAAAAGAAAAAAAAATCTAGTAACAAAATCAGCTGCGCTCTCCTATCAGTGGAAAGAACAAAACTTTCCAAACCTCTCCCTCCCTCCACTTCACGAAAACCTCAGTGGAGAAGAGTTGCAGCCTTTGGAAAGCCAAAAACCATAAGTGGGGACATGACTGTTGTGAGAGGAGAGATCCATGCAGAAAGGTACTGGGAACACAGTAACTGAGGACAAGCCAGGACAGTAGCAAGTGAAATGACTCAGGTATACGTCTCACACACTCAGATCATATTGTTAAAGGTTTTGTAGATCAGAAACCACAATCAGATGGCAGCCTTTACTAGTAGCTTGGTACAGAGCTGAGGGCAATAAATGAAGGTGCTATTACATTATATATTCTCTGTAATTTGAGTGGTCTTCAAAGGCAGCCCCAGGCTATGTGGTGCAATAATATAACTTGTATGTGGTGCAGATCTTGATGTAATGTGGCAGGAGCCAGAATGAGAAGTTATAATCACCTCTCCAGGAGCACACAGGAGGCAAGCCCACTTACAGCTACAGCTGTACTTTGGTATTTTAAAAGTCCCTAAGCATCTCCAGCCTTTATGGGATTAAACTGTATTCCCTGCCGAACTTCATCAGCCTGATCCCTGCTTCTGGATCTGTGACTTTGCACAAGTCGAGTCTGATGGACAGGGCATGCAGGGTTTGTTTACTAGTGCAAATGGCTTTGAGGAGCTGGAACGTGGCGTGATGTGCTGCCAGTGATCCCTTTTGCTCCTGGTGGGTAGAGTGTATAGCACAAAGTGGGAACTTACTGAGTTTAGGCTTGAGGTTAGCAACAGTCAGTGGGGTGAGGTGATTGCCTCTCCCTGTGCTGGTGGGCAGGAGGTAGCATTTGTGCCCTGTGGGTTGAAACTCAACCCTGGTCTCCAGCTTTATTGCTGCGTCAGCTCATTGCTTATTTGGTAACTGGATCATTATTATCATAAAAGGAACTGGTTACTGACTGTTCGTGGATGTTCTGTGGGCATTTACTGTGGATGCTATAAAAGGAATCCAGCTGTTCAAGGCCGGGTGGATTCTGTTGCTCCAAGTCCCAGCTTTGTATATGTACAAGATGAAAATAAGTTTATCCTCAAAAAGAAGGAGATGACTTGCAGTGCTGAGAAAATATTTTTACTTAAAGCCTCAGCATATTTCATCTCAAATATCTAAGACATCAGATGCTGTTTTCTGCACAGTTGCTTTTTGAAATAGAAGTGTGTTTAGAATTTGAGATGATGTTGCATTGTAAGAGGGTGGTTATGCTAGTAATACACACAGAAGTGAGTGAGACCTGTTGGCAGAGCAACATGAGCTCCCCACGTACCCCACTTCTAAAAGGGTTGCTCATCTAGTACTAAAGGGTTGCTTTGGGTACCTGGGACCTGAGAGAACATTCATCTCTGTGAAAATCGTGGCTATTTGCAGACACCTAAGTAGAAAATAGAGCTACGCCAGGGGTAAAATAAAGCTTAAACACCACTCCCCGCCCCTTTTTTTGAAGCTTCCCAACTCCTGTTAAGTTGCTTTTTTGAGATCTTGCTTGGCTTGTTCTATTTATGGTCTTGTCTGGATCTTTCATGAGAAAACCAAATCTGACATTTCTCAACAAAAATACAAACAGCTGGGGATATGTTATATTTATCCTTTGTTTGTAATGGCACCTCTCATTCTAAGCGACGTGAAACAAATAGGGTGTCCGAGAAGACCAGCTGTTGACAGGGATAGCATTTAGGTGTGCTGTATTTCAGAGGGGAATATGTGAGAGAAATTAAAAATACCCGTAATTGCTGCATATCCCTGCGTAGGAGAAAATATTGGTGGTCTCTTTCACATGATAACTGCATCTCAGAATCACAGAGAATCACAGAATCTCTAGGTTGGAAGAGACCTCAAGATCATCGAGTCCAACCTCTAACCTAACACTAACAGTACCCCCTAAACCATATCCCTAAGCTCTACATCTAAACGTCTTTTGAAGACTTCCAGGGATGGTGACTCCACCACCTCCCTGGGCAGCCCGTTCCAGTGCCTCACAACCCTTTCAGTAAAGAAATTCTTCCTAACATCTAACCTAAAACTCCCCTGGCGTAACTTTAGCCCATTACCCCTTGTCCTGTCACCAGGCACATGGGAGAACAGGCCAACCCCCACCTCGCTACAGCCTCCTTTAATGTACTTATACAGAGCAATAAGGTCACCCCTGAGCCTCCTCTTCTCTAGGCTGAACAAGCCCAGCTCCTTCAGCCACTCCTCGTAGGACTTGCTCTCCAGGCCCCTCACCAGCTTCGTCGCCCTTCTTTGGACCCGCTCAAGCACCTCGATGTCCTTCTTGATTGTCCTTCTTGTAGATTCTTGTAGAATCTATATGATTCTGGGGTGGCTCAGGGTTCATAAGCATCTGATCTACCATTGAAGCGCAGCCACTTTTTAACCACGTGCTTGGAGATTTTTTTTATTTTTATTTTTTAATCCCCTATGTAATTCATTCTGCTTTTCCAGTTGAAGTGATTTCAGGATTGACGTTGTGGTAGTTTAGGATGTGCTGGAACAAGAAGGAGATGCAGGAAGCTAGTTTAGTTCTGTTTAGCAACTTTTCACAGTTTTTTTTTTTTAATATAAAAAGATGTTGAAACTCTTTGTAGTACTTAAAATCACAGAATCACAGAATGTTAGGGATTGGAAGGGACCTTGAAAGATCATCTAGTCCAATTCTCCTACCGGCACAGGAACACCTAAATCACGCCAAGAGGAACGCGTCCAGGCAGGTTTTGAATGTCTCTAGAGAAGGAGACTCCACAGCCTCCCAGGGTAACCTGTTCCAGCGCTCTGTCACCTTCATAGTATTGTCTTAAGCTGTGAGTCAAATGACTGAAAGTTTTTTTCTGAAACCCAGCTTTCAAATGGCATTTGTTGGTGTCTGGTCCCATTGTTTCTGTGCTGCTGGCATGAGTAAGAGTTTTGCAGAACTGAGCCTTAAGCTTCTGTGGGAGGGAAAGGTTGAGAGAGAGCTAAGACTTGCAGATCTGCAGTCCTCCCTCTTACTGGCTAAAGGTAAAGTATTCCAAAGGTGCTCAGTCCTTAGCCTGAAGTGTGATCGAAGATGGAGCATGACAGGTACAGAGTGCTGCAGAAGACAAGTGGAGGACTGGGAAGATTTCTCATGCTAACAGGCCACTGATAGTTTCAGAAAATGCAGTGTAAACAAGCATAAATGGCACAAAAGAGAAATCAAGAGAGGAATGTTTGATGAGCAATCTCTGCTCTCCATTTTCAGTTCTGTATCAGCTATGGTGTCCTCCCAATGTTTCCTAGTTGTCAACTGCATAAACAAAGTCTGAGTTTCCATCTTGGAGACTTACATTTTCACGTTCTTGACAGGCCACGTGGACCCAGGAGAGGATGACCTGCAGACAGCCTTCCGGGAAACGCAGGAGGAGGCAGGTCTTCAGGCCAACCAGCTCACCCTCGTGGAGGGGTACAAGAAAGAACTGCATTACCCCGTCCATGGCAAACCCAAGACCGTTGTTTACTGGCTGGCAGAGGTGAAGGATTGTAACACTGAAATCAAGCTCTCGGATGAGCACCAAGCTTTCCGCTGGCTGAAGCTGGAAGATGCTTGCAAGTTTGCAGAATATGAGGACATGCAAGCAACGCTGAAAGATGTGCATCAGTTTCTCTGCTCCAAGGAATAAATACTTTCGTGAAGGATAAGGGGGCTTTTTGAAGGACCACGACCTGATTTTAATTTTGGATGCAGACATAGATATTTCTTTTTCTAAATCTGTACAAATTCAGTAAAGATACTTGGAGCTTTTAAATAATTTGCATTTTTTTCTCCCCTAGGTAATGGAAAAAAAGCATGGTCTGACTGAACCAGGAGCCAGAGGTGTCTGAATTGAAACACAGAACTAACAAAGGCTTCTTGTATTCCTTTTTCTTTTTTTTTTCTTTTTTTTTTTTTTCTTGAGGTGGTGAGCAGTCATGAATCTCTTTGAAAATCAAACACTTGATATTTCTTGACTTGCAGGTGCAGATCTATAGCGTTGTAAAAATGAGCATATGGAGATTTTGCTAACAAAATGTGTACTGCAGAAGTTGCACCTTGTATTTCAAGTGGGACAGCAGTAGTTCTGTTCCCAGCTCCTCCACTGATATGCTGTGATTATTTGTCAAATCATTTCAGGTCTTGTTTGTTTGTATCATGAATTTATGTACATCACTAATGCACTGTTATGAAAATAGTTGCTATCCAAGGAGTCTTAATAAACTGTTGACATACAATATTTAAATGGTACATTTGAAGTTCTTTTTTTATCCCTTTCTTTGTGCTCTGTAACACACACCTTGGCCATACATTATTCAAGGGGTTGGGAGGGGGAGACCTGTGGCTGCCTAATGCAGCTTTTTTTTTTTTTTTTTTTCCACAAAATATCTAAACTAATGTGCAACCTTGCATCTCTTTGACAGTATTGGTATTTCTGGGGCTGCAGGCTGTGTCCACCTGTGGGCAGCAGGGTCATGTGCACTGCCACTGCTGAGCTGTGAACACCCACGTTGGATGACTACATGATGTGGTGGGACTGATTGCTGCATCTTTGCCTGCATCAGCTTTCCTGTGAATCTCTTTTGCCATTGACATCAGTGGGAACTGATGTTGTTAGCATGTTGTATACTCATTAATGTGCTGTTAGAAATGGCTCAGAATCTCCTGGGTGGTTTGGTACAGTGACACCCAAAAAACGTGATGGCATTGCTAAATTTTAGAGTGAGCAGTTTTCTGAATTCCAGGGAACTGTGGGAGGCTGCAACAATGGTTGCTCAGTATCACACACACACCTCATTTCTCCACGAGCATCATCTCTAATGCTATTCTGTTTTCCCAAGCCATTTTGCTGGTGGCATTTAGTTGTTCAGCGATTCCTCTCATCTCATCCCTTGTATAATTTATGAATCTCTGCTGATTATAATAACTATAATTAATCCAATCCACATTCTCATTGATTGTTACCCAGCAGAACAGTGACTCAAACCCTGCAGCAATTTGATTCCTGGCTTTATGTTCATTGGGAACTCCTCTAAGCACCCCGGTAGAATCTATGTACATTCTATCATCAAATGATACTCCTAAGCTTCTTTTACTTCTTTTGGGTATTTGTGATATTTCTTTTTCAAATGCCAGGGTGAAGGGTATAGCTAACTGAAGAAGTGCACAAGTGCCTCCCCAATTAGATGGTAGGGTGGACCGTGAGATCTTCCCTCCACAGTACCACCAGAGATCTGCCCTGGGGATCTCAAGTCTTGAGCAGTTTCCCATCAAGTCCTTGGTAGCAGTCAAGGTCCTCATGCTCAAGGCAAACTCTCCCAGATGCCGGGTAGCACTCACACCCTGCCATGAGAGGCAAGGTGTATGGCTACCTACAACTGGGACCATCCCATTTCCCCATCGATTGGCTAATCCAGGTTCACAACCTATCCGATGCTTCACAGACAATACATGGCCTTCAGTTGCTGTCCTGTCAATTTTCAAATTTCTTTGGACATTTTTACTGCTTGAAGTGGTAATGTTTCTTCACTTATCTGACTTGACTTGACACCGTCATTTTCGCCTAATTGCTCTAAGAAGTCTGGTTGTCTGCATTTTACAAGGTGGCCTGCTAAGCTTTCTTATCACTGCAAGCATATTTTAATACCACATTCCTTACCTTTAAACAATGTAACTCTGTGAAAAAACAACATTTTTATCCCCACAGAGGCTAAAAACATGTCCCTTCTTCCCTATCCCTTAGTGTAGCTTTAGCTACCTAAGCACATGTAAATTACAAGGCAAATAAGTGTGTGAGAAACAGGGTTCTACTTCCACTCTGTCTTTCTCGTTGCTGCAGGAATGAAGAGGTGGTCATGAGCATCACATCAGCCCTGGAGAAGACATGCAATACCAGAGATACAGCGTAAGTGAGCTGAGAAATATGGGCTGCGGTTTAGTAGTATGATTTTTTCCAGGGATGCGGTGCTTGTGCTTTGGTGCAGCGTATATCAATGTTAGCACCACTGTGGCAGTGTTGTCTTGCTTGTCACTTTGTTATCTTCCTGTAGAGTGATTTACAAAAGCCTCCTCAAAGTGCATCCTTTTAAATATATTTATATATATTAAATAAAAAAAAAATAGTCCAGTGCTACTCCACTTTACAGTAAGTTTTATTTTGATTACGCACTGTTTGAAAGCATTGCATTCAGGTGATGGCAAAGAGCGAGCAGCACACAGGTCGTGCAATTGCTGTGAGTGTTCCTCAGCAAGTCATTTGTAGCAGGGTGTGGGAGGTGTCTCCCACTGTCACCTGGTCCGTCCCCATCCCCAAAGGAGAATCAGCTTTTTCAGAGTCTTTTCTGATGGAAATTTGGCTAACATGCTTTTCAAGACCTCTCACGACAAGGAGTTATACTTTCAGCTCCTCTGCCTATACCTTGGAAAACTTATTCTCTAGCATCCAATCAAAGTAAACAGGTGAGAAGTAACAAAAACCAGCAAAGGAGAGGGGTGGAAAATAGTTAAACGCCTGTGCTGTTTCACAGTCATATTTTTTCATTATCGTGGGAGCTACCATTTAATCACTGCTGTGTAAACAATTGTATTACTGCCTTCGTGTTTATGGGAAAGATTTGCATATTTAGTATGAATTATAGAGAGTCGTTAACAAGTCATCTGTTCTGCACATTCAGCAGTAATGAATGTAAGCACTTGCTGTTCTGGAAAGCACAACACTAGCTGAACTCTGAGTAAGTATTTGCATTTTAATGGCACTGCTAAGCATGCAGTTCCCAAAGTGCATCAACGTTTTGGAGGATAACAAGTGCTGTGTACAGTAAGGTAATGTGCTCCCTGGAGAAAATTTCGAAGATGGGTGTCTTAACTACAAAAAGGTAGGTAAAGGTAAGAGGAATGTAAATTGGTGAGGTACTGTGCACACATTTTGAGCAGTTTGTGTGCAGAGCATATTCCCACAAATTGTTTTGTGTAAAACGATGCTTACACATTTGGAAACTTGTCCCAACATTATACATAGAGTCTCTGGATTTGTTTTAAAGTGTAAGCACTAAAAACTCAGATTGTAACTCTGAATGTCATTTGTGTATGCTGGTCACCGGTGAAGAAAGAGTTCTTCTGCCCATGTCTATTACTAAAGTATTTTCCCAAGGAGTGTCTGGGAAAACCCCTAGTAAATAATTATGGAGTGATGTGCATGAGAAAGATGTTTATTTCCAACTCCGTGATTTTATTCCCTGAACTAATAAGGTTTGTGTTTTCTTTCTTGAGACCAGCTAAGTAGTTAGTGGTCATAATAATATCTTGTGGCAGTTCACTTTTTTTTTTTTTTTTTCCCAGGCTATGGGTCCATGTTAAAAAAAAAAATGAAAAAAAAAAAAAAATTGAGATGTGAAATTCCCTAGAGAACTTGATTCTGCTGTAAAAGAAGTAAATAAAATCAAACGGTAGAGAAGTTCAAAGATGATGGAACCAGGCTTCTCTTATGGTGCTCAGTACCAGGAAATGAGAATCACTAGAGCACAGGAGGTTCCCCATGACCACCAGGAAGCGCTGCTACTCCGTGCAGGTGGCAGAGCACGGACACAGGTGGCATAGAGAGGCTGTGGTGCCTCCCTCCTTGGAGCTCTTCAAAAGCCACCCGGATTAGTCCTGGGCAACATGCTTGGGGTGTCTCTGCTAGAGCAGGGGGTTAGACCAGGTGGTCCTGCCCATTCTCACCCATTCTGTGAGTCTGTGAAGTCAAAGCTCCACTGAAATTGCATAATATCATTTAGATAAAGTGAAAAGTGTCGTTTGAATAAGAAGGAAGTTTCACTTGCACTGCTGAAATACACTGATGCAGTTCATACTTGTAATTTCCTGGTGTTCGTATTTCTTTCTCCAGATAATTCCTGATTTATAGCTGTGATTACAGCTTACAGCATCACATGATCCACAAGAAGGAAGGCATAAATTCATGAATATTAGGAAGGTACTAGGGCATTGCAAGTTTCACTGGGAAAAGATTAGGATTGACTGTGACAGCTCACAGATAATTATGCTCATAGAAGAAGTATAAAAGCTAAAAATTGTGCCTTCTTTCTAGGAAAACAACAACAAAAAGCACCACTATATATTACTGCTCTAGTTGGGGGCAGTATGTCCGTTCAATGTGGCTAGAGAAAATCAGAGTGAAATTGATTTAAAATGGCTAGATAATATCCCCATTGAGCATGACTGTTAACTCGTCATTCTACATAAAGTGCGTGTTATAATAAGATTTAATAAATCTTAAATACAGAAATATTTTAGGAAGCACTCTCTCATCAGGTCTCTTGCAGAGGGGAATAATGGAGTGCAACTTTTTAATTTAGAAAAAACAACTAGCTGTTACTTAAGTGATAATTTAGTGGAGGGAATATTTTGGCAGATAATCTGGTGGAGCCTCTTTCATATTTGAGTCCCGAAGGCAGTGCTTATTAGTGATGTTCACACATTGACAAAGTAACTGACAGCCTTCTGTGTCTGTTGGCAGCTAGTTTTAACTTAAACAGGGTGTAAGGATCACCAGGACTTGTGTTTTCTCCTTATACCTTGTCTCCAAGTATTTACTTTCTCATCTTCTCTGTAACTAGAAATTCAGGGCAATGGACAGTTGCATCTGGCAAGATATTGGCTTTACTTTGCTAAACCTGGGCTTTGTTATCTGTTAAATCCGTTCTGGAAAAGCTAAGCAGTGAGTGCCTACACAAACAAAACAATCTGCTCTGCTTGCTTCAACCCTGTGCTGCATAAGGTGATTGTTCTTGAGTGTCTAAAAAAAAAACCTGTAGAAAATAAAAATCACCACAAAACAACAGCGCTTACAACTCCCTACCAAAACGGTAAGGCCTGGGAGCAGGTTCACTACGGAGGCACCCTTCTTCCAGGTGAGAAGGTTGGCAGGTGACAAGGGATGAAACAACAGCCCCGTTGTTTTCAGAGCTAGTCCACTTGGTAATTGGCATTGTCAAAAAGCGGAGTGACCGTCCCGTCTTTCCACTCAATGAGGATCTCTCCATGCCTCAAAGAAGGGGAGCGAGATGGTGGCAGGTATGACTGGGGGCCTCTTCGTAACGGAGATGGCTCCCGTAAGTCAGCTCTGCTGCTGCTGGCTGCGGGGTTCTTCAGAGCAGAGAGGATTTTCTTCTTCCTGGGAGAAGAGAGATGAGAGTATGTGATTGCACCTGCCTGTTACGTGGTTGCTTCTCCATGTGAACTGGATCAGCACCCATCATGCCAAATTCCCTAAATCTTCAGGGATTAAGTCAGACATGTAGGGAAGAAGGAGCCAACATCAGCAGCATGGGATAGTGAGTGGGAAGGAGAAGCAGGATGGCACAGAAGAAAAATCATCAAAGGTGGCATCATTGGGGGAGCACAGCCTTCTGCTCAAAGCCCAGTGCCTCAGGTGTGGGATTGGGAAGGAGTTTTGTTTTCAAACACCAAAGCGGGAGGAGGTAACAGACTGAGAGAAACTTATTCTCACTTACTTGTTGTAATGCACATTGAGTGTCAATATGATTAATCCCAGTATGAATGCCAAGGGGCTGAGGACGAGCATGGCGGTCTTCCAGTTGGTGCCTGAGAGGATATAATAGAAAACAATCATGCCATGCCTATCTCCGTGCTTGTGCAATAGCCACTGTTGCCACAAAACCAACCAACAAACAGAAACATCTAGTGCCCCTGGAGACTAGTAGATAACAGGAAAGCTGCTTTGTTTATTACATCCAGACCATACAACTGCTTTACACTGCACAGCACCCTTCTGTTGAACTTCACCACGGAAAGGTTTTATTTATTGCTTGGAAGATGACAACCGTTCATGCCTTCCCACTGTGCAGCTCTCTGATAAGAAGGGCTGGGGGAAGGCACTCATGCTAGTGAGCGTCCATATTTCTTGTGATGAACTGGGACAAAGTAGTTGCACATTTTCACTCACTGTTGTACTCTAGGCATGGGGAGATTTGCTTTCAAGGGAATTTTTCTGATGGGTAATTTGGTGACATTGTTCCCTACTAAGCATCCTCGGTGAGATCCAGGGAAATATAACTCTGCAGCCAATGGGAAGGTCAAAGGTACTGATGAACCTCCATCCACCTGGTCTCTTCCTCCTCTGCCTGATCTCTGGACCTACCTGCAAGCCTGGCCCCAGCAGTTTTCCCTCGATTTCCATGGTGCTTTTTGGAGTGATTGTGGGACAAATCTGGGGGAAGAAGCAGAGAGATTTGAATTAGGGGAATTCTGGTTTCCTCCTGGGGCTGAATTGTGATACTTTGTACGGATCCAGAAGGGAAAAACACTTATTTCCCAGTGTTCCCCAGCCACAGTTTTTTTTTTTTTTTTTTTTTTTTTTTTTGGCTCCTGACATGTCATGATTGTGCCTTCAGGCTAAGATTATGGCAATAACACTGAACCACTTGCCAAGGTAAACATTTCAACATATCATATGAGACCAAAGCCTCAAAATACTCCGTAATATACATGGGAGTTCTTCAGAAGTACGTGCTTACCATTATTGAAAAAAATCTTGAGTAAACCCTAGATGCTGCCCACACTCCTGCTGTTCTCACATATGCATCCAGAAAAGTGCTCACCCTCATTTGCTGGGAGATATGCCTGTTTGGTCTTCACTGGAGACACTGTGCTGTTAAAGTTGTTAACCAGAAGTGGGTCACTCAAGTCCACGGAAGATCCCTTGTCCACGGCATCAGTGTTTGATGAATCAATGGTTTTAGCTTTGAAGGAAATAAAGCAAAGTTGTGGGTGGTTATCATTTATGTTTTGTACAGAAACTTGAATACAGTCACCATCCAGCAAGGGAAGGGAACCCAGTCCTACCCTATGAGTCCTCGCCCTGCAAGGCAAATGGGATGCAGTGCAATAGTGATCACCTCCTTCAGTTCTCATGGATTTCAGAGTAAATTAATTTCTCAAGATTGAATCCAGAGCCAGAACAGAGTTTATATTCTGGTGGGGAATAATATCATTAATCTAGAACGTATGTATGCAACGCCAAAAGTTAAAGGATGAGGTAAGAAGAAGCAAGAAGAACTATAGAGTATCATGGGTATTACCAACACAGCAGATGAAGAAATGGGATTAAGAGGGAGACAAGTAGTCTGTATGAGTGAGGTAGGTATGATTTCAGCTATAAAATGTTGAGTGCTTGAGAAATCTAGATACCAAACAGTTGTTTAGGCTGGCTGAGAAGGTCACAGCTGGCAGACCATCGTGTATCTTCCAGAGAGGTTAGAGAGCCCTGCTTTGCTCTAGATATGGTTGGGGGGGGGAGAATACCTGTCTCAGGTGGGTTTGCACTGACACTGCTGCTTGCAGACACTGCTGCTGCAATGCCCGGATCTAGAATATGAAGAACTGCAGAGGATCTGACCATGCAGAATGAGCTCTGCCCAAGTCAGGCACCTCTGTAAGGCAGCAAGCTGCCAGGGGCATTTGCCTTGCTAGGCTTATTGCAGAAGCAGGGTGTGGGATAGCAACTATTGCTAGAGGGGAGGTTGTGGGGCATCTTATGGCTGCAATAATCACCTGTCTTCTGCACTGACGTATGCAGCAAGATGAAGAAAGACAGGTATGCAGGGCTCCCCTCCTGCTTACCCCAACCTCTTCCCTTCCTGCAGCACGAGCATCCAGCGCTCACCCCACCATACATAGGGCAGCAAAATGCAGCTCTGCCTGGTTCTGCTGGCGAGCTCGAGCTGGCTTAGACCAGAATTGATGCTCTGGTTAGGACACAGCTTTCTTCTCTGAATGGAGGGTGAGCTCTACCTGCAAAAATCTGGATGAAAAAGGGAGATTGTACATGGGTGTAAAAATCCTGAACAAATTACATGGCAAAGTAAAAGTTGTCTGTTGATGGTAAACTGAAATTGCGGATAAGAAAGGCCTAAATAAACACTTAGGACTTTGAAATTGTTATTGACTTGTCAGAGGTTCACTCTGGTAGACTCTGAACCGTGGGGTTGGTAGGAAAACTGTCGGTTTGCACAAGACAAGCTAACTGGCACAACCTGATTCAAAGCCTGCTCTCTGTTTACCCTTGCAGCCTTATTTGGGGAGCCTGGCTCCAAGGCAGCCGTGGACTGCCAGGAACATTGCCTTGGGGAATGCAAATGCTCTTTTCACATGCCTTTTTCCCATATCTTAAATGTTCTACGCATTTCCTAGCCTATATTTAACTAGCCTATTATGGTATTTAATTTTTATTTGCTGTATTTACCTTCATGCTAAACAAACATTAACACTTGTGACTACTGGTCTGTGATAATTACATGTTAACCTACTAGTTGGCTAATTAAAAACCTCAGTAAAAAGGCCATTTTGTCTACATGACAGCCAAAAAGCTACTACAGCTCTTCCTATTTCCAATTAGATGTAACCTCTCAGAGTCAGAAGTTTATACTCATAATCCATTTGGTTATGCCTACCAAATTCAGCACATTTTTTCTTTACTCATTTCTGCAAAGCTGAAAATCTCACTTAGGCTATCTAACCTTCATACAAGAGAAATAATTTCCCTTGAGGAAGTCTGGGAGCCTTGTCATCCACAGAGTGGACAAACACGGAAAATTCATTAAAAACACCATTTCTTTTCTGGTCTCTGGAGTGGAAGGAGGGAGGGGAGGACGAGAGGAGGAATTGAGTGTTATTTTTCAGGTCTCAGGTCTGCACACTACTGCACAAGAGAAGATCTGAAAACATGTTCCTTTGCATAATGGAGTAAACAAAATAGGAAATCTAACTGGATCACAAATTATCACTGGTCTGGAGTGGGCTCCACTGGCAATCTGACAAATGATGACAGTCCCACCTGGATGCAATGACCATGTCTGATGTCTGATGTCTGCCAGCCTGGATCTTCGCCTAAAACAAGGGCAAGACCAGTATTTTTGCCCTTTTTCTGACCAGCCTACGTAGAGGGTAGTGAACACTCAAGAAGGCAGAGATTAGATTCATTTTAGCCGACGCCAAGAAAACAAAACTGATAAAAATGAGATTTTCTAATGATATTTTAGTGTTATGTTTTGGGCTTTCTTAATGCAAAGGAAGGGCAGTGTTTTAACTGCTTCCCACCATTTGCTGCATTCACTAGTCTCTTTCAGGTTACATGAGGCATCAGGAGCAAGGTTCAAGTTTGAGGATCACGAGAACATGGGATGAAGGTTAGAGATGTGGTTTCATTAGCAATAGGAGCACTGTCGGGGTCTGGCAGGAGACAACTGCAATGTGTTGCTGAGAAACCGAAGCAACAATTTCTCATTTCAAATACAGCAGCTCCTCAATAATTCATGCAAGTTTAAAAGAGGTTTTCAGCTGCCTTCAGTTTTCTTATTACTAAAAATGACATCCCCAACTACAATGTACCAAAAGCCCTGTCAAAACCTTAGACACCTGACGTTCATGGGACTTTGACAGCTGTTTTGGACCCAGGAGGCTCAAAAACTTCATGCTATTCTTAGCTCTGGGCACCAATTCAGGTGAACTTTCCAAAATACTTGACTTTTGGCTGTCATCAGAAATGCAGCTGAGGTTTACAAGGCTGATCCTTTAGGGTGTTGCATGCTTTCTGGAGAACACTCAGCAGCAACTACTGGAAAACGGTGGTGGAGTACAGCTGGGCCGACTGCGGGATGTTTGGTATATCTCCAGGTGGGACTGATGTTACCATGAGTTAGAATGATGGATACAAGCCTGGTGTTAGATGTCTTGGATGATGCCTAAGGTTAGCTTCTATCTGCTGCTAAATCTACCTCATCTTACTTTCATATATCCACACCCGGGTGTCTACAGCTTCTCGCATTGCTTCGCCAGGCCTCAGAGCTGCCGTCTGGGCAGCAGCACAGATGGTTTCATCCACTAAAGTCTTCCACCTGCTGAATTTGTCCTTCTCCCTCGAGATGAAGACCTTGTGTCCTCCTTCCTTGGTGCTGAGGTGGAAGCCCAAGCTTTGCAGGGTCAAGTGCCCCTTCTTGCTGCAGGCCCAGGCCTGGTGTTCCCAGTCCCCGCAGGGTTTCAGCGTGGCCAGGGCGTGATCCCGTGCCCTGTGGGCCGACAAACACTGCTTTGTTTGGAGGCTGGTGATGGTCCTGGTGGCGGGGTCCCAGCTCCATTGCTGCTGCAGGGAGCGAGGCTTGCAGTCGGTCAGGCCGATGCCATTGGTCTCGTGGTGGGAGACGTGGATGCACTTTTCCAGCCGGGTGTTCCTTATGAGGAAGCCTTGTCCCTCGGCTACTGTGGTACAATCAGAGCACGGTTTAGTACGGTACATCTCCAAGGCAAACACCTTTCCTGAGCATCAGACATTAAAAATGTCCTAGAAAAGGGAGATGTAACCCACCGGTCCTTTCCCAGAGGGGCTTGACTAGATAAACCATCCCACCAGCCTCCTAATTTCCCAGAATGACATTTCTTTTAAATTCTGAGTGTACAAATAAGGGGAGCAATACTAGAGGGAAAAAAACCATGAAAATACTATGTAGTTAATCCCTATAAAAAATGGGGAAAAACTCAATGTCCTTGGGAAACTGTACTTTTATGACATATCTGTCTATATACATTTAATTCACTATTTCAACTGGTTGTAGCTTCAAATAGATACCCATCTTTCCCTCTCTCCAAAATAATCAGATGTTTTTTTCCCCTATCTGTTTCAAAATTTCTTTATGAAAAAAAAAGCAATTGAAACCCCTGAAACCCCCAAATTCTGGTCATCTGAGGCTAGTTAGGCCATCTTGGACTATTGTTTTCATTAAGTGGCTTCTTGTGATATTACAGCAACATCAGCATAAAACCATACCCCATCAAAAGACTGGAAGTACTTGGCTGACAAGACTTGCAAAAGTATTAAAGTAAACTTGGATATAGCACACCTGACACTGGTCTGTGCTCCCCAGACACCAATTTACTCTTTGTATGGATCCCTTTGTAAGAGACATTGCAGCCATCCTAAAACAGACGTGCAATTTGAAGCAATTTCAATAGTTGCTTCTTGCTTTTAATAGCAACAGGTCCCAACATCTCTGATGATTTGAGATGGATATCATCCTGTTAACTGGACAATCACACCCATTTTCAGTACAAAATCAACTGGTGTGGCCTGCGAACATCCTGAGCAAAATGTTAAATGCAAAACCATATGTCACTGACACAGCCGTACCTCCCTCCTGTTGTGTATTTTATGCCTAAGTTGCAAGTAGAGGGATAGAAAGAAATGGTTCAGCTTTTTACAAGTTCTGAGAGATCTTTCAGTTTTAATTACAGTTAACAAATGGCAACTTTCAGCTCCTGCAGTGACATTTTTTCATCTTTTCCCCAGGAATCACAGTTTTAAAACCCCCATCAGCATATAATATTGGATATAAAGAGGAGACTGATAAACAATATCAGACAAGAACAATGAGGTTTATCTAAACATCTGTTTCTGCAGCATTTCCCCTCTCAAAGCAAGGAAAAATACTTTGCTCTGACAGCATGTATTTTGCTCACTACTTGAAAAACATAATGACAGTGTAAACAGGAGCCAATACACAATAACAAGCATAGGAACAATAGCTTAAAAGAGCTCCTGTGTTTTCTTTCAGGAAATTCTAGGGGTCTGCTAGATTAATAGTGCTGCTGGGTTGCTAAATCAGAAAAAGCCTTGGGTTTTCTGGTCAGGTTCAAATGCACAGGGAGAGGCAACCAGAAATCATGGTACGGCTCCTGCACCTGCTCCAAGAAGAGGATGGATGTGTCCATGCTGACATACTGTGCTTCACAGATCTGTGATAGCCACTGATCCAGGAAATTCCTGCCAAATTCATGTGCCTAAATGGAAATGAAATTTTTGGGAGGTCAGCGAATAGCTCAAAACTCCAGCCCTCTTTACCCTGCTTCACAGCCCTGCCTTGGCTGCCCTTTTTACATTTACATCGGTTATTGGCCTGCTGGCATCCACCAAGTTCCTTTCTCATACTTGAAAGTGTCTGTTAGTAATTTTTTATGCTCTCTCTAGGTTGCCCTTCTAAGTCTTTTTCTCATGTGTTTTAGTTCAGGTTTTATTATTAAACGTGCTGGCACAGGTGTGATTTATTTTCTTTTCCTTGCTTGGTAATGGCTGTCCATTTGAAGCTTTCATTTTTTGATTTTAATTTTGAAGAGCATTACTCTTTAACCTATCCACCATATTTGTGTTTTGTTCCCTGTCTGCAGCCTCTGGTAGTGTATAAACCCTCTAAAAGGATCACCATGCTATCCACACATTACCAGTAAGCACTTCATACCTGTTCTCTACCAGCTTCTTTCCCTTTCTACCTGCTTGCTTTGTGTTATGCACGTCTCAGTTTTCAAAGATTGACCCCACTGAAAATCCAGAGCAGTCTGTCTGCCAGGGAAATACATGTGAGCTAGGGAATTTCAGCCCTGCAACCCATGTGCTTTCCTTTAAGATTTGTATAGCTCCCCAGTAGCATATGATACCAAGTTATTAATAGATTTCTATCTTTACATCGTATCTCATGTCCAAAAGTATAATCACGACTATATAGCTCGGGAGCAGAGGTCTAGCTAAACTCTTCTTGGTTTAAGAAAGACCACAATCCTTCTCTGAACCTTGATCCAAGCAACTTCCCTACTGGTGGTGTTGCTTTTCATGACATTGATCTCTGTAAAGTTGGCTATCAACAGCAGGATTTTCCCTATGATCCTGTCGGACGTGACGATCTTGAAGGTCTTTCCCAACTTAAATGATTTTGTGATTCTATGATTCATGTGATCCCTGCCAAGATGTGAGCCTGTGTCCATTGCATGGGTTCACCATCTGCTACCTGTACCTTATTGCTTTCCTGAAGTTGACACATTGCTATCTAAATGAGTCACTCATGGTTAGATACAGGTAACTGGCAGCGATCCTTGTGCCTGCCCTACAGGCCATAGGCAGTATAGCCACAAAGAAGGCAGAAGCTTTTCCAACTTGGGATACACATCAGGCACCGAGAATCCTCAGTCAGGAAGCAAAATGACTTTTCTTTTTTTTTTTTTTTTTTTTTTTTTTTTTTTCCCCAACATTGCCAAGTCCCAGCAGGCCTTCAAATAAGGCCATCAGCCCTAACATTTTGGAAATGTTAACCTGGAGCAAGCAGAGCATGGCATCCAGCCTACACCCTGGGGATGTGAGCTCAGTGTCTCTGGAAAATGCCAGATTTACTCGTGGAGCTGGAATAGATGCCTGCTTCAAGCTACTCATGCTTGAACATTTTGGCCTCCTTGTATTTTTAGGAACAAAATAAACAATTTCTAGCAAAGGCACATGAAGCCAGCTTGTTTTTCCTATGATACTGTCACTCTGTCTGGTCACAAGAAAGAAAAAAAAAAGCAAATGCCTCTCTGTGGCATGACCACCCTTGGGACATGTTGTTCCTTGTAGGACTAGTAGCAAAACCTCTGCAATGTTCCTATCCTAATTAAGGTAATGCCACCAGGAGAACCTTAGTTAGCGGTAGCCCCAGTCTGGCTGCAAAAGTGTCTGGTGTCTGTTCTTTTTAAGCAGTGCCTGCAGAGGCTTGATCAAAGCCATTTTTCATATTATTTGGGTTTGGGTGGCTCACTTTAAAGGCTCTGCAGAGGCAAGGCTAAGTCAGAGCTGAGCGAGCACAGGCTCCCAAAACACTCTGGGTGACTGGGGAACATCAGCATTAGCTTTGGCCTCTTCTGCCCTCCCCAGTCTTGTTCCTCAGCCTTACAAAATGCGTCAGTTAGCTTGATTTCTCTTGCCAAGAGGCTGTTTTCAGTAGAGAGGAGATGACTACTGAGTCACACTCAGGAATTCACCTCCTCCTGCCTCTACCTGTCCTGTAAGTCAGGCATCCACCTGGGGCAGCCACAGCATCTCCTGTACAGGCTGCTTCATGGGGATCTCCCACAGCATCAGGGGGGATAAGGGTTTGGAAGACCCCCATCCTCTCAAGTAGCCCGGCCAGCAGTTCTGGTCTCTGTCCTTTTTCTAAGCACATCAGTGAGGGCCTCCAGCTCCTATCAGAAATGGTCCCAGCCCAAAAGAAGAAAAAAATAACCAGAGAATGCAGGGAAAGGCATCTTTAGCTGCTCGGTCACTGTGGTGATGAGGACAAAACCACTCCCTGCCCTGTTATCAATTATCTGACCCTCTTCCTCCAGGCAAGCACAGCATCTGACCTTGCCACTCTCCTGCCCTCGTTGCTGGCACCTGTACCAGTGCCCAACACTGGTAATGCAGAGCTACTGCCCTTTTCTATCCAGACCCCTGATCCCTTACCAGGATTCAAAATCAGGACTAAATGTAAAAAGGGGCTTTCCTACCGACTCAGTGTAGCACATCTGCAAGACCAGGCAGTCTAGAAAGATGTTGAATGAAGGCAGAAGGGACTTAAATGTGACTAACCACAGCAGCAGGCACAATTTGCTGTGATGGCCTGAGGTTATCATATCCTGCCATGAGCAAAACCGCAGCCCAGTGTCTCTTCTGAATAAGAAGTTGTTTCTGTGTTGTGCTGGGCCCTGGCAGGTTGTTTCCGTCTGCTGCAGAGGGTCTGGGCTTGATGGAAATGAGAAGATGCAGTAGCAGGAGGGAAGCTGCAATGAAGGCAGGAGGGTTCCCCTGCAGATGGAGCTCAGTGCAAGGCATTGCCCTGTGAGATCACCCACAAGAACGTCATGTTTAATTTAACTCAAATAAGCAGCTTGAGGTGCAGCAATTGATGGACAAACATAAATTAGTGAGCAGAAGGCTTGAATGCAGGCCAGAAACAGCTTCTTATGAAGAGATCTCCCTCCATACAAGAGAGCGAGTCCCAGCAACGCAGGAGACCATGCCAGGGTCGTGGGATGAGGAAATTATGAACAACATTTGCTGTCATAAGAGGGGTGTGATGAACCAGATACATTTGGTCAAAGGCAGGAGACCCAGATGCACACAGGGAAGTGCTGCGACTGGCACCCTTTCTTTAGCGTTTGTGGAGAAGCCAGATCAGGACTGTAAAGAACTTGCTGTGATAGTGAGAAAGTGGGCATGTAGCAAACATTAATTCCTCCCCAGCAATTTACACACCAAATTAGATCATTCCTCAATGCCAGAACAGGGTTTTACTAAGGCTCTCCTAAATTATGAAACATGGTTTGCCATGGGCCCAGTTCCAGCCTTGTACCACCCTTGCAGCAAAGCAGGGTCCATAACCCACTGTGGAGACAAATGGGAGGAAGGAGGAAAAGTAAGAGCCATGGTGCTGACCACTCCATTAATCTAAGGCATCCTTTCTCTAGAAATGCCTCCTTTTTTGCTGTCATGTTAGGGTGTAGAAAAGACTTGAATTACTTTCCGAAATCTGGAGGTTGTTCGAATCATTACAGCTCCACTGAAAGCCTGCATGTTTATGCAGGTTTATGCCCAGCCCACAGCAGTCAGCAAGGCATGGACGAGGAACTCAACCCAAGAGGATGTTGGGCAGCTAGTAATGATTTTACAGCACGGCTCTACTTATAGCTGTCTGTGGGAACTTCCTAAAATTGGTGTGTAAAAAAAGGTCTGAACAGACTGTTTGCCAAAAGAGTAGGGCAGGGCCAGGTGTTCCCAAAGGAAGGCTTGTTTTGTTTTTAAAGTATTTTGGCTGAGAAAAAATTATCCTATCAGCTATAGCTGTGATTTGGGTCCCCAACAAACTGCAATGTGGTAAAGAGGGAAAAGCAACAGAGCTGCCTTTCTGTTTTTTGTATGACAGCTTGAAAATCCACCTGGCTGATTTTCCAGTTACTTTCTGGATTCATCCTTCACTCCATGGCTTCCACTAACAAAAGGCAAATCAAGACTGTTGCTCTCAAGGGGTCTTTTAGAAACGTACAGGTGTCAGGATGTTTCAGTGTAGGTTTCTCCTCTAGAGCTGCAGATCAATACCTCCTACATTACTTATTTTAGTAGCAGGTCTTCAGTTTCCACATAGGATTCAGATGTTGCTCATGTTGCCCAACTGCCAAGCCAGGTCGTTGATTTGTGGAACTGTGATTGTTGCTTGCACTGATTTCATTTTTTACTGTTGTTTTTCACCCACAATCCCTCCTGCTTGTCCTATGGTGACAACTCCAAAGTTTTGAGAACTTTTGTCCTTTGATTAATAGGACATTTCTTGGTGGAAATTAGCATCTGGGGAAGTTTTTGAAATCTTTGTCATTATTTAAATTCACCTTTTTATAAGATGGAGAACAGGCAGACCTGGAGCTTGTGAACAGCTACCTGGCAACTCCAGGTTTATGGCACACTATTTCCATCACTTCAGACAACAGATCAGGTCTCATCAAGCCATGTCATTTTTATAGAAAAGTCAACAAAGTCTACAGGTAATACCAGTAATTAACTGGTGAATGGCTTGTCAGTGCAAGCACCTGAGTGCAAATACTTCTTGGTCTGCACTCAGAATACTTTCCAGTAAAATGGTAATCCAATACTATTTTCCAGCTGTAGCTTCTGGCAACCACATTGCCCATTAAAAAAAAAAAAAAAAAAAAAAAAAAATTATTACTATTTTATTTTTTATTCTTTTTATTTTTATTTTTTTCCCAGTCATTGCTGCTTTTCTTTTAGGAAAATCTCACTTTTGGTTGACCAACAAGGCTTCATAGCTCTCCCTATTGATACAAGGGCTACTTTTTGACCAAGTATCTCAGCAAAGGCTTCAAGAGAGCAAGCAGTCATAGTAAAAAAATTAAAGTTTTAGCATGGAAAAACCCATGGACAGCTGATGGGAAGCAGAGGAGGTCAGTGAGGCTGCCATGAAGCTGATGCATGTGGGGAAAACCAGTCCCTGAGGGGTATATGGCAGAGATCTACACAATCCAGAGAGGTCTGGAGAGAATGGGTAGGGGTTGACTGGTTAGGGACTAGTCCCAAATGGGACGGGGTGTCAGGGGAAGGCTCACAGTGTGCAGGAGGAGGTGGCTCTGCGCACAGCAGCCATCCATCCTTGCCACCATGCAGGCAGAGGGAAGAGATCTGGTAGCCAACAAATACAATTAAATAAGGTCAGGAAATTCCCCAACAAAATAGTTTGAGGCTGGAAAAATGTATGAAGTAGGAAAAGTTCCAGATACATTTGTTTTTTTTGCCTCTTCCATGCACGTTGCTTAGGGTTGCTGCAGGGGAGTGGGGTACGAGGGGTCAGGGAGCAGCCAGCAGCACATGTGGCCAGGAGGAGAGCAACCCCCAAAGGATATGCATGAGAATTGAGAGGTCTTCTCGTGTGTGGCTGTTGCATTCAGCCTCCTTGGAGGGTCATTTCATCCATCAGTGTTAAATGCAGCATTATTTCAGCAGTTTCTGTCTGCTTGTAAGCGCACGGATCCTGCTTGTGCCTGAGGCTCAGTTCCCACTGCACATCTCATGGTGCTGGGGCAGCATTGAACTTCAACACTTCAGCTCCCCCTTCCTCGCAGGGAATTTACAAAGCAACCACCCTCAGAAACAGCTTGGGCAATTCCAGGATTTCCGTTTTTCAGCAGGAAAATGAACCAACTCTCTGATGTCTGTCAAGGGCAAGCACCTCTGTCCTGCCCACTGCCTTAAGACTGCAGCCCCGGGCAGGATGGAATGGGGAGAGGCTACAGGAGGAGATCGGCCCCAAACAAAGAATGTGTTTGCTCTCTGCTCTGCAAGTGTCTGGGCATTGCCAGACACTGCTGAGATAAACTCCTTTCTTGCAAAACACCCTTGGCTTTATTAGCAGTCTAGCGCAAATGTAGTAGCTGATCGTGTGATTGCATCAAATGCATTTCACTGGAAAGGAGGTTTGCTGGGAAACATCCTGTGACCATCCTTAATTTACCAAAAAATCATAGCTGTGGGGCTCCTGTTGTGTAACAACAGTACAGCACCACTGTCTGCTAACACTGGACAAGATCATTTTTAGAGCAAAGAGAAAGAACAAGATCCCTGAGGCTGTACTGCTGCCCCGACAGCCCACCAGCTCCTAACCCAATCCACTGTAACTTCTAGGAGATGCACCTACATCCTCACTCCTCGCTAGCACAATGAAATGCATGCACTCAGTCTGGGGCTTTATCAAAGAGAGACTGAATTCGGTGGATTTACTTTAGCTGGTAAGATTTATGGTTTACAAAAAGAGTTGCCAGTCTGAGGTTTGTCTTTAGAGAATAAACATCCCAGCTGCACAGTCAAAATTGTTGTTGTCCCCTGGTAGAGACAGCCTGAAAAACTCTGAGCACCTAACCTGTGAAACTGCAGGTCTGTTATCCACGCAGCATCAGGGACTGAATGAGCCCTGAAGCACTTCAGGGATTTGTTTCAGTGAATCCCTTTCAATAACCTGCATCCTCAGGCAGAAGAGCAAAATAAAAGGGGAATTATTTATTATCTCAGGGGTTTTGCAGCCCTCTGCCCGTGATGGGGTGGGAGGGACAGCGGGGCTATTCCTGGGGAACACGGCTCTGCAAGATGCTGCCTGCCAGGATTTCTGCTTTCCTCCTCTACCCATGCACATCAAACACCAGGCTGTTTGGCTTCCAAATCTTCCTGCACCCTGCAGGATGCAGGATTCAAGCGATCTTGGCCAAAGATGATCCACTGTGGTGCTGAGTGCCACAGGGTCCCCAGCATGTCCTGCTCCCCCCTAACCACCACGGGAGCAGGACCAGCACCGCGGGGTCCTGTCCCCCTTCCCACTGTGCACTCCTGATGTTGGGGCAGTGAACACAGCACCCAGGGATAGCTCAGTGTCACCTCTGCCCTCAAACAGGTTAATTCACCCTCTCTTCCTTGCATTTTGTCCAACCTGCTTTTAAAAGTGGCCAGGATGATGCCACAGTCTCCCTGGACAAGCCATCCCAGTGCCTGGCCAGCCTGTCTCCTGGGCACCCGTGTTTAATCCTGTTTTAAATTCTGCCCGAAATGCACCCGCAAAGCACTTGTTTTACAGCCGGTGGGTTCACAGCTTTGCAGCCAAAGCAACATTTCAGCAGAAAACCGGGTTAAACTCTGGGAGACAGCTTGCTTCCCTCTTTCTGGCTACCCCGAAGGAGGAGAAACTTACCCTCAAGCCAAGGCAGGAGGCAAATGCAACTCAGACTCAGCCTGAAAAGCTCCATTGTGTCCCAGCTCAGGGAGGGAAGGAACCTCCAGAGCCTTCTCTGTCATTCAAAGCAGAAAAACCTGCCGGGAAGCAAAAACTCCTCTTTTGTCCTAGCGCTGGAGACTTGGCAGAGGGCTTATCAGCAATGGACCGGTGTGCGGACGCAGCCCCCTTGGAGGTTATCCCTTAGGAGCGATCCCGCGGTGAGCTGGGCTGGCGGGGATGCTGGACCAACGCGCTCACAGCCTCTGACCTCTGCTCCTCGGCACTCCCCGGCAATGAGCACCGCATGCTAAGGAGGCTGGCGGGCTGCCTCGGCGGGGCTGGGACTGGGGGAGGATGCAGGGCTTGCCTGGCAAGGAAAGGCAAAGTTCGGAGGGGCGTGGGATGCGTCTGCCCAAACCCTGTGCTGGGGCGGTGGCTGCCACTGGGTCGTCGTCTCTTTAGGGATAAGTTTTTTTTTTTTGTGCATCAGTATGGGTTCTGCACAGCATAAAACCCCCCTGTTCCTCCTTGATGGGCAGCAGCGAAGGCTGTCTGGTGAAAGAGCAGCAGGGGAGGCCTGATAAATAATTTTACTAACGAGATGCTCACACTCAGCCACATCCTCTCCTGTTTGCCTGTCCCACCTGCCTGCTGAGGTCTTTCCCACCTGGATCCGTTATTAACCCTGGAGGTGCCTCTTGCATAAAAACACATAAAAATGATGGTTTCATGTTTCTTTTAGGGGTCCAGTCCAGGATGGCACTGGCATCAAACCTCCCAGCTCTGCCCATGAGACCGGGAGCCACTTGGAGAGCTGCTCCTGCCTGGCCGTGGTGCTGCACTCAGGGAAGGCGCTGCAGAAACGGATTTAATGGATTTTCCCATGACAATGTGCCAAGTTGCACTGAATACCAGAGATTTTTATGTTAAAAAAGCACATATGTTAAACTCTCATCTATATTATTGCTTTGCTTCTGGGGTTGGAAATGTGAATGCTCTCCATGGCGTTTGCTGAATGTGTCCCTCCTGCAGGAGGAGCACATGGAAAATTCTCTTCCAGTGCACTCCAGGCAGATGGAGAACATTACATCAAATGTCCTGGAGGAGAGGCTGCTCTCTCTTCTACCACAAATCACGTTACCACTCCTTCCCCTGGAACAGGTATATCACTTGGTTTTCTCCTCCTGGCTCATCAGTCTATTTTACACAGGGAAACTGAGGCACAGAGTGGCTGTTGTCTGCCCAAAGCCAGGAAGTCTGTCTCTGAGCTCCTGAATCCCGAATTTCTCCCAACCCATTGGATCACTTTTGCTTTCTAACACCCAGAAAGCATTTTCTGATCCATGCCAGGAAGGTGTCCATCTCCTGCCATGCATGGAGCTTTAATGTAGTTGGGACCATGCTGGGGCAGTCCCCAGATCTGAATCCAGTGAGGACTCAGAATGTCTGTAGAGTGAAAAATACATGTACCATGTCTGTCCCACTCTTCTCCTGCCATTTTCAGCTGGATTCCCAGTCCTGGTGTGTTCAGCTTTGCAGTGCCTCAACTAGCCCCTGTGAATTTCACAAATCATAGAATCACAGACTCATCTAGGTTGGAAAAGACCTTTGAGATCACCTAGTCCATCCATCAGCCTGACCTACTGAGTCCCATCACTAAACCACAACCCTTAGTGCCATGTCCACCTGGCTCCTAAGCACCTCCATGGATGAGGACTCCTGCACCCTCACCTCCCTTGGTGCCCCTCCAGGAAAGCAGCTGAGTTCACTTGATTTGTCTAGAGCTGGAATGAGGAGAGCCTATATCAGAAACCCATGGCATTTGTGAGCTCTGCAGAAAGTGACCAGTCTAAATGTGCACATGTCAGCACAGACCAAAACAAGCCAGCTTAAAATCAGTCTCTGAGATCTCCCAGGTCTCAGGAAAGCAGATAATTCCTCTCCCTGATGCACAAACTCATGTGGAGAACAGCATCATTCTGCTCCAGTGCGTTTCAAAAGCCTGCATCCTTTCACACAAGCCACACACCACTTTTGGCCTTATTTCTTACACATGCAGGAAAGTGTTTGCATATAAAATCTCACTGTAGCTCCTAATCCTGTTCTTCCACAGTGCACTGGATGGCTGATGGCATGGGTTTGCCTCTTGTATAGGGATGCTTCTCCCAGTCCTTTTCATAGCTTTTCTTAGGCTGCCCTAAGAGGGAACAAGTGACTTTCCAGCTGTGGTCTCTTCCACAAGGAACAAGATAGTCCTAAAACTGCTGGCTCCCAGCCACATCACTTCAATGTCCTGTTAGTCTGCACTGACCTGCATCCCCTGGATCAGCCTTGTTCTTGGCTCCATCACCAGTTTGTTGACTGCTTTGCATTTTCCTCTTCATTTTGCAGCTCATGCTAGAGTGAATCAGGGTGAAGTGATGAGCACTTCTGTCTGGGTGCCTGGTTCAAAGTGCTTGTGAAAAATCAACTTCAGCCCTGCTGGGAAGTTTCTGAAAGTCTCAGAGAAGTCACTTGTGCGTGGCCAGGCTGAGTTCTGGTGGTCCTCACAGCCCTGGTGGTGGGAAGCCCTGCTCAGACCCACATCCCTCCCTGGATCATTCCTTCACCCGGCACCAGCCCAGAGGTCATTCAGAGCTGCCTGACATGACAGCACCTCTTTATTTCCCCATATTACCTTTATTTACAGAGCTCTTGGCTTATTTCCCTTCTCCTTGGGCACCTTTGGAGATCCCCAGAGCCCCAGACAAGCCCTGGGGGATGAGTGGTGGTGTGGGGACCGCTCACCCCGCAGCCCTGGGACCAGCCTGGTGGAGCTGCTCCCTGCAGTATCCCCGGCCTCCAGCCCAGGCTGTCTCGGCAGATGGAGCTGCTTCCCTAGGATGCAGCCAGACGCCGTGCCCAGACCCTGCCTCGGCTGATGCACGCAGCTTGGAGCAGTGCGTGGTGGTCCTTGTGTGCGGGCTCGGGAGTCGGACACGGCCCTGGGATGGGGAAGGAGCTGGTTTTTGCATTTTCTTTTCTTCCAGATGGGGAAGGAGGAGTTTGTCTGTGTAAGTAAGTAAACGGGACTTCCCACTTCAGCTAGGACTGAATGACATGTGCAGTAAACGCTGCTTCGTTTCAGGTAATGGGGGGGGCTGGGATCCTCTGAAGAAGGAAAAACCCCAGGAAATACTCCTGCTCCAGATCCGAGCTGCTCTCGCATGGCTCTGGGGCCACCAGGCTTCCACAGGGATGCCAGCTTTGCAGCAGTGCTTTGTAAACGCACAAGCCAGCAGAGATTTCACCGAGATGAGTTATAAGCCCTCTGTACACCAGCGAGAAGTGGGGAGTGGGGCAGGGACATCAGTGTCCTTGTCCCCATACCCAGAGCCCTTGGAGACGTCTGGGTCCCTGGGCGATTTCCCCCTTGCATTAAGCCCTGTTGGCTTTGTAGCTAATCTGTGTCAGGCAGTGTGACAACCTTGTCCCTCCTCTGCTCCTCTTCCTTGTCTGCAGTGACAGCAGAAACCTTTTTCCCTATGGTATGTAGGCACACAGGGAGTAGGGACAGGCCCCCGCCCCGGTGAGCTGTGAGTCTCACACACAGGCAGCTGTGTGCCGGGACATGGGAGCTGAGGGGAGCTGCTTTCAGCTTTGGGTGTGTTTGCTGTGAAAAAGTCCCACTGCAAACGGTTGGAAAGGGGCAGGTAAATGATTAATCTGTTCTTGCAGAGCCTGACAGAGCAATGGTTTGTTTATAGCCATGACTTATAGCTACCTATGGTGCTTTCGGCCAGAACTTGCCGTATACCCACCTGTGAGAGCCTGATAGCAACCCCTAAGTGTCTGATAACCTGCTATAAAAGGAGTCTTCATGGAAAGACCGCTCCCTTTATTTAAAGACAGGATTGCTTCCCTTTGGGTTTTTCCGCAGGTGATGCTCTGCTGCTGCACCCTGCACCAGGGACAGGCAAATGCAGCTGAAAGCTCCTGCCTCACACTGTGAGCCCAAAAAGCCTGAGGGTTCAGGTCTCACACATCTGGGAAGTAGACTGAGGCCTGTCAAACTCATTCCATGTGTGCCAAGTGCTCAGCTGAGGTGCTGGGGGCAGATGTGACCCTGGGGGGGGGCTCTCAGGGTAGGTGCACCAAGGGGTTTGGGCACGTAGCTCCCCTTCTCTCTGGCTGACATGAGCTTCATCCCCTGCAACCCTTCCTTAGCTCCCATTTAACTCTAAGAGGGTCTAAAGTCCTGGCTCATTTTCTGCATGTAAAGGTGGCAGCTATGTCAATATTTAATCTGTGCTGCTTAGATCCTCGGAGTGAGGAATCCAGGCTCCTTTTGGAGCAAAGTCTGCTAACTGATGGGGCAGAACCGGCACCAGATCAGCTCCCGATAAAGCAGCCCAAATAAAACACAACAATGTCCTGTGTCTGCATCTCCCACACAGGATTTGACCCCCTGGGGGATAAGCAGGTACCAGAGCAGCTCAGCATCCTCCTTTGGGGAGGAAACCCCAAAGGGATGCAGGGCACAGGGGTCCCGGTTCCCTCATGTGCCCTCTTTCTGGAGCTCAGCTTCTGTCCCCCTGCCTAACAGAGGGGTTCAAAGTGATTGTCTTGGAGAAAAACTGTGTGTGTGTGCATAGAAATTAGGAAAACTCCTGGATGTCCTTTATTAGTCCCAAATAATAATAGTCCCAAATTCCCTGTTTTTTCTTTTTCTTTTTTTTTTTTTTTAAATAATTTTTTAAATCATTTTTTTTTTTTGTTTAATATTAAAAAAGAAAAAGAAAAAAGCAGAAGTCTTGAAAAAAAATATAAAAAATATTTCCCTCTCTCTTTTTTTTTTTTTTTTTTTTTTTTTTTTTCATTTTCTTACTCTGGAAAATGGTGGGGCTCATCTTAAAGAAAAGCCCTTTTTCCAGGCTGGCCAGGGGGGCTAAAGGAGGAAGGAAGAAGAAGGAGGAAAACTCGAGGGCGGCAACTCAGGAGCTGACCCAGCACATAAAAACATCTTCAAAGCGAAGAGCTTGTTTTTCAAAAACACCAGGGTTTCGCTGGAAACGACCCGAGCTGGAGCCGCCAAGCAGGGCTGGGACCCAGGCCAGCTTTGGGGAGGCTGCCAGCTCTCAAAGTGTGCGTAACCCAACCTGCGCCCAAACTGTCCCTGCCCCACACCAGGACTGGGTCACCATCTCCTTGGGGCACCAGTGACCTTTCTTCTCCCTACCCCCTGCTCCCTAAGCCCCTTCCCCAACACTGATGGGTTCCTGCGAGTTGGGCTCCGCAGGAGTGATATTTGTCCAGGATGCTTTTATTCATTCTGGCTCTTTTTCAGGGCAAAGTCTTGCTCTCCCTGACAGCTCACTCAAAAAATAGCTCAGCGGCTCATTTTGCTGGCTGGGAGGCTGCTGCGATCGATACCGAATGCGGTGACTTCTGGTATTTTTAATGGCTCCCTGGGCAGCTTATCGTCTCTGTATACTTAGATACTGATGTCACAGCAGCGTGGGTAAATACACCAGGCATGTATTGCTGGGCATGGCTGGGCTGAGCAAGAAGTACTTCTTTTTTCTTCCCCTCCACGCAGGCTGCTCCTGCAAACTTGGGGTCTTGGAGATGCATCAGACCACACAGATCCCAGACAGGGTCAGCCCCATTGCCTCATGCTGCCTGCTCCATTTTCTGCCGTTTTTGTTGGCACTGGATGCTCTTTCAGGTGCTGGGAGCTGCACTGCACTGGCTGACTTTCCAGCTCATGATGCAGCTGGGATGTGCACAGCAGTGCTGTGCATTTCCCAGCAAAACAAGGATGTCTGCTTTAATGTGCTCTTGGTCTTGCAACAATTCCAGTTTAACAGCCTAACTCCAAACCCTGTGCCTAAATATCTTCCACCCCCGTTGCAGCGTAGCCTCTGGCCTGATGGAGGACAGATGTGCATCTTGGGAGTTACAGGACTTGAATTAGGACAAAAATAAATGGAGAACTGGATGGAGGGAAACATCCTTCTTTTCCCCAGCCGGTGCAAGACATCATGGAGAAAGAAGGGCTCTGGCGAGCACCATGACGCAGTGCAGTGCAGGCGGCTGGCAGCCCCAAAGCCCATGTGTGCCCACGTCCCCGTGTCCCTGCTGCAGCTCAGGAAAAGAGCAAAGTGCAGGGAGATAAAACTTCTGCTCACCGGGCTGCATCCCCAGGGGTGGTGGGAACTGCTGCAGAGGCTGGACACTTTGGCACAGCATTTCGCTACCTGCATTCAATGCACAGAAGCCATGGACAGGTAGGGAAATCTGTCAGGGCAAAAAATTGATATAAAAACAACAAAATCCTGACCAAATTGCCTGAGTCACCAGGTGCCAGCCCCTCTCCCTGGCCCCGTTCTGCTCTGTGTTCCAGCAGGACGCAGCGCAGCTGCAGCCAAAGGACAGTCACAGGAATCCTGGCACTGCCCTGCTCCAAAAAAGCTCAGCTCAGCTTCCAGAGATCAGGCTGCAGCAGCACAGAGCAGAGCAATCCAGAGCTGCAGAGACAGATCCAGGAGGATCTAGGGCTGTTCAGAAGATTTTATTGCTTTTTTCACTGTTTATAACCCTCTGTTTCAAAAAATGATGCTGCAGGTGTGAGTGGCCAGGCTTTGGAAAGAAGATTGTGATCACTTTCACATTGTATCCGGGCTTTTCTTTCAACAAGTAGAAGGAAAAAAAAAAAAAAAAAGCGAAGTATCTAACCAGATATTACAAAGGAGTCATGGAAAGTCAGATTACTCACCGAGCAGAAAAACATGGAAACGCTCAAAAGGAAGATGTCAAAGAAACGCATTTGCCCCAAAGCTCCATGAAGCAGAAGCCCTCGAAGGAGCTGAGGCCCATGCTGGGGGCCGTCACGCTGGGCCTCGTCCTGTTCATCGCCGTGGTGGTGGCCTGGTGCTACTACACGGTGTCCCTGCACAAGGCGGAGCGGCTGAAGACGGAGCTGATGGACCTGCGGGCGGACGGCTTCGTCATCAGGAACCAGCACGGGGAGGTGGTGTTCCGCCTGGCCTTCCGCTCGGGGAGCCTGGACCTGGAGTCGTGCTCCAAGGAGGGCGAGATCCTGAGCTGCACGCGCTCGCACCGCGGGCCGCTCAACTTCTTCATCCAGACGGTGAAGCCCAAGGACACGGTGATGTGCTACCGCGTGCGCTGGGAGGAGCTGGCGGCCGGCCCAGCGGTGGAGCACACCATGTTCTGGGAGGACGCCCACTGGTACGGGGGCTCGGAGATGAGCACCCAGCACTGGCCCATCCGCCTGGCCGGCTACCAGGAGCCCGTGCCCTACGTGACCAGCGACGTCTACTCCTTCCGCGACAGCTTTGGCGGCATCCTGGAGCGCTACTGGCTGTCCTCCAAGGCGGCGGCCATCAAGATCAACGACTCGGTGCCCTTCCACCTGGGCTTCAACGCCACCGAGCGCACCCTCTTCTTCCAGGCCCGCTACAAGGACTCGCCCTACAAGCCCCCGCCGGGCCAGCAGCCCTTCCCCGAGCTCAGCTACCGCGTGTGCGTGGGCTCCGACGTCACCTCCATCCACAAGTACATGGTGCGCAGGTACTTCAACAAGCCCTCCAAGATCCCCGCTGAGAACGCCTTCCGCTACCCCATCTGGTCCACCTGGGCACTCTACAAAAAAGATATCAACCAGGATAAAGTCTTGGATTTTGCAAGAAACATAAAGAAGTACAATTTTAATTGCAGCCACATTGAGATCGATGACATGTACACACAAGCCTATGGGGATTTTGACTTTGACCCCGTCAAGTTCCCCAATGTAACAGAGATGTTTGCAAAACTGAGAGAGGATGGCTTTAAATTTACCCTGTGGATTCACCCTTTCATACACACAGATTCCTCCAACTTTGGTGTGGGGATTGAGCGTCAGCTGTTCATCAAGGAGCCGTCGGGGCGGCTGCCGGCCATGGTGGAGTGGTGGAACGGCATCGGGGCCATCCTGGACTTCACCAACCCGGCAGCCCGGGACTGGTTCCAGAGCCACCTGCGCCAGCTCCGCCACAAGTACGGCATCTCCTCCTTCAAGTTTGATGCAGGTGAGACCAGCTACCTGCCCAAGCAGTTCAGCACCTTCCGGCCACTCTCGGACCCCAGCATCTGGTCACGGCGCTACACGGAGATGGCCATCCCCTTCTACGAGCTGGCGGAGGTGCGGGTGGGCTACCAGTCGCAGAACATCTCCTGCTTCTTCCGCATCATTGACCGCGACTCCGTGTGGGGCTACGAGCTTGGCCTCAAGTCCCTCATCCCCACGGTGCTCACCATCAGCATGTTGGGGTACCCTTTTGTGCTGCCAGATATGATTGGAGGAAACTTCCTACCGAATAAGACAGATGGTGCAGTTGAGATCCCGGACCGTGAGCTGTACGTGCGGTGGCTGGAGCTGTCGGCCTTCATGCCCTCCATGCAGTTCTCCATCCCGCCCTGGCTCTACGACAAGCAGGTGGTGGAGATCGCACAGAAATTCACCGAGCTCCACGAGTCGCTGGTGGCCCCATTGCTGCTGGAGCTGGCCGGGGAGGTCACCGACACGGGCGGCCCCATCATCCGGCCCATCTGGTGGATCTCGCCCCGCGACGAGGCCACCCACAGGATCGACTCGCAGTTCCTCATCGGGGACACCCTGATGGTGGCACCCGTCCTGGAGATGGGCAAGCAGGAGCGTGACGTCTACCTGCCGGCGGGCAAGTGGCGCAGCTACAAGGGGGAGTTGTTTGAGAAGACGCCTGTGCTGCTCACCGACTATCCCGTTGACTTGGACGAAGTTGCCTATTTCCATCGGATTTCATAACATCTCCTCCATCAGCTTTGCCATGGTCTCAGGAATTAATGAACCCATGACTTTATTGACCTGGGAATTTTTATTGCTTTTGAAGTAGAAATACATTAGCATGAACTCAAAGAAAATACTGTGACCTTTATTTAGTGTGTCAATTGCTGTAGAATAACTTATTAAAATGTATTGGATGAATGTCTTGGCTCTTGTAGTATGACTAATACAATGTATAGAAACAGATTCTCCACTCCTAATCTCTTCCCATCAAGAAATGCCATGCACACTTACTTTTTATATAGAATAATGATAATTAGATGGACTCCATTGTTACCCAGTGGTACTGCAGCCCTTCTCCTTAGATTTTTGTATTTTTTGTTTGCTTAGTGAAGGAAGACGTTGGAACAGAGTATTTTATTAAACTAAAAATAAATCAGAAAACAATCTGTGATTAATCTAAAGACAGCAGCACCAAAATTTCAGCCTGTACATTGGATGGGTGCTGATGCAGTACAGCAAGGAGAGTTTGTATTTCCCATGAACTGATTTGTCCAAGGAAGCAAAAAGAAGCTTTAGCACTTGCTAACAGTTTGGCAAACTTCCCCCCCCACCCCCCGCCTTTTAATGGAAGAAAGTGTTGAGAAACATGTCCCTGGTGTGGAGTCAGCCAAGCCTGTAAGCATGTGGTGAGATCTCACTGACAGTCAAAATTAAAACCTAGCAGCAAGTCATGCATGGGTGAGGACCACTAATGGGATCCATTCATGGTTTGGGTCCGTATTTGGGAGCAAGGGTGCAATTTGTCCACCACAGAGATCCCAGGGAGGACTTTAAATTGTCCTCCTGAGAGAGCTTGTATAAATAACATACTAGCCCAAGTGCCCTCCTGCATCAGTTTCCCCATGGAAAATGTCCTCCCATGCCACCAGCTGTGCTGATGTCCATCAGTTGGCATGCTTCTGCCCTGGGACATGACTTCTCCTGGGTGACAGCATCTCAACAGCGCCTGTGGGTTTGGGAAAAGTGAGCTGGCTCTGAAATGTTCTCCAGTCTTGGTCCAATCTTCCCCATTTCTAAACTAAGAGAAGTTTGAAGGTGATGTGACTGAGGAGTTTAGGAGAATTCTGAGTTCTCTGGGCTGTGATGCCTCTTCCCAAAGCAAGAGACTGATTCTTTCTCTGCCCCCAACAGGCTGCTGGCGGCACCTGGGGGAGGTAAAACTGTGCATGGCTCAAACCAGGAGAAAACCCCCTTCTTTAGGGGTTTGCCCCAGAGCTGGTCCATATCATGAGTACACGGGGGCTTGAGAGCATCATGGTCACTCCAGAGCTAATTTGGTGCTCAGTCTACGCAGTCCAACCAGAGGATCCATTATGGTGCAAGGACCCTATGTGGCCACAGCTGCACAGGAAAAGACAAGCCAGGATGGTTTGTAGATGTCCTCGAAAGCAAGGTGAGAAAGCAGCCTCAGCCCCAGTGATGTTGACAGTGTGGAGAGGGGGACGGACAACCCACCAAACCTCCCTCAATCCAGGGGTGTGAAGGGGTGATGACTGCTCAATGCCATCAAATGGTGATGTTTGGGGTCATTGCTTTCCTCCCCTCTGGGGACCAAAGTGTCCCAGTGGGCCCCAACAAAGCTCCTTGGCTGTTGCTTCAGCAGGAAAAAAGCTTTCTAAAAAGCTGAGGCTGCATGTGGTACTCACACAAAGCCTGCTGGTGCCCAGGCTGGTGGGGGTGAGGAGCCAGCCCCATCATCTCTACCTCATGATCTGTGTGCATGGTCATGGCTCTGCTGTCCTCCTGCATCACAGGCTGGGGGGGGAAATGCATCTCCAAGACCTTCTGCACCCACTGGGGATGATACAGGCTGCCTGATCCTAACAGATGCCCCTAGGGAAAGGAGAGGTCAAGTCCATGTGGCTGCAAAAATCCCTCCCCAAATCTCCATCCCTGCCTGCTCTCTCCCCCTCTGCCTCTCCCTGGCGGGCCTTCACGCTGCTGGAGGAACGTCTGGTTTGCCTTGCTGAGCTTTAGTCACGGTTGTTTTTTAGCAATCCCAGCTTCCCAGCTTTGAGCAAGTGCTGTGCTTGCTGGAGGGGCTGGTGACATGGGAACATCGCTCACTCCAGGCTGTTTTCATGTTTTTTTTTGGAGGGGGGTGGTTATTATCCTTAATCTTTGATTATCATTGAGCTACAAATCACCGATCCCCATTGGCAAAAAAGTAAATGTATTAAAAACAAACAAACAAAAACCAGTTCCTGCCTTTCTCTACTTGGCTGTGGGATTTTGCATGGCCCAGCCCAGCATTATGGCTTTCCTGGACTCCAGGACTGCCTGTGATGGAAGAGGTTGTTTTGATGGAAGAGGTTGTTTTTCCCTAAGGTTGCCAGACTGGCTGCATGCCCAAAGGGGATCTGTTGCTGTCAGCTTGTCCTTTCACCACGGCTCTTCCCAGACATGTGCATTTTTTTGCCATTTTTTTTTTCCTCTTACTTTCAATGAAAGCTGTGATCTCAGGCAGGGCTGGACCTGCTCCCAGCCAGGACCCCGTGGCTCAGCAGTCACTGCCCCACTGGCACCCGTGGGCACCTCTGCAACCTGGTTTGAAATGAGCTGGGCTTTGGCTGTAGCCTCTCTTGGTCTGGATGTGGCCATGAACACCCCTCACCATGCAATGCACAGCCCTGGATGTATTTTTGAGCCCTGCCTAATGTGTGGTTTAGCATCACCCCGTGATCGGTGGGGTCCAGCTCCCATTTTGCTGGGACCCAGTGTAGTGCAGATCCTCATGCATCTTTCCTGGACACAGCTCCAGCTCTCAGGAGGATGCAAAAACACCCACCCAAAAACATCAGAAAAAACAACAGCAATCCAACTCTAATCCCAGCAACTCCAGGGAGGACTTGTGCATTACTGAGGACTGCTGCAGGTGCTGGAAGGCAGCTCCAGCCTGTCCCAGGTCTCCAGAAGCACCAGCTTCACCTCCCATGGGTGAGCATGAGCCTGCTGCATGGATGCTGCTTGCACACAGGGAAGAAGGCAAAGAATTGGGAAAATGCCTTCTGCTGCAAAAGCAGCAAATCAGTTAGCCTCATCCCATCACCTGAGTCGTGTAAGTTTCATGAGCTGTTTCTGGTGCTCCCATGGCCAAAACCATCCACACCACCCCTCTACCCTGCCAGAGCAGCGTGGGAAGGGGACCTGGGGACAGCAGGGACAGGCAGTGCCCCAGGTGAATTTCTGGAGCCTCTGTGGGAAGCTGCAAGCAGCCTTGTCATCTCGCACACAGTTTCGAACCGTGTGTCTTCTGTGTCAGCATGGACCAGCTACCCCCCCAGGTTGGCACTGAGGGGCACTTTTGGGGAAAGAATCAGCAGAAAGGGTGTCACAACTGGTCTGATGCAGAAGCAGGAGTCACCTGGACGTGGCCTTTTCTAGGCCAGCCCCAAGCCACAGCTCTTCCCCTGCCACGGGGATGCCAGGGAGGGCGATTTGTGACCCATCCCAGCCCGTGCTGCAGGAGGGTGGTTGTGGTTGTAGGCAGCCCCTCCCTTCAAAACACACATCAAAGCTTCAGACCACAAGTTTTAAATAAACCAGCAGCCTCAGTTCTAATTTCAGTAAAGCCTGGGGTGAAAAAAGCCCCAGATCTGCCTGAAACACTGGCCCCACATATAGACAGACACGTTAAACTTCTTTTTGTTTTCCAAAGTTTTATATCAATCAAGGCAATTGATGTTACAGTCTTGTTTTCATAACAATTCAGAATTAGAAAAGTGGTTAAAAACAACCCCCCCGGCATTGTGGTCCGACTCAGGAAGGCGTGTGAAACCCAAGCACCCACTCAGCCGACACACAACGGCACGAGCTTCCAAACCCAGTCCCACAGGCGTCACGTCGACCTGCTGCTCAGACACAACCTGCCAGAGCCAACTGGAAGAGGCTGAACCAACCCCAAGACCTGTTTTGGGGCTTTTCCTTGGCTGAGTCAAACTAGTTTTGGACAGCGACCCTTGGGTAAGCCAGAGAGATATCCCCAGGGGGAGGTTCCCAAAGTGTCTGTGCACGGAGCGCTTGTGGTCTGTGAGGTGCTAGGGATGCTCCAGCTGGGCTGCAGGGCTACAGCACAGTGTTAGAAATAGTGGTTTTGGTAAAAAGCATGACGGAGAGGGTACCTAGAAGCTTCTGATAGCTTGAGGCAGCACTGTTGAGCCTGTCTCCAAATTGTGGGGAAGACTTGGTGCCATGGACAGCCACCCATATGGGCCCTTGGGAAGCCACCTGCTCCTCAGCTTCATCCCTTACATCCTCCCAGCTTTACCCTAACCACAGCATTTAGAAAAATAAGGATACTTTATAATCTCAGTCGTTTACAAGTTAAGAAAAACCTCTAACAATAAACCTCTTTACTTAGAGGGAAGGGGAAGAATGGCATGTCTAGTGGAGACCTTTCCTCCACGACCTTCCTGACAGCGCCCTGTTGAATTTGGTGCTTTCCTGGCACAAAGCTGCTAGGGTCTGGCCACACTGGACTTTTGTTTTCTTCACCCCTGTGAGGGGACCAAGGCACTCATCCAGTCACTCCCATCATGTTCACAACAAAAGGATCCTAACGGGAGAACTGATTAGCTCCTGGCCAGCAAGTGTCTCTAGCTTGGAAAAGCACTGCCACTTGCACTGCGGTCAGGGAGCAAACCTGAGCTCTCCACAGCTGAGCCTGGGACATACTTGTGCTCCCACTGGGCAGGGACCTGTCTCGTTTTGAGGCCAAACCACCAAATTACACAGGTCAGATCCAGCCAGGCCTCAGGGTCAGTTCCAGAGTCAGAGACTCACAGAGGAGTTGAGGTTGGAAGGGACCTCTGGGACCTTGTGGTCCAACCCCTGCTCAAGCAGGGCCACCCTGAGCAGGTTGTCCAGGGCCATGTCCAGGTGGCTTTTGAGGATCTAGGAGGAGGGAGTCCATCAAATTAAAATTTCTCCCTTCCTTCCTAACCATAAAAGCACTTTAGATATTGCCCGAAGCACCTGAGTTTACTCCTGGGCACCACCACAAGCTCCTTACAAGGTACAGCTCCTTTGCTTCCTCCTGCAAGCCCAGAGCAGGAGATGGGCTTGGAGAAAGACTATCACAGGTACCAAACCCTGCCCCAAATACTGTTCCATCTCCCTGGGTGGCGGACTCGTGCCTGGATGCAATCTCGTAAGAAAACCTGCAGCTGCTGTACTCCCCTTGCCTTGAGCCTTTCCAGCTAACACAGCTCAATCCTGTGCAAACTTGTTAAAAATTAATGGGCTGAGGGGTGCCGGCAGCTGGGGCATGGCCAGGAAAGTCCTGCCCTGGGGAGCAGAGCTGCCAGACTGCAATCCTGCTAGTAGGCTAGTGGTTTCTTGGAGCAGAGGCTGCCCGTGTCTCTCTAAGTGCTTCCTCCTCCACAAAACTGAAAGGGAAAGCTGGAAAAGCATCCGGAAAAGGAGGGGCAGAAATGCAGAGAAAATCTCCTCTGAGGCCATGGGAGTGACCTGAGCTGAGGTCTTGCCCATCCTAGTAATGGGAATTGGGGGTGCAGGAACACGTCACCCCGCATCCTCTCCAGAAGCCTCCAACAGCAAGCCCAAACTCTGAAGAAGACCCCTGCATCTCCGGGAGAGAGAGGAGGGCTGCACCAAAAAGCCCTACACAACAACATCATCTCTCAGCTCCAACCCGAGATGAAGATGGCTATTAGCTTAATTCCATGGTACATGAGAACATTTCCTTGGGTGCAGCGAGAACACCCACTGGCACAAAACCATCAGTGCAAAAGCCGGTGTTTTCCACCCACCGGCAAGCCGGCTAGCAGCAAAACATCGCATCCATCCACAACGCGTGCCGCTTGCGGGAACCTGCTGTTCCCGGGGAAGCAGCACACAGACCCCTGGAGATTTGCCCTTCTGCCAGCAACAAACCTGAAAGCTCATCTGTCCTTAAAAAAATAATAATAAAAAAAGATGATATCTGCAGGACTATCGCGTAACAGAACAGACCATAAATGTGTTAAAAAGAGTGATTGGGCACACTGGTAGGGACGGTGCTGCTCTAGAAGAGGCAGTGTTGACACCCGAGGCAAAACACACAGGGAAGAGTCTTGCAGCAGGCGTTAGATGAGTGAGGAGGGGAGATGCAGCTTCTCCAGCAAGCGATGTGCAGTTCCTACAGCTGAAATACCTGCATGTCATGCGAGTAACCTGGCCTGCCTGGTACCCGGAAAAAGGGGAGCATGGGGCAAGAGTTAGTCCAGTGCCAAAATAAAGGGGGGAAAATGAATCTATATATGTGTATATATATATAATCTAGCTTGTTTGCTGCTCTTAAAAAAGTCATTTTAAATATATTTGCCATATTAGAAAACTTAAGGCAGGCTGTGCTGTAGCAACCCTCCCACATCACACACCCCCATGCCAGTGCTGGGTGCACCCATGGGACAAGAAACGCTCCCACAAGGCACTAACCAACCTTCCCCTCTTGAAATCCTTGGGAACCAAAAAAGTATTAGCTTTGACTGCGTGACAACTTTTTCCTCACCTATACAGAGAAAATTCTGCCTACTGTAACCCAAACAGAGCATCCCACCTGCCCCAAATTAAACAAACAAAAAAATCAGATCACACCTCTCCAAATAACAAAAAAACCCAAGGACAATAAAGTCTATTTAATTCCCTTCGGCAATCCCAGACCCAAATGAAATGTGCAATTAGAATTATTATTTGTTACAAAGTTCTAGTGTAAGGCATGGTTATCCCAAAGCTGATGGAGGAGCTGTTACGAAACCCAGAGGAAATAGGCAACTTCGTCCAAGTCAACGGGATAGTCGGTGAGCAGCACAGGCGTCTTCTCAAACAACTCCCCCTTGTAGCTGCGCCACTTGCCCGCCGGCAGGTAGACGTCACGCTCCTGCTTGCCCATCTCCAGGACGGGTGCCACCATCAGGGTGTCCCCGATGAGGAACTGTGAGTCGATCCTGTGGGTGGCCTCGTCGCGGGGCGAGATCCACCAGATGGGCCGGATGATGGGGTCGCCCGTGTCGGTGACCTCCCCGGCCAGCTCCAGCAGCAATGGGGCCACCAGCGACTCGTGGAGCTCGGTGAATTTCTGTGCGATCTCCACCACCTGCTTGTCGTAGAGCCAGGGCGGGATGGAGAACTGCATGGAGGGCATGAAGGCCGACAGCTCCAGCCACCTCACGTACAGCTCACGGTCTGGGATCTCAACTGCACCATCTGTCTTATTCGGGAAAAAATTCCCCCCAATCATGTCAGCGGAAATAAAAGGGTACCCCAACATGCTGATGGTGAGCACCGTGGGGATGAGGGACTTGAGGCCAAGTTCGTAGCCCCACACGGAGTCGCGGTCAATGATGCGGAAGAAGCAGGAGATGTTCTGCGACTGGTAGCCCACCCGCACCTCCGCCAGCTCATAGAAGGGGATGGCCATCTCCGTGTAGCGCCGTGACCAGATGCTGGGGTCTGAGAGTGGCCGGAAGGTGCTGAACTGCTTGGGCAGGTAGCTGGTCTCACCTGCATCAAACTTGAAGGAGGAGATGCCGTACTTGTGGCGGAGCTGGCGCAGGTGGCTCTGGAACCAGTCCCGGGCTGCCGGGTTGGTGAAGTCCAGGATGGCCCCGATGCCGTTCCACCACTCCACCATGGCCGGCAGCCGCCCCGATGGCTCCTTGATGAACAGCTGACGCTCAATCCCCACACCAAAGTTCGAGGAATTGTAGTTTATAAAAGGGTGAGTCCACAAGGTGACCTTAAAGCCATCCTCTCTCAGTTTTGCAAACATCTCCGTTACATTGGGGAACTTGACGGGGTCAAAGTCAAAATCCCCATAGGCCTGTGTGTACATGTCATCGATCTCAATGTGGCTGCAATTAAAACGGTACTTCTTAATTTTTTCAGCAAATCTCAAGAGTTTATCCTGGTCGATATCATTCTTGTAGAGTGCCCAGGTGGACCAGATGGGGTAGCGGAAGGCGTTCTCGGCGGGGATCTTGGAGGGCTTGTTGAAGTACCTGCGCACCATGTACTTGTGGATGGAGGTGACGTCGGAGCCCACGCACACGCGGTAGCTGAGCTCGGGGAAGGGCTGCTGGCCCGGCGGGGGCTTGTAGGGCGAGTCCTTGTAGCGGGCCTGGAAGAAGAGGGTGCGCTCGGTGGCGTTGAAGCCCAGGTGGAAGGGCACCGAGTCGTTGATCTTGATGGCCGCCGCCTTGGAGGACAGCCAGTAGCGCTCCAGGATGCCGCCAAAGCTGTCGCGGAAGGAGTAGACGTCGCTGGTCACGTAGGGCACGGGCTCCTGGTAGCCGGCCAGGCGGATGGGCCAGTGCTGGGTGCTCATCTCCGAGCCCCCGTACCAGTGGGCGTCCTCCCAGAACATGGTGTGCTCCACCGCTGGGCCGGCCGCCAGCTCCTCCCAGCGCACGCGGTAGCACATCACCGTGTCCTTGGGCTTCACCGTCTGGATGAAGAAGTTGAGCGGCCCGCGGTGCGAGCGCGTGCAGCTCAGGATCTCGCCCTCCTTGGAGCACGACTCCAGGTCCAGGCTCCCCGAGCGGAAGGCCAGGCGGAACACCACCTCCCCGTGCTGGTTCCTGATGACGAAGCCGTCCGCCCGCAGGTCCATCAGCTCCGTCTTCAGCCGCTCCGCCTTGCGCAGGGACACCGTGTAGTAGCACCAGGCCACCACCGCGGCGATGAACAGGACGAGGCCCAGCGTGACGGCCCCCAGCATGGGCCTCAGCTCCTTCGAGGGCTTCTGCTTCACTGGTGTGAAGTTTTCGGGCAGGAAGGTGTACATGGCGCCCTGTTTTCACTAGCACTCTTTTGCAGAGGAGTGGGAAGAAAGATGTCTTTGCAGCCAGCCCGGGCTTCTCAAGAGAAGAAAACTGAGAGTTCCCACCTCCACCGAGCCCTGGAGTGCCTGTCTCTGAAAAAGAGGATATAAATCATCTCAGAAGAACCTCCGAATCAAGGGATCTCTTGTCCCCTCTTTGCCATCTCGATTTCAGCAGCTCCCCACGCCTCCCTGGTATTGGGTTGGGACACTGCAGACAGGGCCCCAAGACACCCCCAAGCCAACATTTGGGGTCCCCAACCTGAACCCCACGGAGGGCAGCACCCAGGGCAGTAAGAGCCACAGCAGAGCACGGCAGCTTTTCGGCTCCGTCCCGCTCCCCCTTTCATGGCCCCGGGGAAGGAGGCTGCTTGCAGAGCCAGGAGCCGCATGGCTTCCCCTTGGCTGCGGGCTTGACAGGCTCGGCCAAGCACAACGCTGTGGGTTCAGAGGCGAAAAGTGAAGTGAGGACACCAGGGAGCGAGGAGCAAAACCAGGCAATGAAGGAGCAGGGGTGGAGAGGAGCCGCAGAGCCGACGATGTCTGCCTCAGCCCAGCAGGATGCTGGGCTCTCTTGTGGGCTTGGTGTGGGCAAGGGCAGGACTAAACACCATCTCCTGGCTCCTTCCAGATAAAATGGCCCCAGGCTAGCAGCAGAGCAGCCTGTCTGCTTGTGGGGGATTAGGGGGACCTGAGCATCACCCAAACCCCTGTTCCCCTCCACAGAGTTGCCCAGGTGTGATCCCGAAGGGTTGCACTGCAGCAATTGGGCACGGGCTCTGCAAACTACACAGCATCTGTTGTTCGTTTTGAAGCAGCTCTTGGGCCAGGTCTCACAGCCTTACTGTCAGAAGGAGGAAGGCTCAGAGCAGAGCAGGCTGCCCGCACCCCATCCCTGAGAGAGCCGCTGCTGGGCAGAGACGTGGGGTCAGAGAGAGCCCAGCAGGGACACAGGGGACGTCTGGGGCAGAGGCTGCAGGGACGGGATGCAGGCAGGCAGGATGAGCGCCGGCCAGGCCACGTCACCTTCTGCTGGGTGTCTGTAACCTTCTGGGCTGCCAGTCGCTTTAAATGGGATTACGGCGGCATTAGGAAGCGATTAGCCTGAGCAGGCAGTGGGTAGAGCTAAACGACCTGTCCCGCGGCCAAGTCCCACTGAGCCCTCGCTCACCGGCCAGGAGCAGCTCCAGTCACCCTGCCCGTGTCACCCAGGGCCACGTCCTGCCCACAGGAGGGGAAGGGGACCCTCGCCCCCCAGCACGAGCCCAGCTGCCAGCAAAATCAGGCAGTAAAGGCGGTGGTGGGAGATCCTGCGTTGGCATTACACCTTCATCCTCCTCCAGCAACACTCCTCGGTGTTTAGAGGGGACAGAAGTGGGGATGGTGCTGGGAAGGTTCACAGAAGGGTTTTTGACACAACTAGCACAGCCAAGTGATGCTGTGGGGACACTGTGATGCCCAAATTGGAGCTGCTTCCCTGCCACCCATCTCCACCAGCATGGACACCCGTGGGAGGTGAGAGGGTCCGTGTGGGTGTGCCAGCACCACAACAACACACACGGGGCCAGTGCAAGTGGCTGGGTGTTTCCAGGCATTTAAAAGCATATGCTTAGCCCAGATGAGCTCCCTCCCTCTCTGCACTGGGAATTTTTGGGATGCCAGTGACAGAGCTCCCGCTATCAGAAACAAGTGTGTGCCTTGTACGTGTGTTATCTTGGGGCCGGGAAGCTCGAGGGGGGAGAAAACAAAATGCAGCCACCCACCGAGCAGAACTGGCAAATTATTCAGGGAAGAGGATTTTTGAAAGCTGTCATGTTGGATGAGAAAAGGGAAATAAATGGCTTTGTCTCTCTTAGATTTCATCTAGGATTTTAAGCCTCTGATACTGAGCTGATCCTGCCATGGTGGAGATGGCCCCCTCCTCATCTCCACTTAAAACTGAGAGCAACAAAGCAGCCCCCTGCTCCAGGGACTTGCTGGATTTCCATCTCCCTTTCAGGAGGCTGGTTTATTATTTATGAACTACTTTGAATCCGCTCTATTTTTAGGCAGTTTCTTTTTCCCCCTCCATGGGCTGGAATTTGTGATGTACGCGAAGGAGCTGGCACCACTGCTGCCACTCAGGAGCGAACCAATGCAGTTTGTAGGAAAGGTTTTCGGCCCCATTCTGCCTTGGAGCTGTTCACAACCTGGGTGTCCAAGCCAGCAGACTTAACTCAGTCTGTGGGTCCAGGCTGTCCTTGTGTCTGGCACACCCAAACAGACACAGGATGGATGCTGGGGCACCCATCCAGTACAAAGGCTGAGCCAACCTCTGCGGCTTGGTAGAGGAAGGGCTCGGGCAGCCCTGCATGGAGGCAGAGCACCATCCTGCACCGTCCCACCACAGAGGATGGTATTCACCAACACGTGCAATCAGCAGCACCCAAAAATGCAGCACTGCACCACGCAAAGTGCCCAGACCTCAAGCACTGGTGCAGGCTGCAACTCGAGCCGTTTCAGGCACTCATGGTGGGGGCAAATTTGTTGAGCCACAGGGCTCAACAGAGCTTCAGCAGCACAAACTCTGTAAACGCAGCAGCTGTCCATGGGGTGGGACAGCCGAGAGCATGGCTGAGGTAGGATTAAACCCCTTTTGGTGCATGGGGCTGATGGGCTGTGTCAGATGTCACCTCTTCCAGGATGGACCTTGAGGTCTGGACGTCACCTCCTCGGGCACAGCTCTGCCAAGCAGGCTGTGAGAAATGTTTGCAGCTGGGGGCCAGCAGGAGCTTGCTCTGTAGCTGGCCCAGACCTCCTTGGTTTTGCTTTGTTAACAAAATTTGCAGCTCACCATCCCGTGACCTGTCCCTGTCCCTGTCCCAGACCAAAGGTAAGTCTTCTACGCTCTCCCGAGATTACGCCCACCACCTCGCACGCGGAGAATTGCCTGCACACGCCACGGCTGTTTCAACATATTTTGGAATGCAAACTTGTTATTTTGCTCCAAGGCGACATTGCGGTGACCTCCAGCTCCTCTAAAAAAAGAAAACGGGCAGGGAGGGCGGCAAAGCCAAGCAGCGTGCTTGCAGCTTGCTGCGACGAAGCTTCCCAGCTGACCCAAAAACAAAGCTTTTTCTTCCCTTTCCATGGAAGCAGCCAGTCGCCTTGCCTTGATCTGCGATGAAAGCAAAACACCCTAGCAGGACACACTTTACAGAGTAAAAATAAAAATTCATTTTTCGACCGGTTCTATTTTTACCAATACCGCTGCTAAACGCGGGCTGCGAGACCCACAGCACCACTAACCCCAGCACCTTCGTAATGAGGTCACTGGTTTAAAAATGGTCACTAACAACTAACGGGTCCCTATCGCCCCAGCAGGGTCAGACCCAAACTGTGCTGGTGCCTGCACTGATTTCCCAAGCCAGGATGTCAGGAAACTGTGTGTCAGGTGGTGCAAGGTGCTGCCACCTCTCCGAATGTCTTGGCCAGGGTCAAGCAAATGAAACACTGCAGAATTCACTGCCAGACATTTCCAGCCCCTAAAAGAGCAGGGAATTAGGATGGCAAAAGGGGGAAATGACTTCTCTGCAAAGCATCTACAGGAACAAAAGAAGCCTCTGAGTGCACAGCCCTTGTGACTTGCTAAAGGGACTTTGCAGCCCAAGTCTGAAAGGGGCTGGGATGAACAAACCCTTCTGTGGGTTTATTTTCTCTTTGAGGAATCAGAAAGGAGCCAGGGGGGCAGGGGGACACATGGGGTACACAGGGCAGCACCGGCAAGGGGGGGCACAGCTGCTCCAGGTCACAGCAGGGCCCAACGCTGCTTGGTCTGAAGGGCTGGGGGACAGGCCAGGAGAAGGGGGTCACTTTGCCTCCTGCAAAGTGACAGCTGCTTCCCTGCGTTTGGGATGCCGCCTCCCTGCCAATACACAGCAGAAAATTCCCCACCACGCCTGGCTGTCGGGTACAGACAGCTCATCCCGCCGGGGACACGGGGCACGGTGCCGGCACCTACCTGTCCATCGCCTCCGGGGAGTACCCGGCTCCGCTGCAGATGTATTTTAAGCACATCAAAAATCCATGCTGCTGCATCTCTCTGTCCTCCTCACAGCACCGGGAGGTTTCAGGGCATGGAGCTGGCTGTGCCCTGGGCAGGCTGCGAGCGGCACGTGCCTGCGGGCAGGAGGAGGGGACCGGCACGTCACCAGCATGTCACCGGCGTGTTTTCTCGGGCACTGTGACGGAATCGCGTGCAGCCAGCCCTCCTGCTGTGGTGGCTGCTGCAGGCAACACGGCAGCAAGGAGAGAGCACGGAGGGTGCTGCTGGCACGAGTGGGGTGTTGGCTTTGCATCCCAGAGCCTCGGGATTCAGGCTCAGGACTCATCTTCCTGCGGCAGGAGTGGGAAGGGAGGGGAAACGCTTGTCCCACCTGTGTTCAGAGGCTTTTAAGAAGCAGAAAGCAAAAAACTCACACTGCTCCCATACCAAATTATTATTAGTCCTCCCAAAAAAAGTCTAAGCACAGCTATGATTCAGCACCGTAATGGAGCTGCTTTGAGCAAAAGGAAACAACCAACCCCGCTGCTGCTGGCTGGTTCCTAAGCCAGGATCAAGCAGCACCGAGCACCCAGAGGATAAACCCCAAATATGTGAATATAGAGCTCATCCATGGACTGCAGAAATGCTGCTAGGACTCGCATGGTGTGCAGAGACAGATTTGAGGCTGCACTATTCCCTCTGCTGAACCTTAAATACTTCCACCTGTACTGCAGGAACTGGCACTTCGCAGCCCACTTTTGTTCCTTCACACTGCCCGCACCGAGTGGTGCTCCAAACCCCTTTGAACACCTCATCGGGTGTTTGACCATGACTGCAATGCAAAAAGGTCCACAGTGAGACAATTCTGGTGGCAGATGTCTTAAGATTGAATACACCTGACAATTCTCTCTTCACGTCATCTTTCCTTGCTCTTTAATGTGCACTGATTAGTGAGACGAAGTTCCAGTAAGCTGGTTTTTCAGTTTAGCTCTGCACACGTTTGCAATGCCCCCAGTAGGTGCCTAACACTTGCCCCGCGATGCCTCAGGTCATGCTCTTGGTGACCAAATTTCTCCAAGCTGCTGAACTCTCCAGCTCACATGTGTAGGAAAGGCGAATTAAACAAACTTGCCCTGAAATCCTTCCAAGTGCAATTGCAAAAAGCGATCTCTCATGCAGGACAGGCTTTAAAACACAGTGAGTGGCCAGGGCTAGAAGTGCCCTGGCAGGGGACATTCCCCCAGCATACTGCTTGTGCCTGGCTGCAGTGAGAGCACCTCCCCAGTGCCTCAGCCCTGCTTTGCCCCCCAGACCCGACCCAAGCACCACCACCATGACTCCCGTCCCCTGTCCCATGCCCTCTGGACACGTTGGTTCCACATCTCCCCCACGGCACACGATAGCTCAGACCCTCACTGGTGACTCCATGCCAAGGTGGCCACGGAGCCGTGCTCCCACCCCAGGCTGAAGGAGCAGATCCGTCCTTTTGGGAGCACTCCCGTGCCCTTTTGGGAGCACTCCCGGGCGCTGAGGCTGGCTGAAACCCGAGCTCACCCCAACACTCGAGCACCACAAGGTGATACCAGCAAGAAACGGGAACCCAGGGGCAGCCCCTGGCACAGCCTCCGCAATTTTCCAACCCTTGCGAAACCCCCAGGTGCCTCCAGCTCCAGCGCAAGCAGCAGGCGATGAGCACCGAAATTTCTGCCCGTATCCGACAGCACCAGTGATGCTGGCCAGCCTTGGGCCAAACGCGAGTGCCAAGCTGTTAAAACACCTGCTGGCAGCTCCTGCGTGCCTGGGTCCGATGTGAGCCTCACGCCTCACCCGCTGCAGGGCTGCGGTGCCCGTCCCGCTGGGCATCGCCCACGGTGCCCACGCAGCCCAAGAGGGCACGGGGAAGGAGAAAAGTGGCCAGGGGCTCCCTGGGGCACCTCCACTGCTCGCCACCACCACTCATGGCAGGGGCTGGTGGCCGGGCTGTCCCAAAGACCCTCGGAGCCCAACCTGTGGCTGGAGCCGGGGTTCGGGCAGCCCTTTCGGGGCGGCAGACCCCCTCCCCACACCCTGCAAGAGGCAGGGGGATCGGGGCGCAGCCCCTACACCTAGCAGGGCGAAAGGACCGCACCCCGACCAGGGACACCCCGCTGCCTGGGGGTGCGCACCCCAAACCTGCCCAGGGGGCACCCCAAGCCCCCAGCCCCGGGAACCCCTCGGCACCCCCTCCCCAGCCCCAAGGGGCCGCGGCACTTACCCGCAGCCCCGGGCCATGGCCGGGCTCCGGCCGCCGAGCACACCGCCTCCCGCAGCGGTTCCGGGGCTGGGCGGAACCGGGGAGCTCGCTCCGCCCTGGCCCGGCCCCCCCTGGCCCTCCCCGATCGCCACCAGTCCCCTCCAGTCGTCCCCAGTCCCCCCCTGGCCCGGCTGGGGCGCAGCGGGTGGCTGTGAGGCAGGGGGTGCTGGGGGTGCAGGAGCTCCCAGGTCTTCGCTAATTAACCACACGCCTTCATTAATGGCATGCAGCCATTACTGTCATACCCCCACTCCTCGCTTAGCCCCATGCCGGGGGTCCTGGTGTGCTGCTTCTCCTTCTGGTGCAGTCACTGCGCTCCCAGAGCTTCTCCTGCGTGCTTTGGTTTGGGCACCGGCCCCCAAGATTTGTTCCATTTGTCCCCAAGGCAGCGGCTGCTGGATTTTATCCCAGGTCCCCTCTCCAGTGACCGTCCCAAGGCTGTAGGAAAGGAGCTGACAGGAGCAGTTTGCCCAAAGTGGTTTTATTGAAAGCCCACCTTTGGTCTTCAGCACTCCTGGGCAGAGTAAACCTCTGAGCAAAACTCAGGGTGGATGGTGTAGCTGCCTCGCTGGACTCCTCCCATCCTCTTGAAGTGGCTCGTGTCCCACCTGGGGGAGATACACGGCACAGGGAGGATGAAACTCCAGCGAGGAAGAAGAGCAGAAGCCCCAGTGCTGGCTGCTGGCATCACTTAGGGGCGAATGGTGTGCGTGCAGCCACCCCTGTCCCCTGTGGAGGCGTCTTTGGGTGCTGAGGCCAAAGCCAAGGCTGGGCAGAAAGCTCCCTGGTGCTGCCACCTGAGCGAGCTGCTCCCAGCAGGTGTCATGCTGCCACCTCCTGCTCCTTGCACTGTCACCTCCCTCAAGCCTTCATTTCCAGAGCCATGCAAGTACAGGAAAATTTGCCTCTTTCTCAGCAGAGAAGACCTTGAGAAACATCTCGCCAGGGCTTGGGCATGGGGACATCTGTGGGGAGCTCATTGCCCCGTTTGTTCTTCCCATTTGCTTTTTTTGTTCTTCCCATTTGCTTTCAGTTTCTGCTCTCAGGAATTTAATGCCAATCACACGTCTTCTACGAACCTGACTCCTAATTTTGGACTGTGGGGAGTTGATGTAATAGCACAGGGATGACTAAGCTGGATAAACAGCCTCCCCTCTCCCCTTGCTGCTTCCCAAGGGATGTTCTAGGGTAAGAGCTGCCTCTGCAGTGGAGAGATCCCAAAAGGGAACATGCGGGGATTAAAAGGTGCTGCTGGACCTGCAGTGAGTGAAGGACTGGGCTGATTACTGCATATTGGGCAGTGGGACCAGGACTGTGTTCCAAGAAGAGCAAGTGACAATGACAGAAAACACAAGAGCAGCATAGGCAACACTGCTGTGGCCCCAAAATCTGGGAAATGCTAAGCCACGTGCAGGCAGGCTGCACCATAGCCCCCAGAAAAATCCTCTGAGCAATTCTGCATCAAAGCCTAATGAAAAGAGAACTAGTGGCTGATGTGAGCAAGCTTTACCCTGGGGCAGCCTGCCCGTGCCTGGAGCAGTCCCTCACCCAACCCATCCATACCTAGGGCTCATATATGGGTACGATGGCTGGGGGCGATGTGAAGGTGCACAGAGAGTCGCCGTGGGGCTGTAATTGCAGCACGGGATGCTCCTGCAAGAGATATCGAAGGCAGGGTGTTGAGTGGCCCTGCAGACGAGGGAAGCCGTGTCCATCCCACCCCATCCCATCCCAACCCAACTCATCCCACCCCACCCGTCCCATCTCAACCCAACCTTACAGTCCTCTCTGCTAGCGTGTTGAGATGGCTCCTGATGGCAGCGTCCCCATTGACGTAGTAGTCCATCCCTCGCAGGCAGTAGTGGCGCCCGGAGCAGGGGCTGTAGTAGCCCTGGAAGGGTCTCCTCCCCGACATGGTGTACACGGGCTGCAGGGACGGCGGCGAGAGCCGCGACAGCCTGCGCAGCATGTCAGCAACCGCCTCCCGCTCTGCAAGCAGAAGGACGGCGAGGATAAGGGGCGAGGAGGAGATCACCAAGCAGCTCAGCACCTGGATGGCACGGGCACGGCAAGAGCTGGAGCTGCGTGTGAGGGCAGTTACCGTATTGGTTGAGGCAGGCGGGTTTTGGAGGGTATGGCACGGGTATGCTGCGCAGGTAGGTCTCCATCCTCTTCTCCTGCAGGGAGTGATCACAGCCCTTGCAGCATTGCCACCCCTTTGGTGCAGAGCCCGAGGTGTTGGTGGCACCCTCAGGGCTCCAGTTTTTTAGGGGGGAAGAGGATCCGGGCCCTACCTTGGGTGGGAGGGGGAGGTAGGTGCTGTACTTGTTCCAGGCTGCGCTGTTGTAGGGGCCTGCTCTCCAGGTGATGTATTTGTCCTCGTTGACAAAAACTGGGTTGTACTTCTCTGCAATGTGAAGGTGACAGGCAGGGGTGGCCCATGGGGCGCGCAGCCACCTTTGGGGATATCCATGGGGATATGGCTGGAGTGTCCCAACAGCCTCCCCGTCCCACAGACATGGGCTCGGGGGTATTTCAGAGGAGCTGCTGCTTTGAATGCAGCTTTGGGCCAAGGGGTGCCCAGAGGGATGTGTCCAGGCATCACCAACCACCACAGGTTTTGGGAGACTGCCAGTGGAGCGAGCCCAGGGGACCTCAGCATGGGGATGGGGATGGGGATGTGTGGCTGCAGCAAAGCCACGAGTGCAGATGCCAAGTGGGTGTCCCTTTGTCCAGGGGAACACAGGATGCAAAAGGAGGGATGGACTGAGCCACACCAGCATCCTCAGCTCCCCACCTGTGGCTCCTGGGGACATGCCCTGTGTGACACGGGATGGGACCTTGTGGTACCTTCAGGCCTGGTCAGCCAGTACTTCTCTGGCCAGTAGGCGGTGGGGTCGATGGCGTTCCTGTACAAGTACTCCTGCATCACTGCCTTAATCAGCTTGTCGGGCTGACCTTGGCTCGCTGGATTTCGGTCCTGGGGCACCGTTAATCCCTAGAGGCAGCAAAGAGCGGGGAGAGATGCCCAGGTGACACAGCAGCACCTGCCTTCCTGGGCATCGGGGCTCGCAGTAAGGCAGAGATTGGGGTGGGTGCACCAGGGACACCACGTATGGGGCCAGCAGCAGTAGGGAAATGAGTTATGAGACAAAGCCGGTCCCCTACAGCTGGCAGAGACCGAGAGGGCTGGGGTCGCCCAGCATTTCTGAGCCTGTTCTGTCCCCGCACAGCAGTGACATCCATCTCTGTGCCCTCTGCTGGCTCTCTAATTACAATGCACATGCTAGTGAGGCTGAAAGAGATGTGGTGTCCTTCATGTCAGAGCCTGCCTGCTTGTCGGGCTGTGTGGTGAGAGCTGCCAGGCCATGGCGCACACGGACCCTGCTGTGGCAAGGCCACGGCTCAGGGATCTGTCCTGGAGCAGGGCTGGGAGAGGTTTTGCTGTGCTCAGGAGTTCACGGGGTCCTGCTGGCACACAGGGCTCCCAGCTGGAGCTTTGGGGCTGTGCCCTACGAGCCCAAAGCCACCCCGGGGTGCAGCCCCACAGGCACACACCAAGCCCAGGGGACAAAAAGCCAGCGAGCACGGGCTGGGAGGTGTCAGACACTTTGCTGACCAGCGAACACGAACCCCCTCTGTTACAGAAAGCGAGGTGCCCCCATTCACCTCCCCCTTGCTGGGGGAGAAACCCCGAGGTGTTTACCTGGGTCACAAACTTGTTTTCTTTCCATAGCTGCAGCGGGGCCTTCTCGTGGATCGACTTCTTCAGGGTGCACGGTGGGCGGTAGGAGTCAGTGTAGGTGCTGACGGGGGTCTTGTATTTTTGGGCGAAGAGGAACATGGTGCTGTGGCCACAGGGGTGCTGAGTCCTGGTGGGTTTTGGGGGGGGCTCAGCAACACTGTGTGGGGCTGGGGTCTCCCTGCCCACGTGGCCCTACGTGGAAATGGAATGGGGCCTCGGTGCCACCAGCTTCTGGTGGTGCTGATGCCGTCAGTGACATCATAGTGTGGCAGCAGGGGGGATTTGGGCCATTGGGGATTTCTGTGCCATGGCTGCGCTCCCTGGGACAGCATGTGCTGGATTAGGGCACAGCGACCCATCCCTGCTCCCCTCCCATCTTCTCTCCGTCCCTTCTGACATGGGCATCCCCCTGGCCCCAGGTTTCTTCCCCTCTCTCAGGCAATTAAATTAACAAGGGTAGGGAACAATTTCAGCAGGTCCTGGTCAAGATACTGTGAAAGGTTTAGGGACTCCCAGGCATCGCAGTAATTGTTGCCTTTCCAGCCCCTCTCTCCTGTATTTCATTGGAAATCCCGAAGCAGCACCACAGTGCTGCAGCTACCACCGTGCAGCATGGCAGGGGGCTCCACACTTGGACTGTGGCACTGGTCGGTCACTTTGGGGTATCCAGGGGAATTACTGCCTGCTCGGGTGAGCTCTCTCCCTTTTCATTAAAAAGCTGGATTTGGGTGACTGTGAGCGGCTCGTTTGCTATCCCGAGTGCTGTGGTATGCTCTGCAGGGCTGGTGGAGGGATTGATCCTCACCCAGCATCACCAGCCAGGTTATACCAGGGGAGGGATTTACATGAACCACGTGTACTTGTTGCCCAAAAGATGCCAAGCAGGACCCCCCTGCCCTGGGCACCTCCGTCCTGAGGCTCCCCAAGATGCCACCGATTTTCATCCCTCCTGGGAGCTGGGTAGAATCTGCTTGTCCGTGTGGGGTGGACCCGATGGGGCAAAAAGGGGCAGTGGCTTGCTTGTTAATGGGATAAATTCGAGTTGTGAGCCTCTTGCCCATGGGTTTGCATTAGTAACTGGCAGGAAAGCAGCAGTTGACGGTATTGAGGCATTGGTGGCACTGCTGCACCTCCCTCAGGGGTCCTGGGCTCAGTGCCCAGCTCCTCTCCATTACTCACTGGCAGCCCTAAATCATCGGCTGATATGGGGGCGGGAGGGAACCGGGGGCTGGAAGGCAGTGGGACTGCCTCTGCAGACAGAGCCCATCAGCCAGGGTGTCACAGCGAGAGGAGCAGTCTTCTGAGATGCTTCCTCATGGGGAAGGCCAGGGCTGGCTTCCAAAATCCCCTCATCATCAGAGATGGCTCCCCGGGGCCACCCCACTCCCAGGAGAGCTCCTGTTTTCCTTGAGCTGGAGGCCAAACAAGGGTACATCAGTAAAAAACCTCCTGCTCCCCGTCCACTTGTCCACCTGTGGTTTCAGCCTCGGCGAGGGCTGGGGCTGCAGAGATGGTGCATTTCATGTCCTCCCACCCCGCTGTCCGGCTCGCCCCGGTGACAAAGGCTGGCAGGCTGGTTTTCATATGTATGCTTTTTAATATCATTAATTGTTACACTACACACAAACAGTAACAATGATAAATACTGCAATGGAAATGTTAAAAAAAAATATTATACGCTTCATGTTTTTTTTCCAAAAAAACATACTTTTAAATAAATTAATGCATAAAACTGATGGTAGAAAAAGAAGAAAACCCAAAACAAACCACAACACAACTGATCTGTTTAAGGCAATACTCTACGCGGACGGGAACAGAAGTACAACAGTGTGCTACATGTTCTGAACAGGAAGAAAGAAAAAGAATCCATACAAGATGCAGATTAATGCTTCAGGAGTAAAAAACTCCCAAAACCAGATAATAAAACCAATGGCCAAGTTAAGTGCAGCATTAATACACTCTGCATGTCAAATGATTAGCAGGTTCCTAACATGGACTAAAGTCAAGCTACAACAAATTTATCTTCCTAATTAAAAGGTTATTCAGGTCAAACCCTACATTTAACTCTACTTTGCATTTGGCTGTTTCAGCTATGTTTCACTATATGCAAGGACAGCCAGAAATTCATCCCCTGTTCTGAGATTAACGCAAAGGTCGGGAGGTCTCTCCTGAAAGGCATTTCCATTAACTATATCCCAGAAGGATCCCATCTGCAGTGACCCACAAATGCCCCCCGCCAACCCCTCCCCTGGGCGCCAGGCACCGCGTGGTGGAAGGAGATCTTGGTAGCATTTGCTTGGGTTTAGTTTCTTTCAAGCTGAGGACATGAAATGGAAGTTCGGACTTGATCCGGACTCTAAGAGGGCTGTCCCCCCACCTGCCAGGTTATCTGGAGCCTGCTGGAAGCGCAGCCTGCTCGTTGCCAGCACAGGAGAAACCCAGCCTGTAGCCAGGTTGTGGATGCAGCTGTGACATTTGCTATCAAAAGCTGGTGTGAAGCTCCATACCTGCCTGGACAGCCAACCAACCCCAATTATTAATGCAGCCCAGAACTTGGCCACTGGAAGGTGGACAAAAATCTTAATGCCAAAAAAATCCCCCTCTCCATCAAAATTGAAAAGAAAAGGGACAGTAGCCACTTCCTGCCAGCTTCTCCCGGTGGATTCCCATCAGCTGCCACGTACGCAAGATTGGCAGTGCCAGATCTCACCAGCATCGACCCAGTACGTTCCCAGTAAGGTGCAAGTCTGCAAGGTGCTGCCAGGGGCAAAGAAGCTTCCTGGGACATGGTCAGAGCCTCCTGTGCTGCCCTGCTGGGGTGCTTGTGGAAGAAGCCATGGTACACGAGGAAAGAAATCCAAGTGGAGTTACTTAAAATTAAGAATTGTGATGGCCAACAGCTGTCCGGACTGCCTTGGGTTTGGGTGGGAGGGGGGGATGCAGAACTGGGCTGAGAGTCATTCTGGTGCAACTGCCTCTGTTGCTCATCACAAGTTCAAGGGGGGAAGAAAATAAAAAAAAAAGAGGATGGCTGCTTTGAGAAAAGAGGAGTGAAAGGAGGACGTGTGCAATATAACAAGGCTTGCAATTCTAGAACTAACCACTGGACACGGATACCCAAGTTTACCTGCGACAACTAGTTATACTTCTATCACTGCTGCTGCTTTCCCCCCTTCCCTTATACGACCCTTCTCTAGTTTGGGATGTGATGTTTGATGTCATGGTCAGTGTTGGTTCTCCCACCCTAGTCCCCACACAGCACTCCAGGGGACTCAGCTACAGGATATGCCATGAGGTCTGGAAGTCACACGGTAGACACAGACCAGCTCAGCATGCAAGCAGCGCCTGCTTCCAGAACCCTTTAGAAAGCTATTTAATGGTGCTTCGTTTCCTTCTTTATTAAGGTTCAATGACCCCTGTGGAAGGGGTTAAAATGGTTAAAAATGTGCGAGAAGGAGGGATGGGGGGGAATATCTTCCTGAAATTTCTCCCCTGCAAAGACTTCATCCTCTGCAAGAGTTGTTCTCTCTACAGAACTACAGCCCTGCCAGCGTGTTTCACAGCTGAGAAGGGGACCACTGACAGACTTCCACCTCTGCCTGCCTGAGGGTCTTGGACTCAGGCAGGTCTTGGACTGGGGTCTTGGGTCCCAGTGTGCCCACGGTGCTGATGCTGGAAGGGTGACGGCACCCAGCTGGGCTTGGTGGCTCACACCAAGGTTTTAAACTTGCCTGGGTGACCCTCAGCCCCACGGCCTTCCCCTGGCCACTCAGGTGGGTGAAGAGAAATCCCATCCGGCTCGCTGGCTCACCCACCATCACGCCTCTTGGGTCTCCTGCTGGTCTGATGTTTGCCTTGGGTTTGTCACTGACAAGCTGAACGCACCTGCTATCCCCATGCAAAGAAATCTGAGCTGTGGAAGGAGGCAGAAGTAACAAAAACCAGAAGGGCTGCTGTGAAGAGGAAAGCTTGTCGAAATTTTTCATCTCCCTGTGGGTCTGGATTACATCTCCCGATAAATTTTGCCTTTCCCAGATCATGCAGCCTTGAGGAAGATGAGTAACAAATGTGAATGGCAGCTTTTTTGGGACTGGTGCAGAAAAGAGAAGGCAGTCTGTGCGGAGCAGTGCTTTCTGGAGACCTGACCTGGGGCAGCTGAATGGGCAGCTTGGGGAGAAATGCTGCTCCGGGAGGGCAAACATCGCGGCGTGTAACAGGACTTAGCTCAGCATGGCCTTTCCGTGGCCTTTTCTTTTCCTGGTGCCTACTGTGTTGGTTTCCAGTGCCACGCCTGAGACAGCCACATTTCAATGAGGCTTCTTTTGTACCTTCACTCCCTGATGTAATCCCCCCGCCTCTGTCGCCACTGGTTACTATGGAAATGGCTGCCTCACAGACCCGGCACGATCAGCCAGGCGAGCTCCTTCCCGGAGCAAACCCATCGTTTGCTGAAGCGGCTTTTTACAGAGGAGAAAGCCTCAGACCCACCACCAGTTTCTGCTGGCAACTGGGCCTGGGGAGCAGGGAAGAGCTGCTCACCGCAGGCGCCAGGGGAAGTCAGTGATGTCCTGCTCCGTGCTGTGGCTTCCTGAATGCCTGCGTGGGCCACAATGCTCTGATCCATGTCACCTCCATTAGCCCCTGGCCCTTGCTTTCCAAGCAAGCTGTTAGAGGAGCGCTCAGCCAGGCTGCTGTGATCCTGGGACTGCCACTGGTGTCACGGGGGCTGAAGGAGGGGATGTACCTGTAATCTTCGGGAAGTGAATTTTTGGGAAGCAGTTTTTTTAATGACAGACTAACACATGGTTAGTCTGTCATTAAATCTCTTCCTCTAAGCCTCTGGCCCTCCTGCTTCAGGGTTTGTGTGGCTCTGTTACAGGCAGGTTCATCTGGTGAGGTGCGGTTCAGGGTCTGGAGCAGCCCCTCGCACAAGGCCTCAACAAGAAGTGACAAGGATGCCTTGTCCTCCTTGAGGTGAAAAGCACCTTAAAATGAAGACCTTCCCGTGCCTGCCCCTCTGGCTCAGCCTGGTCCAGCTTCCCCTGTGGCACTCTGCCCATCTCTGCAGGTGTTTTTGAGACATGAGAACTAGAAAGAGAAGTGAGTTGTGAAGAGTCAGCTCTGAAGGGTGCCAGGGGCCAAAGCCAGGGTATGTTCAGGGTGGCACATGCAGCCTGTGCTTGCTGAACAGACAGGTGACAAAGCCTGTTCTGTCCTAGGTAAGAGTGGCCATACCGTGTGAGTACTTCAAGGAAGAATGGAAAAATAAAGGAAGAGCGCAGACACAAGTGCCTCAGATCATTACATACATGCTGAATATAAAAGCATGAAACTTCCCTGGGAATATCCCAGATAAGCCCTTCAGTGATCTCTTCCACCCAATTAAAATTCACTATCTGAGCTGGAAACCCACTTGCACTCCTAAATTCCTTAAGTCTGCTAGCAGGGGATGGTGCTGTTGGACCACCAATTCTTACATGCTGCCTGTGTCAGGGTGCATATCAAGTAGCCAGCTGTGCACGAGCCAGCAGCCAAATAACTGGGAAACCTCCCCTTGCCAAACATCTGCACCCAAAGCCGTTTAATCTCTATACTAAGCTTACCCTGAAGCCTTCTGGCACATGCAAGCAACGTGAGACGCTGGTGAACAGAGGGAAAGGAGAATTGTGTTGCTCCGCAGAACTTTGAAAATACGTGTAAAACTTTTATAGCTTCAATTTGATCCTTGCTTGCAGAGCTGTCCTATTAATGGTGCCTGCCACACACTTGGCAACATCCATGCAGGGTGGTGGTGGCCGGGGAAGGATGGTTTCTCCCCTGCGCTGCAGAAGGGCATGGATGTCAAGAGGGGATGTGACCTGCCTGGGGTAGGAGCAAACACACGTGCCAAAAGCAGCGAGGGACCCCAGATCTCATTTCTGTGCGCTGATGGTCCAGCAGATTCTCTGCAGTAGTATTTGGCTGCAGTGCTAGCTCAGGGACGTGGTGTTTCTGGTGTATGCATCTGAAAACAAGCTTTGCTTGGTATCAGCACTGCACTGAGATAGATTAGCTTGGACAACTGGGATCTGCCCTAGGCCAAGGCAGCACTTGGCAACCTTTCCAGTTATTGCTTGTTTTTCTTCTCTTGTTCCATCTGGTGCCCAGCTGGGTCTTTCCTTCCTTCAAAAGCATCTTCATGTTTCTGTTGAGTCACATACAGGGTGCTGCACTTTTCAAGCTTCCTGCATGCCGTTGTACAGCTTGCAGGCCAGCCTGAGGACAGACTCTGCATGGAGAGGGAAGGTTTCTGCTCAGGATCTCAGATCAATGTGTCAGCCAGCACACAGCTGAGCAGAGCAGCTGTCTCCTTTTGGGAAAGGAGACGGAGAGCCAAACCAGAAGCAGTTGAGTCTGTCCTGTCCGTGGGTGAGCACAGCATCCTCAAGCCCCTTACGAAGTCTGTGCAGCAGGCTTGGCTTCCTGCTCTTGCAATCGCCAGGTATCTGCAAGCAGGATGGCCAGAAGAGCAGAATAGACCTGACAGCCGAATATACGCATTGGGGGTAGATGTGCAGCAACATCATATATGATCCAGTGGCTCTTTCAAAGGTCAGCTTCAAGATATGCCTGATGGGACATCAAATGAGCCTCCGGGATGGTCACCTGGACATCAGCCTTCCTTCAGCCAAAGGTTATTTATACAACTAGGGGAAAAGCAGACTAGACCATGCTATCTAGGGCCCTTCCTCGACACTGGGGGGATACTTCCCCTCACACAGACATCTGGAAATGGGGGGGTTTGCAGGCTGATTGGAGAGACAAGAATTGAGTGCTGAGACCTTGCAGTCCAAAGCCAGCTCACATGAAAGGGCTAAACTAACATCTGATAAAAGGAAATGATTTGCCCAAACTCAGATAATTTGGTGACTAAAATTACTTAAAACCCTAGCTAAAAAAGCCAATCTGGCTTTAGGAGGCACCAAATGCAAATTCCTTTGTTAGAGGTGCCAGCATCACTATAAGGAAGTTATCCTATTTGCGTGGTAATTTAGATGGACTTTAATGAAGCTTTTCATACCCCATGGCGCTCCTCCCCCTGGTATTATGTACATTTTGGACTGAAAATAAAGCCTGAGAAGACCGTATAGTTTGGTGCAAAGACTGGAACAAGGAACAATTTGCTTTCTTGCAAGCAACCTGCGGTTTGAAGAGTACCCAGCAGCTCTGCAGATTTTAGGGCTTTCTAATGCTGCAACAAAGAGTCAGGGGCTGTGCTGTTTGCTTTTGCCTTCTCCATGCCACGGCAGCAGATATGCTGCTTGTATAATGAGAGCAGCGCCAGAACAACCATGTACCAACAACCACCTCCTTCCTGGGAAGCTCCCACAACCTCCAGTGAGGGCACAAGGAAAACCTTCTGGCCAAAACAAAGGTCTGAACACAAGACCAGACAGGGAGAGCCAAACCAATCAATCTGCTGTTAACACACACTGCTGGGCTGTCCATCATAATCTGTAATGAGCCAACAAACGTGCCCCATGGTCATAACCTGATTAAGGGGCTGCAGTTCAGAAGGGTTAGTGGTCAGTTTTCTATGATAGCCACACGTGCATTGCCTTAATCCATTCAGCCTTCCTGATAATGACCCTACACAGGTAACTACTTTTCCCCACCCTTTCTACTTTATTCCCCTAATAAAATATATGAACACAAAGCATAGAGAGGAGAAGCCAAAAAATTGCCATTTTATGGTCCTTTACTGTTGTGCCAAACCAGCTATTTGTGCAACCAGCTCCTTCTGTGAGCAGGGAATAAACACTTGGCTTGTGCTTCTGTCTGTATTTGGAGGAAGCACTGGCCTAGTTCACATTTAAATTCACTTCCCTCCCTCACATGTGCAAATGAGTAGTTCCCTCCCAGGGACCTTAAGGGGTTATGGTGGAAGCAGGTGCACATCACACAATGCAAAGGGTGGAGGGCGGATGCAGGGTTGTGGGGTTGGGGAATGCCTCAGAGCACACAGCAGGCAAAAAACAGCAACACGGGCAATGAAAGGACTTAGCAGTCGTTATAGGAAAAGTCTGTCCTTCAGAGGGGAAGCTACAGCCCTGGGAGACACAATCTCAGCAGGTCTCCTTCCATCTTTGTCCCAAGACAAAGGTGGTTTGATGGAGATCTGTGGGACGTGCAGTCTGCCAAGGTTAACCAACAGAAACAGATACCTCGCTGCTTGAGCAGGCTCACCAAAATGCCCCGAGCTCCTGCGGGAAAGGCTGAGCGCGTGCAGCCTGCCTGGAAGGCACAGACACCGACCCAGGAGGATAAGTGCAATGGGGATGTTGCATGGTACCAACGCTGAACTGCAAACTCCTGCTTTAGAAGTGTGAACCTTTAAAGAGACTTGGCCATGTCCTGTAGGATTTAGTTTGACCATGGGGTTTCTGTTAGGTTTTGACTACACTCCCCATCTGAAAGAAAGACTCCTTGAGCTTTTCCTCCCTTTTACCTCTTCTTCCCACACAGTGCTGTTACAGCTCTTCTCCCCACTGCAGACAACTTGCTAATCTCACACCCGAACTAGCACTGGAGGGGAAGGCTGGCACACAAAAGAAGCAAGGAATTGGGGAGCTGAAGCTTTGTGCTTCTTTAAAAACATTTTTGAAATATTCCCCCTCAGCACTGCCATGTGATGAGAAAGTGAGAGGAATTCAATAGAGGAACACTCTCTCCCTAGAGGAGTTGGCAAGTTAACCAGCACTTCTGCACAAGGAGGCAGAGATGCTCAGTAAACAAGTCTGCTCCATCCTCTTTCTGTTCCCTGGCAGACAGGGCAACAGTCCCTGCTTTGGGGAGGGGGCAAACACAGCTTTCAGGGTTGCCTGCAGCTAGCTGATGAATAATGAAGCCCAGGAGCCCTGTATGCCTGCTCTTTTGCTCATGCTGCGGATGACATCATGCCTTGCACTGCACAGAGTAAAAACGCGTGATGTTAAGTAAGTGTCCTCCTCATCACCCAGAGAACTTCTTAAAGAGTCAGCTCATGATGTGCTAATCTCATATGGGGGATCTGTACTTCAGGGTGGAGATCTGGCTCTTTCTCGTGGCTCAGGGGAATTCTGATGGGAAACAGAATTGCCTTCACTTTTTCTTCCCACCAGGCTCTAAAGAGAGCACTAATGTAAGGCAGGCAGCCTTTCTTTCTGGCTGAGCACGAAAAGACACTGATGTGGCTGTGTCAAAAGATTCCACCTCAGAGAAAGACGCCAGCCCACCCATCATCTGAGTCCCATGTCTTCTGAAGCTAGCAGTGTAAAACTGAACAGGGAAAGGACATATTCCTAATTCCAGAAATGATTTTGCATTTAAAACAATCTGTTGGTGAACTGGCAATTCAGTCCAGAAATCTAACATAATGCCAGGTTTCCTGACTATTCCAGCATCAAATAAACATAATTGTTCCTGAGGTGGGACAGCTCTAACAGACAAAGTTTGGTGCACAAGGGGACAGAGATGCAATAAACAGTAGTTCCCTCTCACGGCTTTTTTCAGCTGAATCTACTCATAATCCCTCTGTTGCTGAAAACTCCCCTAAAGTCTGACACCAGCACGTTAACAAATCTCTCCCATAGGCACCAAGAGATGCACTGTCAAGAGTACCAACAGCCGAGCTCTAAAAAATATGCTTTCTTCAACTGTCTTTTTCAGCACTGACCTTCAGACTGTACAGCTCGAGTCCTGTCTTACGCAGGACTCATTTTTTCTTAGCTGAACAAAGTTTAAGATTTTTGGAAGCAGATGGCTCTCGCAGGAATTGAGTAGAAGCTGAAGTCAGTGTATTCAACTGAATTGAATTCATGATTATGGTATTCTCAGGCAAGGACTGAATCTACAGAGGGTATGGATGGATTGCAAATCAAATCTGATGTGTTTGGTGATAATTTCATGTGGTGCTAAGGCTAGATTGCAACGGGTGTGTGACACAACAGCTCCAGCTGGTACTGACTCACAGAGAAATGCCCCCTACTCACCCTTTTTGAAAGTGAATAAATTGTGTCATGTTATTCCTGGCTTGACTTGCCATAAGAAAGGATGCCCTGCTCTGTTGCCATTCCTGTGCCCTGGTCACGGTGTAATTTTGGTTACACAGGCAAATGAGGCTTAGTGAACTAATTAAGAACTGACTCCAGGCAAACCCCCCTGACACCTCAGACTCACCCTGATCTTGCAAATGGGTTGTTTTTAGAGGGTAGGATTAACTGCAGCCCCATCCTATCCTTCCCATTCTGGAACTGACACCTTACAAAACATCTCTGGTGCCCACACAAACCCAGAAGTATCTCGGACCCTTCTGCATCCGCTCCCCGGACCAGTCAGTTCTGCCAGGCACTGCCTGGCACTTTGAGTTTAACTCTTTTGTTTAACCATAGTTTAAAATAACTTATCAACCAATCATAAAATGAATTTTTTGGTTTCTCCTGGCTCCATGAACACAAAGAGGTGCACGTCCTACCATAGGAGGAAGCAATGGCTGTTAAGTTTTACAGTTATAGTGGAAAGCACTGATCACAGCCTGCCGGCCTCACTACTGGATGTGACAGGCGGTGGAGGAGGTGGCTTGGCAACACATGCAGGTAGGGTTGACCGATTTAGGGGGGATTAGGTCGAGGTCCTCGTCATCTGGGATCTCATCTAACCGGTACCCATCCTTTAGCAGCTGGATGTTCAAGTCTTGGTTGATCTGCTACAGACAAAGAGACAAACAGTCAAATACTTGAGGCTTCTTGCTTCTGACAGGTTGGAAGAGGAAGGAGGCCCCTTATTCTGGATTATATCTCACACATGCAATATGGGAAAGATATGTAATATTTCCTATATTTAAAATGGGAAATAATGATAATAAAACAATTGGGAGCTGTGTAGTCCCTCTGCTCAGTCTGGAGCACTACAGCAGTTGAAAGGTGGTGGTAAAGCCACATGGCTCTCTGTAATCTCAGATTCAAGTGCTATCTAGCCAGCTCTGGGTGAAAAACCCTTTCAATCAGGGCCCACAGATTGCCCAGATCATTTGACCTGGACCCTGCTCTGGGCTGTTTCTGCACACTTCAGAGAGATTTTGCCCCAGGAAGGGATGCAAGGGGGAACAGTTTCCAGCAGCTTGCGTGCAGAATGTCTGCTCAGCACCCTGCTTGTAAATCAGATCCTACAGAAGCAGCACCCAGAGTCTGGGCAGCTAATTCACCGGAGAGCTTGGGAATACATTCAGAAACAATGCAAGGGATTAACAAACGTGAACTTCCTGCCATTTCTCTCTGAGAGGGCAAGAGTTCATATCTGTAAGTCCTCTTTGGAATTTCTGATTGCTCCAAATAAACACCCTCCAGGTGACCCTGACCCCCCCAAGAACTGGAAATGACAGCACACCCTCAGCTCCTTTATTTGTGTCCTTGGCAAGTGGATGGTTGCTGAGCTGCCACGACAGACAAGTGGATGCTTTTGCACCACATGGGCCAGCACTGCAGGACTGAGCAGAACTGGGAAAAACTTCAGTGAAGCTGACGGGCAAATTTCTGCCTGTGGTGTGGCGGTGTGGGGACAGAGCCAACTAGATCACTGGGGAAGAAGGAAACATGACACAGCTTCTGCCATGGCCCCTTCCAGACTCACAGAGTTTATACCACTGGTAAATTCCTTGTGTAGCCATTTTTGGCTGCAAAAGGCCACTCTAAGCCATTTCTGGATGCCCTACTATCAGCATTCATGGCAAGGATGGCAAGAGAGAGTGTAACTCACCTCAGCTGATGAGTATCCCGAGGAGGAATATCTGGACATGTCAAAGTCATCATCACTGCAGGGAAGGACAAGACAGCAAAGAAGAAAACAATTAAAGAGACCTGAATTCCCTGCTTAGTCCTATCTTTCTTCTGCTGTGAAGTTGTCCTTTAGGCACAGACAATTTGCATCAAGGGAGCCTGGAGAGCAACTTTCATCTGTGAACCTCAGACATTTCCATGAAAGTGCTCTTTACTCTCATCTCTTCCTGCTTGTTTACACACACAGACCAATTATGGTGTATGCCAAAGGGCACAGCAAGGAAGGCTGCAAGTGGTCTGCAAGAATGGTTTCAGCAGGATTTAGCTCCAGTGCTGTGCTCTGTCATGAAAACTTGCTCACACCATAACAAATATCTTATTATCACTTTGCATACCTGTCCGTATCCAGGGCTACCAGTGGCTTTTCATCTGGACTCTGATCTAATGACGAATAGCCCTTATTGGGAACGACGAGCCTGAAATAATTAAATGTTCTCCGTTAACCACAAAGTAAAGCTCAGTACCACACATAGTCATATCAAAGTCATAAATTAGGCTTTTCCCTTTTCATTTCTTTGCAAGTCCTCCCTTACTGGTGAAGACATTTAAATAGGTGCAATTCAGAGGAGGCAGGCTGTGTCTCTGGGTAGCTCAGAGCAGATTTACAGGGACAGACACTGGACATGCCTTGGGAACACACTCCTCCCTGGAAGGCAAAATGACTGGGACACTCTGGGCTTCATTCTGATGAAACTGTTCAGTTCACAGTGCTTGCCTTGTCAGACTTCTGTACTGATTTTTTTTTTTTCTTAGCAATTAGTATGTGGCATTCGCAATAAATAAGCAGGAGAAGGTATTCTAGCTAGGGGAAGGTATTCTAGGATTGGAAATCAGGGATTTGGTCTTTCTACCTGAGTCTCTACCCAGCCCCCATAACACAGCAGTTGTGAAGTCTCACCCCTAATTTTAATAATATGAGAAATGGGTGCAGTGTAAGAGCCCCGTCTGACTAGCACTTTTAGAATCCCATTATTCTATAAAGACTTTCAGTTCATCAGAACTGTTACAATGGCTGATGATGACTTTGCACCTTTAATTGCCTGAGGGAATCTGTGGAATGGAATATAGACTTCAGAGCCTCTAGCATAAGGAATATATATCATTCAATGGTATCCAGCTCACAACAGTTATTTCATCCACAAAATTGCACAAAGACTTGAGTTCATATTTAAAATAAGATCAACCAGACTCAGCAAATGGAGCAAGGTACTATGCTCAGCAGGTGGGAACTGCAAGATAATCACAGAAATCTCCTTATTCAGTGGGTTAAATCAGATTCTCTCCCAAACGACTGACTGGTCTTTAACAATACAATGATGCAGCAGGGCTTCACTAAGAGTCTGGGAAAGTCTAAAACTGATAATCCGTCTCATCCATGCTCTAACTGCCCTTTAACCAGCTGCAAAGCTCTTCTGCTTCTGCTCAGAAAGTTTCAGAAAGCCATTATGATTTTAGTAATGTAAAGGCATTGAAGAAGGGCAAAGCTCATGGAGAACAAAATACATGAAATGTTGTAACAAAGCAGATGTATAGGCTCACGACTAGTTGCATTTTCTTACTGCGTTCATTGAAATGCAAGGCTAAAGAAATTAATTGATGATGCAGTATTTCCAGCCTGCTGCATCAGGGAACTGCAGAAAATGGGATCCACTTGCAAAATGCAAAACCCCTTCCCATATCCTCCAGAGGTTCCTTCTGCTCCCTACAAAGCATGTAGGAAGGAAGTCAAGAAGCAAAGATGTCTGGAACTAAAACAGAAGCTGTGATCTGGCAGCAGCAGCTTGCCTGCACGCATACCAGAGGCACTCACTCCCATGCCTGCTCTCCATTTTTCACGTCACAGCTCCACACGCAGTCACTGACAATTGTTACTACATTGTGAATGAACAAAGCACCATCAGGGGATCAAGGAGAACAGCCCTTTGTGGTGCTACTTACTTGATTAAAACAAATCACTACATCTTTTTGTTGAGAAATGCCTTTTTTCTTAGTAATGAAACTTCCAACTTTTCTGCCACAGGCTAAAACTGTGATAATGTTTTTGTCCCTGATTTAAGCCTTCTTCTTGCATCCTGATTGCCTTTTTTTTCTTGCTTCCCAGTGCCCTTGGAACAAAGCTGGGTTTGAGTTATACCTGCTTTCATCTGCAGGTATGAGCATTTTGTCTGGGTGGTTTTGGTTGCTTAACGTGGAATGTTTTACAACAACATCTGAGTTTAGTGTATTCTTAGAGTGGACTACAGTATCTGGCTGCGTAGAAGTAGTGCAGATGGTGTTGTGGGCTCTGCCTGTGCTTGCAGTGGGGATTGCCAGCATCACACCAACCTTGTTCACATTTTATTTGCTCTTAGGGAGGCTGAGCATGTTACAGATCCAGATTTTTTCACCTCTAAGGCTGGCTGTGCCCCTGCCTCAGGAGAAGATTGAATGATGAAGGCAACCTGGTACCAGAGGTCGTATTTCAGAAATTCATACAAGTAATACTGAAGAACAATGGCCTTGGGGAAGGAGGAGAAAGTGGGACAGGGATAAGGAGAAGCAATACACTTTGCCTGAATGAAGGAAAATGTATCTGATGAGGACAAGAGCAAAAAAAAAGGGGAAATGGCTTCAGCTTCTTCTCCTTCAGAGCATGGAAGAAGCCAACAGTTCAGACGTAAAGAGCAACTAGAACCTGGATGTTTTGCTGTGTATCCCACTGGAGTTTCTCATTGTACTGCAGCCTTGTGAACAAGGTTGTGGCATTTCTGCCTTCCTGGGGTTGCCCTGTCTATGGCAGGTCAGAAGTGTCGTGAGGGCTGTGCCCAGAGCGATGCTTGGTTCCCAGAAAGCCAAGGGAGCTGGGGGATGAGGAATCATGGGCCAGCAAGAGCCTGTGCCAGGCATCTCCCAGCTGTATGGGAGCAACGGAGCTTGGCTACATGTGCTACTAAAGCAGTTGCTGCAAACCTGTGTTTTTCAGATCCCAAAGGAAGCTTCTAAAAGCTGTGTGAAAAGTTACTAAGACATGCAAGCCTATTGCCAGCAGGCTTAGCTTGGCTGTGCAGGGGTCTCCACATCTTTGAACACTGCTCAGATGTCCATGAGTGGAATAAAACTGAGCTGTCTGTTCTAAAGCTTTTGTCCATGGTCCTCAGTGCTCTGCCCTTCCCAAACCAAAACACTCTTCCTTCCACTGGCAGCTCTGAAGCAGCAGCCCCTCCAGTCAAAAGTCACTAATTTTACAGGTAGGCATCTGCACTTATCTTGTCCTCTTCCCTTACTATCTTCCTCCACTAATTTCAGCGTTTCTAAATCTCTAAAGCAGCAAATCTGCTACCATTCCTCTTGGGAAGCTATTGTGCAGGCTAAGGTCAAAAGAATCCAAGTCTTCCCAGCTTGCGTTTGGGAAACAAAGAGGAACAGTGGGCATGGAAAACCCAGCTGAAAGCATTTGCATAATTTCTTACTGCCAGTAAAGGCCTGGCACCTTTACGTGGTCTCAACAACCAGATTTGGAGCAGTGAGCAGGCTAGCATATTTCACCAACATCACAGGTGCTTACAAATAAAACTTGACAAAGCCCTGGCATGATTTATGACTGCTGTTGTGGGTTTCGGGAACTAATTTGAAACAAGAAACCTCATCTGTTGGATGCATTGCACAGAGAGACTCTCACCTACAGCTCCTGTTCTACTTAATATATGATAATCCATTGCAAGTTTCTTATTCATCAACAAAAACCCAGCTTTAATGCAGATTCTGCTGTAATTTTAAATAAGACTCTCCAATAAAAACTGCCACCTTTTCTCACAGCATGCAAAGAGTGCAATCCTGTTGACTCAGTGGGTTCCTGCCCCAGAATGTAGGTAAACAATACACAATTGTACTGATGCCTGTATGGAAAATAAAACAGAAATACTCTGAAAGAAAGTATTCAGGTAAGAAATTCTTTGTTTACAGAGGTTTGTAGCACTGTCTGATGCTGTCATACAGACATGAGCCAAAGCAGCCCCAGCAAAGTATGACCACGCTGTTCACAGTGCAGAGGAGGTGTACAGCAAAGCATGCAGAGACGAATTATACACAAGTCTTCATTAAGTTAATCAGTATGGGGAAGAGGGCATTTTCAAAAAGAAGCAGGGGAACTACTGGGATAAAAGCAGCTAAGTCAGAACTAAGCTCTAAGATGGTCTGCTGTTCCATGAAGCAGCACTGTTTGCTCTCCTGCCGGTAGGAATACAACGTTACATGAGGATGCCCAGAGCAGTCAAGTAAAACATATCAAACCCCTGATTTTCATAGAATCACAGAATGGTTTGGGTTGGAAGGGACCTGAAAGCTCACCCAGGGACACGCCTCACCAGCCCAGGCTGCCCAAAGCCCCATCCAGCCTGGCCCTGAGCACCTCCAGGGATGGGGCAGCCACAGCTCCTCTGGGCAGCCTGGGCCAGGGCCTCACCATCCTTATGGTAAACATCTCATCTAAATTCTCCCCATTTGGTTTAAAACTACTCCCCCTTGTCCTATCACTGCCTGCCCAGGTAAAAGCCACTCTCTGGGGCGACCTCCCTCTGCCTCCTGCTGGCTGTATTGTCACTGGTCCTGGGCCCAGCTGTCCCCACGTCCCCCCAGGGGACAGGATGCAACACAGCACATAGTTTGGGAAGGGCCATTGCTGCTCTTGCTGTGTATTTGGCAGTAGGGGAACGGCAATGAACATTGTCCTTGCCCATCTTAAGGCCATTAGGGATTGCAGCTTAGAGCACAGCTGAGTTTTCCAGTCCTTTACCTTGTCCGTGCCATCACGTTGTTCTTCTTGGGCTGCTGATTAACTGGGCTGCCCATGTTGCCGTTCTTCAGGGAGCCCTTCCGAGCCAGCTCCCTCTGCTTCTCTGCATATGGGATACAAAGGGGAAAAGCAGAATTAGGGCACCAGCCTGGCAGGTCACCATACAGCTACAGAAACCCAGACCTGACAGCAGCAAAAGGCATGGCAGAATTAACAACACAGGATGTGACCACTCCATCTCCCAAGCAGACACAGCAGAGGCTGGAGGAGCTGTGTCCTGTTGCCTCCCAAGTCCTTAGGGGTTAAATCTCATACGCCCTGCTGACCAGCAGCCTGCTGACCAGGCCACACCACGATGGCCATGGAGCTTCTGCATGCAGGCCGGGACTGTCCCACTGGGGCTGAGGAAAGGCAGAACTCCTGCCTCTGTGCAGCTACGGGCAAGGGAATTTATCCTTTTACATTTCCTCCTATTCAGGCTGTCACCGAGGGGCCCAGCTGGGACAGGAAAGAGCCTCCAACAATGCAGCACCATCATTTAGCGTTAGTCCGGCCTAGCTTGACACCATGCCTGAGTTATTATCACTTCCCTGGCTGGCAACTCAATGGACTAGCACACCCCACAGCAGAAAATGTTGCTGCCTCCCCTTCTTCTCCTCCTGACAGCCGGTGATGTCCCCAGTGTGTCTTTCTCTTTTGTCTCATACGGAATCTTGCGAGCTTTATTTCTTTAAGAAAAATAAAAAAGCTTCACGTTGTGCAGCTGCGTTTTTAAACAGGATATTGTTTGCTTAATTTTCAAAGCATGGTCTATTTGCTGCTGAAATGTACCTTAAACCTCTGACGCTACGTGGGGTTTTCTTTGCGTATTCATTGCAAGAGGGGATTAAAATTAGCTTCTCATTTAGGAGAGGCTATTTCTTTTCTTAATAACTTCTCACCACAGGATCATAACCAGAGTTCAGGTCCAAAAGCTAAGCCTTCTGCAGGAATGCAGCATTTTTGCTGTATTAAATCATCCTTGCCTCCAGGATAGAAGGGATAGGAGCCCATCTGTGATGGGCTGTCATATAAACTGTTAGTCAATTTTCAATTCAAAGTCCTTCCTTATTTCTTTTGGGAAACTGTTGAGTTAGCAATTGGCCACGAAAGCTGAGCTAACTGCCCCAAACTTACCCTGTGATGCCAGGCAAGTCTGGTAGGGAAAAGCAGAGTGTGAGATCAGCAAGGCAGGAAAGGCCTGGTTAAAAACATTCTCCAGAGTGTGAGAAAATGTTGGAAACTACTTTTGTGTCATGCCTGAATAATAGAGGTTTACCAGACTGCTGGCTGGGGAACCTGAATAGTGAATTCGTTTTGCTTCTCCTTCCCCTGGGGTGTGTGAAATGTGCTGATATATTCTTCTCTTGCAGGTTTTATTCCCCTTGGGGAGAAAAGCACCTGTTGCTTGTTGTGGGAAAGCTGCGTGCCTACCCGGGTGTGCAAGTGCGAGGCGGGCCAACTCTCTCCTTACCACAGGGGTAAGAGCAAGGAGATGTGTCCAAGGCCCCCTTTTTTGACAGACAAACAGCAGAGATGCCTAGATACTGTGGTAATGCATTTGGCTGAGGAACCTGCAGAGAAGGGTACATACTCATACAAACCATGCCCAGCGCTGCTCCTGCTGACAGCAGAGGTAAATAAAAGCTCATTGAAGTTGGCAGGGGAAGGACCAGACCTATAACTCTCTTTGGCACGGGCAACAAAGAGACTGATAGAGTATCAAAGTCAAAACCTTAAATCACAGTAATTTCTCATGACTGGAACTTGCAAATGCAGTGGTTATCTTTGTCTCCAGAAAAAAAAAAAAAAGGAAAAAAAAAAAGGCTGGTATTTTGCAGGCCACGTGAATGGCGCTATTCAAACATGGAGGGATAAAGTGGGGTTTTATGGAGGCAAAGGTTTACAACCCTAAATACAAAACAGCTCCCACCCATCTACACATGGAGCTCTAGTGGCTGGCCACAAATATGCAGTGCTAAAACAAGTTGCCAATACTTCAAGGTGCTGTATAATCCACAAAAAGCACATAACTCAGACACAAGGTTACAGATTTCATTTTCTGTCAAGACAGTTGAGGCTTGCCTGAGCCTTTTAAATGTACTGGTGCTCTCTGATTCCTATTGATTACTCACTACAAGCACTAATGCTGTTTTCCTATTCAGATTACTCATTCAGTTGATGAATATGGGCTTTAGCTAAGTGTCTTCTTCCTTCAGGAGGTCTCCCCATGACTATTTCTCTGCTCTTACTGAGTGATAATTCAATGTGTGAGGCTGAATGATACAGACATGTCCTATTTAACCCCTTCTTTCATGTACTTAGTGGCTTGGAGCAAATATTCCCAGAGCAATAGCACTGCAGGAATACAGTGTCATTTTGACATCCATGCCTGTGTCCCCAGACAAATTTCTTAATCATGAATCAACAGGTCAGCTCCCTCTTGGATGCTATGATTCCTGAGTCCCTGGTGGCCAAACAGCAAAAGATAGGAGGGAGAACAGGAGGTCTGTCCAGCCCTGGAGTGACAGGACAAGCTCCTGGAAGGTGGGGAAGATGTGTATGAGTCACTTCAGGCTTGGAGGCAAGGAAATGAGCTAACCAAGTCTTACAATATTATGGATGATCTGCTGCTACTTCCACCCACTACCCTGAAGTAATTCTGGGCAGCCTTGCACAACAACAACCGGGTCCATGAGAATGGTGGGCTTTCAGTGCCCATTTTCTACTTGGTGCTTCCTCCTGGCCTAGCGAGGTGAAGTTGGTGAACCCCACTTATAGATAGTGAGCTCTTTCTAAGGTTTTCATCTTGTTTAGTTTTAGCTCCCAGATGTTTATTTTAAGGCCAGAGCTCCACATGTTAAATATCTAAGCTCCTTTTAGAAATGTGATTGGCTTAGGCAGTTCTGATGATGTTACTTTCAAGGTCCAACATGTTTACAAAAAAACTGTAAATTCACAAATAGGTTCTCATAGAAGTTGCAATCAAATGCATGTAGCAGCACTGTAAAGAGAAGGTGAGAGAAGGAACAACAGCCTAGTCTTGAAAAGTAAACAGCTTTTTTCTTTACAGGCTGCCCCATACTGGCTGACATTAGACCCAAATGAGCATGAATCCCAACACCATCACCCTTCAGTGACCCGACTGTGTTAATCCTTGTGTGAAAGCTGGGAACCAAGCCTGTGGGCAATTCTCAAGGTTAGGACTGCATGAAAAACAAAGGTGCTCTTTCCTTCTGAGTATCCCAGGCTCTCTGGTATGGTAGTCAAGTAATCCCCATTGGACTTAAACGACACCTATGTTCCTGCTTGTCTCCCTAAAAGCCTGAAGGGCACAGCTTGAGACACGAGGGGCATGGTCCCACCACAGAGGATAGGCTTAGTTTGTCTTCTGCCGTTGGCAACTTCTGGCACTGGCTATGCAGAGGCTCTCCATGTCTGGGACTGCCTGTGCTGCCTGTGGTATTACAGTACGTGCAAATGAACTTCCAGGAAAGCAACACAGCCTGATGGAAAATCGATGCCGACCCTACAAAACCACCTAATTCTGGGCAACTCCTAGGCACCAGAAGAATGAGGAAGGGTTGTTAACAGGCACTGGTGCCAAATGCAGAGAAAATGGGACACACAAGAACAAATGAAGGAACGGAAGACTGTGATTCCCAGACACCAGTTATTTCGTGCCTGCTGAGCTGGCTGTTTGATGATCAGTAAAAAGCTAATACGGCAGAGATACAAGGTGAATGACAGAGACTTGGAGATTGGGAAACCAGAATGAAACAAGGCTGTTCTCCAGCTATTTCAGAGAAATTGCTAACTGTTGGCAGTAAAAGGGCATTATAAAAGCAGAGCTCCAACAATGCTCTTAACGTGGCATTTACAAGTATTTGAAATGAGCTGTTCAGCTTTCATTTCACTTGGCTGTTACACTTTTTATCATTGAACCTAGTGAAATATTCACACCCATGTGGTTTGCCATCCCCTTCCCATGAAGCGGTTGGTTATGGGTGAGTGAGCATACTGTAAGTACAGATGTGATGCAGAGCCAACAGGCAAGCAATCCCAGCTGGGCTGGCAGAGATGGGGGTGAGACAGCTTCACCCAAATCTGAGTTCCTGCTGGCTTTTCACTCATTTTCCAGACAGGTGCTTCCTGTGCACGACAGAACAGAGTCTGGGAGGGTATGAAGCAGCCAGTGTGTGCCTTTAACATTAAAAAGTATGCTCAATTAGGAGTCTGAAGACCATGTCTGATCATTACTAGGGCTGCTGTGTTGGGTAATCTACCTGGCTCTATGCTTGAGTGCAGCAAACTTCTGTTTCAGTGGAGAGTTCATAGAGCACAGAGAGCTGTGCCTTCAGCCTGATGTGCTGGGGATTGTGTCTGCACCACTTCCACCTAAACTAATCCTGCACATTGTGTTGGAAGAGGAAAGTGTGGAGTGACACACACATGTGTGTGTGTGTGTGTGTGTGTGTGTACGTGGGGAGGGGTCCAGAATCCTCTCAATACCCCTATACATCTCTGAATAGCAGGAGGTGCAATGCAGAGTTGTTACCTGTTCAACTGGCTGGATGTGTTTGGTTCCTTTGTGACAAGAGAAGATAGTAATGGAGCATGCGAAGCAGAATGAACTTACACGATTGTGTCTACGTAAAACATCAGAGCTGAATAAATCATTACAATCATTCTTCTGGATTCAGTATTTAACAAAATCATAACCAGTTTTAATTACATTTTCAAAAAAAAAAATTGTTTTTTTTTGCTTTTAAATGGAATTCTGAGCAGCTTCTTTGGTACACGTTGCTATGGGTGGCATTGGTTTTGTCTACACCCTGTCCTAACCAGAAATGGTAAAAAATAGCATACATTTTGGTCTCCTGCAGAACTGTTCCTTTTGCAGTATCAGGCAAGGCAGACAAGGAATTTGGTGAGCATCAGCTCGTGCTATGCTGAAGATCTATTTGGAGGGTCTGAATCCCCAAATCCACGCTTCCAGCTGTCTCAAGATGCTGACTCTGACTATGGTCAGACAGCTTGAGTTGAGAGTGGTTTAGGATGCTGTTGTGTCTCACTGCCACAGTGCAGTGGGTGTCCCCCTCATTTAAGGCAGCCTGATCTGCACAAATGCTGGCTGGTGGCAGATGAGGCTGATTTGCTTCCTTAGCACTGTGTGTTGGAAGCAGGCAGGCACTACCTGCTCCTGTCTTTGCTGAGAGCTGCCGGCTGAGCCTCACCACCTCAGCTGCTTGTGAACCTGCCTCAGTGGGAGGAGACGGAGCTTCCTGGGGACTGTGCAGTGTGGGTCCATGGGATCTGATGCAGTGGGAAGACAAAGAGAAAGTAATCCAATGTGACAGAGTTGTATTTTTCCACCTTCAAGATCTATGAAATGAGATTTTGGGATGTATTTGCTCCTTTGTCCCCCAACTGTCAGCCGAGACCATTTCAGAGGCTGAGGACTGCAGCGGCTCCCTGATGAATTCCACCTTCTCAAGCAAGACGAGAATTTAAATTGCACAGTAAACAAAATTAATCTGTCTGTTCACATCCCGCTGAATGATCAACAGAGTCATGAACAAACGAAGGGAGAACGAATAAAATGCTGACTTCAACGTCCACTTGGAGCCCAAGCCCTGGGCCCAGTTCAGCATCATTCAACCCAGGGACGTCGGCATGCATCTACTTAACACTGAAACCATCCTGAAATTTCACCTCTGACAGAGAACGTTTGGCAGCTGGGACTGTGCCACTCCTTGGAGAGATCTCAGGGTGCACTTCAATAGGGGCTCTGCCTGCACGCTGTATAGAAAGGGAGGTAGATGAATGCTGTGTGCTGTGGCTATGCTGGTGCCGATGGGGGCTGTGCTCCCCAGGGAGATTTGGAGCGCGTGTGTGTGACCATGCGGGTGGCATTAGCACGGCTGTGGCTTTGTCTCCCTGAACCAGAAAAAAAGGCAAAAGAAAAGTGATTTTTACTAAATAGGGGGAACAGAAATGAAAAGGGTCTGTCCGTGGCCTGCCCGCTGCTCTGAACACAAGGAATATGGTTTAAAGCTGGTATGTGCTGATCGCTGGCTGGCACTGATTACTCAGAACGGGCTGCATGAATTGGCATTGTTTCACCCAGCTTCAAAAAGGCTCTTCACATAAGTAGGGGTCAGACAGCTAAGTCATCCAGCTCCAAACTTGGGAAAGTTGTGCAAGACATTATTTTTACCAAGAGCACCTTGATTTTGCTGACCCAGCCAAACTTGGGGAGATTAGCAAGCTATGTCTAATTGTGAGAACTCTCAACAAGAACAGGCATACAAATCCGTCCTCCAAGGTCCCTCCTGGACCAGGTTTTAAGCACCAAAGTAGCTGCTTTTTCTTCTGTTTTGCTGCTCTGGCTGCTGCTCTGTCCCTTTGCCATGACAGAGAGCTGGCACAAACCCTGCCAGGCAGTAATTTTAAGCTGATGGCCTGACCAGAGACAGAAGTGGTATGCAGTACAGCACAGAGACTATGTTTGTGTCTCTCTTCTGAGGATGCAGCTCGTAACTTATAACACAGGAGCTCCTACAACCAGCAGTCAGTGCGCTGCCTGCACAGCAATGCGGGGCTAACTCCTGGGGAATGCTCTTCTGGAGCGCTGCCTCCACAAGTTGGGGAGGTTTCTGTGTGGCCAGGTTGATGTTACTTTTTGAATTTCCCTTCAGAAAACATGACACTAAATGCCATGCTTTTCCTTGGCACAGAGGAGGACAGGTAAATGACTGCTCCGGTCCTCCAAAGCTAGAATCCACTCCCACCACAAGCATCTCACAAATTGGCTTTATGTTCCAACAGCATGCCCCCGTACCCTAGACACTCTGTCCCAGCCCCAAAGCTCATCTATCTGACCTTCACGTGATTATAGGAAAGAAAGATTTCTTTGTTTATATCCACTATTGGGCTCTGACATGAAGGAGAGCTGGGTATCCAGTGCAGCTAGCTATCCAGCAAAGAAAACCTTACGCTTGTAAACATTAGGGAAATAATTTACTGTTTTGAACACAGCCCATTTTGCCTCTTTATGGCACGGTGTAATCATGAATCACCTTTGTGAAGCAGTAAGCTATATTTTACTGATGGAAGGAACTACTTAACTGCTTTACCTTTAAGCCACGTAAATCATCTGTGGCAGTGGGGAAGCAGAAGATGGGGACTCCTGGCTCCCCGTCCTCTCCCTGCTCTGTCTCTGCAGCCATCTTATTCAGACAGGTTGTGACTACGTAGCAGCAGGCAGCAACTGATCTCTCTTCAGATTCCAGCATCTAGCTATCTGGGCTGATTTCAAATGCATCTGTTGTCGCAGCTCCCAGCTCACAAGGGCATTTTGTTGTGATTCAGCTTGTGCTTTTTCACTTATTAAAGATTGAGACTTTTATTCCTAATGGCTGCAAAACACCAAATATAAAGATTTCATCCATCACTGTCAAAACTGGAATGTATGAATAGCATCAGTTTTATTTAAATGTATTTTTTTCTTCTGTCATATTTACCTTCAGAAAGATATATTTTTTGGTATTTTCAACTATTTTTCAAAGAATATTTTTCCTACCAGCCAAAAGAACAAACATAGATATCTGGGGAAGTGCTTGCAGCCTGACAAGCCCAGCTGAAAAGTTTCGGTTTATAAAGTCAACTCTACAAAATATAATCCATAAACTTGAGTTACTCTCTCCCTTTACATATTTTGAAGGGACAGAGAAAATTAAGTTATTTCATCCGGAAAGACTTCTGCAGATGCGCCTTCAACATTATTTCTACTCAGTTGAATACAGTCTTAAGACAAAGTCATTTGCTTGTTCTGAGTCTGCTGCTTGGTGTATTAGATAAAAAATAAATAATAAAAAAGTAGTCTGTTAAATGCAATTTAATTCTTATTGGTAATAGCTGTCTTCATTTAAAGCATCACTTATGCTAAAGGCACAGCAATAATCTACCAGAGAAACAGAGTCAATCTTCATGCCCACATCACATTTGTTATGGTCCTGAAGTTCTGTGAAGAAGCATTAAGGTCACTGATGCATGCAGTAAGTGTGGTGTGTATTTAGGAGAGTAGCACACGGACAGTACAAATTTGCTTAGCTGAATACTCACGGTCTTCAGTTACAGAGATCATCGTGCAGTGCATATTTGTATAAAAAACACTTGAACAGAGCTTGACATAAGTGGGCTTGAACTGCATATACACTTAATCAAGTTTCCATGCTTGTTTGAGTCTAAAATACACACTAAATGATTCGTCTATGGTAGGGAGCATGTGTTTTATAGCCTATATAAACTACAGATTGAATTTATTTTTAATATGTTGTAATTGGGAAAGCTTTCGCTAGCTGGCAGATACCACGGGTTGGAATGACTTGTTGGGTTCCCATCCAGAAAACAAAACAAATACGGACAGAAGTGCTAATGCCCCAGGCAGCACGCAGGCTTGGAAGGGACTCTCAGCTCGCTGACTCCAGCATCGTGCTTGGAAAAAACCTTTGGATTTTTCCTGTTCCCAGAACTGGACTACAGCTGACAGTCCCAGTCGTGTTTCTGGCCTTGATTTAGCAGCAAAATTTCAAACATTTGATCCACTCTGCTTTATCATTTGCTGCACTGGCTTTCTGCAACCCTATGCATTTCAAACAAAACTATACATTTTCTACCTAATAAAATTAAAAAGTGTAAGGCAAGGGGGCTGGTTAACACACTGAATGGATGGGTACTCTTCACTCCATCATGTTTGACAAATGCCTGCTCTATTGTTTTCTTCTCTGGGAAAGGGAGAGTGTTCCTAACTTAGCACGCCACCCTACAAATATTCTCTTTGCTAGATGAGGACTTTCCGGCATTGTTTCACTAGATGAATTGCCTGTTTACTGTGAATCTTTGTGGGAGAACAGGATACATACGACCCGGGGTGCCTCTTCCTGCTATTCAGTTTGTCAGCCCGAGTCCTGGCTGTTTGGAACAGCAGCAGCCCTGCTGGAGAGCCCCCCTGCACAGCAAACCCGCTCCCTGAGCCGGATTACTGACCTGATCTCTCCCTTAGCGAGGCTTCCATTGTCTGGAAACTTGACAAAGAGCCTTAGAGCTCAATTAGTTATTTAATAAGTTTATGATTAACCAATCTGCTGATTAAGCTTTTGTTAATTAGGTTGGCAGGAGTTCTATTTCAGGGGGATGCTGGCCTCTAATTTAATATGCTCCCTCTTGGAGCAGGGTGGGGATATCTGTGTGAGCCCCGCGTGCGGCACACTGCCACACTTCTGCAGCAGGAGTACCTGCAAGAGCTGGCTGGCAGCTGGGGCTGCTCCCAGATCACTGGGGCATGGTGGCCCATGGGGACAGCTCAGCACAGCAGCCTGGGTTTTGTACTGGGTGCAGCTAAAAGGCTCTCCCTCCTCTCTTTTGATGTCTCGCTGGGCAGCGTGGAGAGAGGCAGGCATGGTTTATCTAGGGCAGCCACCGACCTCACAAGCACAGTTTCAAAAAACCTAGCCAGGCTTTTTGATATCCACGTTGCTTTCCTCTGGATTCAGGTGGCTGGTCCAGCCCCAGGGATGAGCAGGAGCTGCTTTCCTCTTCCTCCTTGCAGAGGGCTCAGAGAAAGCTCATGGCTTCTTCCCTGGCTTTATGCCCTCTGCCACATGCTCTGAAGGATCCCTCACACTCCTGTAGGGTGCCCCAAGAGAGGGGTTGGCATGCCTCCACCCTCCTCTTCCAGCCCTGGTCCTGTTTTGGCAGAGAAATCAGAGCTGGGCATGGGGATTAGTCCCAAACTATTACAAATAATTAACCCTTTTCCCATCCTCAAGGCATCTCCTGTCTCTTTTATCAGGAATGGCTGCAATGTGGCAGCATTGGTGAACAGAGGATGATGGAGGAGATGGCAGGCTGCTGTTGTCAACTATTTTATGCTGCTAGTGTCCTTCTCCTTCCAGGATAGGGAGAAGGACTGAGGGTGTGGAAGCTGCCACAAAAGACAGAGGGAAACAGGACTGGCCAGAGAAAACACATCCCTGCTGACACCACTGAGAAAAGGGCTTGAAAGACAAGCCAAAAGGGGCTTTCTGGGCCCAAGACTCCAGACTGCAGCTGCTTTGAGTGCTGCAGGGCTGGGAGATTAAAGATGTCTTCCCAAAACACAGAGCCTGGCAATCAGGTGCATGCACCACTGAGCTGAGGCCTCTGTCTGAGGAGCAGCAGCTCTGGCTGCAGGCAGAGTTCAAAGGGGCTCATGCTGGAGCTAACAACAATGTACAGGTAGAGATGAGGACAATCCTTAATATAAATCTCTGATCTCAAGCCCATCCAGGGCTGCGGTAGGTCAGTGCCATCCCCATGTCACTCTGCTGGCCACCCCGGTGCAGCTGACATTCACAGCCACAGAGGCCGGGTGTTAGAGCCCTGCGGGCCTCAGCGAGGTCTCACACTGCTTGCTAGGGGCTGTAAAAGAGAGGCTGAGCAAAGGGGTGGCAGGTACAAACTAGGCTCTGAGTGTCAGACCCTGCGTTTCAGAGCTCTGTGTGTTCCTAATCCTATTGAAAAGAGTCAGACTTGCCACACCGAAAGGCCTGATGTGATCCCATCGATTGGTTTGAGCATCCACCTCCCCCTAGCAGCCAGCAAGGGAGGTTTTTGCCTCTGCCCTCCAGCTGCCTGCTCTCTCCACTGCGACACTAAATGAGATTTTTACCCTGGCTGCAGCTGCAGAGCCCCTGCCACCGACCTGCTCTCCTCAGTGACCCAGTGAGGCAGAAATGGTGGCAGGCTGACATTTCTACCTCCCTCCCTGACGGGCAGCTGTATTCACCCAGGGGAGGGAAAATACAGGCTTGGATTTGCTTATCAAAAGACCATTAGCGAAGGATTTTCTACAGCATTTCTAAGACAAAGGGGAGGAGGCAAGCAAAAGCAATATGGGAATTATTGTAATTTCTGTGCTCATTGCATGCGTGGGTCAGGTGGCAAATATATTTTTGTGAGCTAAAATCTCCTACTGCATACAGGCATGAGGTTTATTGCTGTATAGTTACATGTTTGGCTGCCTGACCAGAGTTGGAGCTGGGATAAAAGGAACAGAAGAGTTGTAAGAGTAAAAGAAAGGAGAGAAACAGCCTGAGGGTCTCAGCAAGCAAGATTTTACTGCAGCAGTACTAAGGGACTAGAGAGTGTGTATATAAGACATAGTTCCATGCCTGAGGAAATTAAGACAGAAAACAGAATGTGCGTAAGCAGTACAGGCAGTTAAAATGGTAGGTGTTTCAGTGATGTACAGCTCCTCCTGGTTCCAACTTCAGTTTGAATTATCTTTCAATAATTAAGATTTACAACAGGCTTTAGCTTCTACACACAGATTCTTAAACACAGCAAAAGTGGGTTGAAGCTAACGATGAAAAAGTGGAGCGAGGAGGGTCAGCTTTTTTTTTTTTTTTTCCTGACAAAAACACTCAACTTCACCAGTCGGTGTTAATTCCAGTTCCTTTCAAAGGACTTTATAAAAATGACCTTCAGCCAGGCAGTGCTGCCAGGTGGACAGGAAGGGATGAAGGGGAGGGAAGGGAATTCGGCAGCAGGATGTGCAAGGAACAAAGCTACAGATTGCAATTTAGAGCAGAAGATGTGAGGAGCTGTCGTAAGGCATGGTGGTATTTCAGAAAGCCTTTGCAAAAGCACAAGGCTGTTTTGTTTTTCTTTTTGGTCTGCATTTTTTAAGGAAATTAATCTGCCTGTTCATAATCTGTTTTGAATCAAGAACACAGATTTCCACTGCCAACCAACTGCGTGCAGGGTAAGCAGCAATTGTCGTCTTTTTTGTTCCATTATTTCCCTCTGCAGAAGATTCAGCAGCTCCAAGTCACACTGCATCTCAAATTACCCCGGGGACAGAAAGTAGGGGTGATGGGAGATCACTGGCTGTCCTGGAGACAACTTCAGTGTGAAACGACACCAGAAACTCTCTGGGGTAGGGAAAGGAACCAGTTCCTGCAAGGCAAAAAGTTCAGGCGAGTGCAGGGAGGATGGAGCAGCCATGGTGTACACACACACCCACACCCACAACCTGTTCAGTAACTCTCAAGCTTAGAATCTCCTCACACACAAGATGCTGGAAAGAGCCTGGCTTCTGCCAAGACCCAAACAGAAATAGCTGTAATGCTCAGATTTCCTGACAGTCTCTCCGCCCCACTGATTCTGGCATGCGCAGTGCTCAAGGATGATGGGGGAAAGCTGTGAGTAGAGGGAAAGGGTGGCAGAAAACACTCTCTGCTTTCAGCAAGCCTCTGTGGCTGCTAACAGCTGCACTTGTGAGGTGATCGGAAGGGCAACACCACGCTTCGGGGAACAAAAACCTTCAACTTCTCTCAGGTCAGCACCAGCAGAGATATGGAGGAAGCCCTTGGACTGACAGCCTTGTCCTTCCCAGGGATAGCACTTAAGCAAAAAATTGGGGGCACTGGGATTTGCCAATCTATTTTCAAGAGAGCCTCCCCCTGAGCAGTGTGTGCATTTTCTGATCACCAACACTTAACCCAGCAAAGCCAGCTGCGCGGGGAGACGCGCCCTGACATGGAGCACGTAAGGACAAAAACAGGAGAGCCAGAAAAACAACTCAAACTGGCATTTTTGCATCCCCTGTGTCTGTTCCTCAGGCGCCTTAAGTCATACTGGCTCAGGCCAATGACAGGAACAAGGTTTCCTCCTACCAGCTCTACAGGGGCCAGTAACATTTAAGGGAGAGCAAGCAGCATCTCCTCTCCTGAGCACGCTGACGAAGCTGTCCGAGCAGCTCTGACACCATCACCTCTGCAGCAGCCTTGGGTGGGAAAGGCACAGACAGCCTTCACTCTCCCATATCCCTCTGGAGAGGATGGGATCAAAAACTGAGGGCAGAAAGGCTTTTCTTCTGTAAATTAAATTAATTCGATGCTTAAAGACGGTGTACTGGAATAAATGTGAACCTGGCAAAGTACCTCTGTTGTTTCTGTGCTGGTGTGGGTACTTTGTGGCAGTGTGGGTGCTGCTGCTCTGGGCTGGTTCTCTGTGGTGGGGCAGCAGCACCAGATTTGTTTGGAAGCCAATAATGAAATATTGCTCTTTGAGAGTAAAAATTCCAGAAACACAGACAGAAAAAAGTTGGAGGTTAAAATCTATCACACTTGGTGCACTGGAAAGGCCTCAGTGACTGTACAGTTTTCTTACTTTACTTCAAGAGTTAAATGCACCCTAAAAATCCTACTTAGGATTCACCACTGGCTCCATAATCTGGTTGTCTGCATAGATCTCAGGACAGTCAGCAGATGTCTAGTGATGACAGAGCAAGGTGCCGGGGACCTGGCAAGACACCATCCTGACACAGCTTGTGCTTACTGGTTACATCTAACAGCCTCCAAGTGAAATAAAAAAATTCAACTAGAACCAGCCAGCTGAAACGATCCCCCTAACTTTGTCTCAGGGCAGGCTTTGGTGCCTGAAAATGTCTCACAACATTGTGGAGGCAAAGGAAGAAGGCACAAGTCAGCGCCCAGGCCTAGCTCCCATGGGGCACTCCCTGCCTCTGGAAGCTCTGAGGACCAAGGCCACCAGCCTGGGGTGCTTTCAGCACTGCTGAATAAGCAGAGGTATCCATGTTCAGCAAGTCCTAGAGGTTTTCAGGGACTGTTCCAATGAAAAGCTTTTACAACGGTGGCCATGTACAAGTCCTGGTATCAATGCTTATCCTTTTCTTCCACCTACCATACTGCTGTCTCCTCCACGGGTCACAGCCCAGAGTACTCAGACTTCCAGCAGCTCTGTTAACCACTGCTAAAAGCCCTCTTGAGTGCTGACTACATGGTGAGTACAGTACTCAGGAAACAAAAGTAAATAATTTGTTTAAGTGAAGGACCACAAGAAATGTACTCAAGAGTCTTCAATTTTAGGTCTCCAATATTCTTTGCTTAGTTTTTCACAATTCTGTGATTCTGCCTCTGGATAATAGAGCTGGTCTATGGGGTCTGGCAAGCTCTTTTGTTGTTATTGTTGTATCCTGTGTTAGAAAACTTTTAGCCTTATTCTGTAACCTTGTTAGATACCACAATCAGCTTCTCATAACATCCCTTTGTTCCAAAGACTCCAAGATCATGAAAGAGAATTTCTTTCTTCTTTGCTGTAAGCAATACATCACAGTTTGCTCCAGACCAGCATTCATTTTTTCCCAAGAGAATCTCTGCACCTCTGACAGTGTTGAACACCTACCTGCCCACTGCCTCCACTCCTGCCCTAAATTCTTCTAAGAAGATCAAAGCAGTGTTTTTAAGTCATCAAAATAACAGACCTCATTCTTCAGGACAAATTTTAACTTCCTCTGCTTAAAAAACACTCCCCCCATTCTGCAGAAATAAATACATGGTATATAAACTGAAAAGAACATAGAATGGGAGGATTCATCCAGTTTTTAATTTTTTTCTTTCTCTTAATCATTTGTGGCAAGCAGCATGTAGGGATCTATGTGTGATGGGCCTCAGGGTCATGATCTTTTCTCACAAATTCCCCATAAAAAAATATTACAGTGGAGAAAAATCCTTCTGCCAAGTAGAGACAGAACTGCCTTCTCCAATGGCTGCTGGAGACATCAGCAATGCTAAGAAGAGCCCAAACTGGTCTAAGAAATGGAGCTGTTGTACAGCTGCATTAGCAGGTGCTCATTTGCCACCTGCACTGCACCTCACATGAAAACTTGCACAACCATCTTGAACTTGTTTTTGCTTCATAATATTCCATTGTTACCCTTTGTGAATGCCCTTGTTCTGCTAGGATACAGTGAGTGCAAGAAATCAGGCTGCTTGCTGGTAGTAAAAGATTGCTTGACATTGAGAAACATAGATAAAATGCCAGTCAGGAGACACATCTGTAAAAGAACAAATTACCCTGTCTGTGCACTGGAGTCAGTCAGAGGTAAAAGCAAAGGAGAAAATTAATTTTAATATATTCTTAAATGTAATCACTGTACAATTGGGGAGGTTTGGTGGATTAAAAAGAAAGAGTAGAGCAATAACAGCAATTTAGAAAAAAAAAAAACATTTGTAACAGAGTGAAAAAAGAAGCAGCAGTTGGGTTTCTCTTGTTTATCAGTGGACCTCATGTTTGTGGAAGAGGACTGCTCTGTGCCAGTGCACTCAAGTTATCTATGTTAACCTCTGCAAATCCTACTGGGTTTGTGTTGGGATTCCAAGAGAATGACTAGATAGGACATAGAAAGGATATGACATCTGAAAAAAAATAACTGGAGGTCAAAGCAGGAATGGGATCATAGGATACTTCAGGTTAGAAGGCACCCCCGGAGGTTTTTAGTCCAGTGCCTTGCTCAAAACAGGATCACCCACTGCATCAGACTGGGCTGCTCAGAGCTTTATTCAGTCAGGTTTTGAAAACCTCCAAGGATGGAGTTGACACATTCCCCCTGAGAAAAGTTTTTCAGTGCTCAACTTTTCTTGTGGTGAAAAAGGTTTTCCTTAATACGATTAAGATGTGAAAAGTAACAGGCTGGGAACGAAGTACCCATCAGATGCTGCAGGCACTTGATGGCCAGCTTGGCCATGTTGGTATCACTCCTCACTGCCACAAAGGAAGTTTCTTACAAAGTCTTTCCACTCCTCTTACAACTCCAGATTATCCTGTCATCCCCCATCTGATGGTCATAACCAGGTAAATGCAGACTGCTTCTCCCCCTTTATTCCTGCCCTCTCCTCTCTTTCTGTCCTACCCTGAAGCAGAGGAGGGTACAGCTATAATGTGTCCATAATGCCACTTTCTAAGAAGGTGGAAACTCCTGCATTGCTATGACAGTTTTATTGTAAACACAAAGAAGAACATTGTTAGCAAAAGACAGGAGATGACCTCCTTGTGTGGCAGATCATCCCCTTTCAATGAAGGGTAGAAAAAACACTTTATAAAGCCAGATCCAAGGACTATCCTGTACCTTAGCTCTTGTGCACACAGGCAGAAGTGAGTCAGTCATGAACTGGGAGGCATTAAGAACATAGCATCTGCCTGCACTGAAATATCTACGTCAAGGTTTCGTTTCTACATTCTGAAATTGCTTTATGTCGTCCTGCCCCAAAGATCAGAGGCTGAGTAAAGCCACATTTCAGCCTGGTAGTTAAAGCATTCAGGCAGAGAAAGGACTTGAATCTTCCATGTTCTGACTGAAACTCTCTATTAGTAGCAAAACAAGGCAAAGTTGTTTTGTGTCTTGAGCTTCCCAATTTGTTCTATCCAGAAACACCTTGCAAATTAGACATGGATTTGTGAATACTTTTGGAATGAGCCAGTACATATTCTTTCAGTGAATGTACAGAAATAAAGTGCTAGGGGTTACTGATGACTTTAAGCCTGAGATACCTGTTTCTTCTTTAAAAAATTTAAACAAAACAGGAAAATCTTATTTTTAAAGAGCAGCCTCTGGTCTGGACTCAGACTACCCATGCCTGACAGCATCACTTTAAATATTAAATATGCTAGCCTTGCTCAGGATCTATTTTTAACACTGTCATTTAATATGTCAAACACTGCTTCTCACATCAACTTATACAAAGTAAAATTGTCTCATTTGTAATCTGCATCTCTTCTCCCAAATTGCTAGTCTTACAACTAGTATTTTAAATAAATCAAAGCAAACCTTTTTTTTTTTTTTTTTTTTTTTTTTTGAAAACCTGCTTTTATTTTGGGCTCGGTAGTGCAGGCAGACTGAGAGGGGCTATTTTCTGGCACGATGTTTCCTGGGAGCTCCATTGCAGTGACGGAACTGCCAGCAGCCTGCAGCTCTGAAACAACTGGTACGATCAAACTCTCTTCTCATAGCCAGCTCACGGTTTACTCATGGCAGAAAGCACTTTTAATCTCCTGAACTTCAGCCTGCTGAGCTAGATGGGAGAGTGCATTGTTCCTCCAAGAGACATCAACACCTGCTGACTTGATTGTACCATTTCATAGCAGGGAGCAAAAAAGTGTGTGTGTGTGTAGGTTGTTTGGAAAACGCAGGGACTGTCTTGCATTTAGAGCAGAAGGCAGAAAAATTCAGTTACAGTAAACTTAACATGATGACTTTGGGTTTACAATAGAAGTGCCTTAACACCCTGTAGAAGATTTATTGTACTATAAAAAAGTGTTAAAGATGGAATTGAAACAGTTCCCCGTCCACAGAGGCTTACGCTGAATCAATTCAAGCTCTTCTCAGGGTAAGAATTGAGGGAAGAAAAGGGCACAGGGCTAAGCACCAGAGCAGAAGACAGAGATGGGAAAAAAAAAGATTTGGGCAGAGTTCACATGCAAGAGGGACATGGAGCAGAAGTCAGGAGCTGGGGAGAGGCAATGGCTGAGTTGTGCAGTCATGAAACGTGAGGATGAGCTGTTTCACGGAGAGAGAAAGCTGGACGAAGCCTGGGAGAGGAGCAGTTTGCAGAGGGGAGAGAACAGGAGACCACCACTAGCACTGGCCAGGGCTGGAGGCAGGGAGGAACAGATCACAATGATTACAAAGGAGAAGTTGGATATGACTGAGCAAATGAATCCAACAAGTTGGATCTACCTGGCAAGAATGTGTTTGTTATCCTTCCTTTTCCCTCTTAATCAGACCTGAAGAAAGGAACACAAAGGCTGTCTGTGGGACATGCTTTTTCTACAGGTCAATTTAGAAAAAGGGTTTGGTGAATACTGATATGTTTTAAAAACAGATGAACAAATTCAGTTTCTCCTTCTGGAAGAGGTTTCACAAAGGGAACTGTGACTGTTTTGCACAGTACCCGACTGTGATGCCTCATTTCCATGAATGATGCAATAAATGCCTACCCTCAGCACAAGCAATTCAGCCATGATTCAGTCAGTAATTAAAGCTCTTTGAATGATAGCTGTGTTTAACAACTGGAGAAATGGGATCAGACTGTCCAATTACCACTGTGACTTTACAACTTTTTAAATAAAATATTGGTTAGTATGTGGCATCTATAAAAACAGCTTTATTTTCCTTCAGTGAGACCTGCTTTATAGAGAATAGCTGCCAAGTGGAACAAGAAAAGAGCTGTGCCAAAAGCTTAAGGTTTGAGAGAAAAGGAGGAGAGGTGCCATAGGGGTTTCTGCATGCAGCAGAGCAGAAAGACTGCAACTGGTACAGGTTGTGGCCCTTCCTGAAGAGGCCACCTGCCTCGTTACTTGCAGGGGTGAAGTGGTTGGCAGGGTACAGGCAAAGCTCCCTCTCAGTCCCAGCCAGGGCTTGCAAGATCCAGAAGCCTCATTACACAACTGGCCCCATGGTCCATACTGCAGATTCATTTCTGTTTCTAAAAGTTCTCCATAGAGGTGTCTCTATGCTATTGTCCTGCTATTGCCAGGACACAAATATCAATGACATCCTTATCCATTCTGCTCTCCCACTGTGGCACACTGATGTTGGAAACTTTTCTGAGTCTCTGAAGGATCCTTTAAGATCTCAGAGAAATGACAAGAAGTTTTCAGGGTGCTGTAAGCATCCTCCATGCATAAGGACAGCAGTTAAAGAACAAAAATTGCAGTGAATTCCTATACCAGCACTAACCCCTTCCCTTTGAGAAAGTATGTGTTACTTCTCCATAACAGAGCCCTGGTCTGCTGACAGAGCACTTTAGCCCCAACATTCAATAAGCAGGCAGTAACCTTTCACAGTTAAGAGCTGAGTGTGCAGCACAGAGAAGACAAAGGGGGAGCCCACACCACGAAATAGTCAGAACAAATTCAATTAACTGTCAGGTACAGTTTAAGGCTCATCATTAATAAATCAAACACAGGGAAAAAAAAACAACATCATCCAACCTTGTCTGTGGATGTTGTGGTCTGTTCTGGAGCCACTTTACATTAATTACAATGGGCTCTACTTGCTTACCTTGACTGCTACACAGGAACTCATATACCAGCAGCAATATTAGAAGGAATTATAGAAATAGACTGGGGGAAGTGTTTCCCTGCAGAGAGCCAGAGGAGCAGGTGGAACCTACATTTGAGGACACGAGGCTCTGTGAAGCCAGAAAACTTAGTCCTATCACCCCTTTCCTGTGTTGTTTTTGTCGAAGGTGCCAGCACCTGAGCGGGCAGCTTTGTCAGCACAGCTGGTGTTAGTCTTCTTGATGTCAGGAACAAAGTGCAAATCATCTTTGGGGGTGAATACTCTTTTAAACTGGGTCTCTGCTTGCTTCGCAGAAAGCGGTGATGGGAGCAATATTCAGCATGTAATGAGACCTCTTAACAGACCATGGGTTTATCGCTGCTGGGGTGTTCACTGCTGTGGTTAGGTTCTGCCAGGGTAGTTTTTATTCTAATCACTACTTCAATTACTGTGTTTTTCCCTCCTTCTATCAGAGACTCTCGGTAATTTGCTTAATTTGTTTACCTCACAACCTTCTGCTAGTGAAATAAGCAGGACACGATCTGAGCTGCTTCTTACATTCGTGACAGATTATGGCAGGTCAGGGCAGTGCAAAAAAGAGAACCTGTAATTTGCAGCTCTGGTCTTCTGCTTCAAGCACAAAACCTCCATTCAGATGCTTTGGCACATTCTGATTACAAAGTGAAATAACTTGTGCAGAAGCAGACCTTCAGGATTATCTCACTTTCCTGGACTATCACATCTGTTTATACTGTAAAAGCTCCAAGGCCAGAAGATGGTCAGATACTGCCCATCAGAATAATACAGCTAGCTCATATCCTCCTACACGACCTTTTATCTGAAGTCGTATTAGTCAAGACTGCTGTGTGCGATACAAGATGTGAGTGCACTTGTGTCTATCAGCTGGTGAGTACGAGTGGCTTGTCGCAGGAGAGGTGCACGTAGGATGCAGGAGGGCTGGGAGGGGCAGTAAGACCCTGGTGGGCTGGCACGACAAATTGAACAGATTGCAGTGACAGAAAGATTGGGATCGTTTGGTGTAATTGTAAATCATGCCACATCGTATTTATGTGTCCATGTTCTGCTTTGCTCCTGGCTTTGCTGACTGGTACTTCCCCTCCCTCTGTCTCATCCACCTACACACATCCTCCTGCCCAGAGACCTCTGCTGAACCCCACTGGGTTGCTCGATTCCAGTTTCTCTTAATGGCTTTACTCTTTACTGGTACCATCTCACACACCTCTTCCTTTCTGCCCCTCTGTTTTTCCTCTAGCTAATCCGCAATATCGTGCCTGTCAAACTGTTTTTCTGCCCTCGTCTTTGCCCCTCGGTCTGCAGACAACCCTACTGCCCTTGACGTGATGCAGCTGTTCACTCTCTCGTTCCCCTCCAAACAGCCTGGAGATATCCTACAGGAAGGATGCTGCAATAAACCTGTGTACACAATTTCTCTTACAAATGGTAAGAGTAATAACATACGAAATAATGTTTAAATAAGTTCCTCCCAGCCCCGGGAGACCTCCGAGTAGTAGGCTGCGCTTCTGTCTTCATGAAGAAAATCAATAGCAGTGCTATATTGCCACTGCACTCTGGCTTCCACATTATTCACCCCCCCCTACAAAGTACAGACTGTGTTCAAGGAAATGGGTGCTCCCAAGGGAGGAAAATGGCTTTGTGCACTTAAGGTAATGATGTCATTTGAGGTCGCCAAGCAAACAGTTATGGATACGGAAATCTGCAGTTTTGTCAATAGAGCTGGAACCTAGGGACCTAGCTAAAGAGATACAGCTTTTTTATAAAATGTTTCCCTAATTTACCTACAGAGCTTCTTCCCAGAAACAACAGCTGCTGTACCTAATTAACATTAATCGCCTTGTTACAGAAGAGCAACTGGGAATAGTACAGTACTTGAGGTACTGACAAAAGGATACACTAATGGCATTGATTTGTCCAGCCTGCCACAACCTTTCCTTATTATTCTACCTTCTGTATTGAAACACTTAGAAGTCACAAACTGTGAAACAGACTGGAAGAGATGATGCAGAAAAGGAGCCAAGGATGCAGGCAGGTACCAACCCATTCAGACTGCACAAGAAGCTTGATACCAGCTCCCTTTGGGATGGCATCTCCCAGAGCCCCTTTTTCATCCTGGCCTCTGGCAAAAGCAGCACTAGCAGGGGGGCTCTCAGTTCATCCTTTTGAACAGCACTGGGACAGGTTACTCCACAGTGCATTTTGTGTCTCTTCAGTAGATCTGCTTTAGAACAAGTTCTGAACCCATACACAACCTTATGAGAGTGGTTCAATAGCTACACATGAGTTAAGTAATTACACATTGAAAGATCTGTTTCAGAAGCAGCACGGAGAGTTAAAGGCAGCCTGTCGTTTACTGGGCTAGAGACCATCTGTAAAGTTTCAACCAGAAATGCATGAATTTTGTTATGCTGAACCCTGAGGGCTTTGTAGTTCTCACCTCACTGACTGATATTCCCAGTACTACTCCTCCCTGACAGTATGGCAATTTAATATCTGCCACGAATGCACAGTAGCAGGCTGGAAGGCAGGAGCCAACACCAAAGCTTGTGCTGTTAGCCTCTGTCCCCAAGTGGATTATGCCTTTGTTCACTCCAGTCTCCACTAAGATGGGGTCCAGCCATAAATCAGATCCTTATTTTTTCCAACTCAAGCACACTGGGGAACAACATGCTGAATTTCCTTCGGACAGGATTTCTGTTGCTGTTTCACCCGTAGCAGAGTTGCTTGCTGTAAGCGGACATCATTCAAGTTAACTGATTGAGGTTTCAGAGAATGTTGTTAACAAGCAGGAAATAATCCAATAGCACAAGAGAAGTAATTTGGTGCTTGGAAGTGGATACACCTGATTGGTGTCTCTGTGCAGAATCCCTGTCCCCAGCAAGAGACTGAAAGCCAGAGATACAAAATCCTCTCCTGCGATCAGTTAAAATCTTAAGATATTTGTACATGGAGAAGGCCAGTGATGAGCAACAGGTAGGGATCGGGTCCATTCCCTCATGGCCTGGTTATGTCTCCGTCGATCATGCTCTAGCACTGGGTACCCACTGGGTTCCCTTTTTGATGATCCTCTTGTTAAGCCTCTCAGCTTAAACAAGACCTGCAACATGCTCTTGCAAAATTCAAAGATAATCCTGGTCAACCCATACTGCAGCATTTGCCTCAAAAATAGTATTTGGATAATGCCCTCATTGAAAGCCCTGGTTATTAATTTTTGGTTAGCCCTGAAGTGGTCAGGAAGTCTGACAAGAAGATCTTCGAAGCTCCCTTCCAACCATTCCATTCCATTCCATTCCATTCCATTCCATTCCATTCCAGCATAGATTAAAAAAATGTTTTGTTTCCTGCTATCTCTTCCTCATTACCCAAATACGCTTTTTTATACTTACTGCTGGATTTGACAGGTATTATAAGATTACACCATACAACAGGGTGATATAAAACTTAATTGAGTATCTGCAGGGTGCTTTGAGCTGAAAAGGAGATACGGTATATAGCATACTCTGTATGGTATGTAGAAGTATAATAGAGCAAAAAAGTGAAAATGTTACTCACAAATTCTTGTCTCTTCCAGGACATTTGACATATCCTTTAAATATATATATATATGTTTTTAACTTCAGTACTTAGTTTTTTTGTTTGTTTGTTTTGTATTGTTTAAACAACAACACCATGGAGAAGGGGGACTGATACAGAGAGAAACAGAAGCAGACAAAAAGCCTCGGTGGTCTATCTGAGATCTCATTTCTCCTTGGAGGACAAGCACTACAGTTATGTGTCAGAGCACAGCTTCTTCTCCTTCCTTCACCTCACTGTGAGCTACCTGCTTGACTCAGACCCCCCTATGGCTGCTCAGTTGCTCTCATCTCCTTCTTGTCATACAGAAAGCCGAAAGGCCAGGCTGGGATGACTCAAGATGCTTTTATGCTCACCATAGCAATAGGTCCAGGCTCCAGGAGAGCCTAATTTCCTCCTGCACAGTAACAGGACTGTGGCTGACCTGCTCTAAGAAGGATCTGTGCAGTGTCTCCTGGAGAAAAAAAAAGCAACATCCTACAATGCAGCTGGCCCCAGCAAAGTGTCAGTACCCTATTAATTCATGAAATAGCTCTGCTCTGTTAGCTGTAGGACAGCTTCCTGCCTCTTGAAGCACGGGAAGTTTCTGGTTAGGCTGGCAGATTATATAATTGAGCAACAGAAACTTACATTAAAGGCAACTTTGTGACATGTGCTTCTCCTTGTGGGGCTGACTAGTACCAGCCACTGTTTTTTTGGTACTTAGATAGATCTAAGCTGGGAGAGGAACAAAACTGTAGCTAGGAAAGTGGAAAAATTATCTGCTAGATTTGCAATTCAGGTCACTTTTTACAAGAAGTTTTGCAAACAAAATCTAAAATAAAAACCACAGATATTCCCAAGCCAGCACCAATATAAAATAGACTTCATATGCATGTAGCTCACTCAGTCTTTAGGTGGGATCCAGTGTGCTGGATTAGACATTTGCTGATCACATACAGTTAGGCACCCCACTGAGCAATCTTCCAAAAGTAGTGTCATATTTCTCTAGCTAGCTCAAGGAGAGAAGGTGCTTATATCTAAGCAGACAAGACCCCACCAGAGCCCTCCAAAAATACCCACCTTGTCCCATTAGCTGACTGAGAACTTTATAAAGAAGCAGTTAAGAAACTGCTCCAGAACCTAGCTAAAGTGCTGGCATCGAGTGCACTGCATCCCTGATGGGTGTCTAGAAGAAAGAGCCCACAGAGAATAATTAGGAGGTCAAAAGGCTGGGAAGAAAGGGATTGACTGCACCATTCGAGCCTCTCCTGAATCTAGCCCAGAAAGCATGCATTTTCACAAATGGGGAAGATTTATCCTTTTTCAAGAACCTATGTCCAAGGAGAGCCTCTCTAATTTTCCACGAAATAATCGAAACTCCCTAACAGCAGCTTGATTTTTGATACCCATCAACAGCCCTTGTCACTTTGTTTGCCTGAAGCCAGTTATAGTCAGCGAGCTCCTACTGGGGTGGAGTATTTCCCTCCAGCCCATTAAGTGTACTGGCCAGGTGTCATGCCTTGGACACTGCAGCCTTCCTTCCCTCTACAGCAGCTGAGATTGCATGAAAGCCTGTGCTGAAGCCAGCCTGCATGCTAGTCACGGACACCGAGTAAGAAAAGGAAGCAGGTCTCAGAGGGATGCTGCTATGAGTCGCTCTGTCTGTCTGCCTCTCTCTCATATGCTCATCTTGCAGACAGGGATGTGGGGGATTTACTGCCAAGCTCCTGGCGTGGTGGATGTGTTGATAAAGATGCCACTGCCACAGCCCCTCATCACCACCATACCCCCTGTGCTGCAACCCATTGCCACAATGCCTGTTTTAACACAAACTGTCACATCGCTGACTGCTAGGTAAGACAGACAGGCTGTCTGGATGGGGATTTCAATGCAAAGACGTGAAATTAAAAATGCAAAATAGAAAAACAGATGGCATAAACTTCATTAAAAGAGTATGTCATCTTGTGGGGATCCCATGGGGATCTGTTACCTTCCAGTGGATATGGAGCCCCTGAGATTTACACTTAGGGATTATTCTGTTCCTCCCTCTCCTTATCACAACTCTCTTCTGTTTTCCACGGGCTTGTGGTATGTGCTCCATCTGGATATGCCTCCTAATAAGGATGTGCTGGAAACATCTCCCAGCACTAATGGACACCCAACCCCCCCAGTGCTGTCAGGAGCATCCTTATCAAGTGATTTGCAGGCAAGAAAGAAGCATGGCTGAGTCCTGAAATTTCAACAGAAAGACAAAGTGGGAGTGTTAGGAAAGTAAGAAATACATAATTAGTATAGATAGAATATCTGTAAGTCTTAAGACAATGAATTACACAAAGCAGAAGTTACTTTCCCTTGATGTGAAGTTCTTCTCTTTTTAGATGTGGTACCAGCAACAAGCTAAATGCTTTACTATTCCACTTAAAACCATGTGTAATCTTTAGGAACTTACTAGAAATAAAAGCCACCTGTGAAGATTTCCTTGTATCTAACTGACCCCCAAACAAACATGTGGTAGTGAAATATATCTACTTATGGGGCAGAGAAACAACCATAGAAAGGATATTCAAGCAGCAAGATAAATCTACGGTCAGAGCATGCAGCACAGCACACTTTGTCACACTTCAATCACTGTGGGCTCTGGAAGCAAAACTTGTATGCATGCTGGGCTGGTATTTAATTGAGCTCATTTAAACCAAGCTTCCAGCAAGCACATATGACAGATTTATATATGAATCTTCACAGAGTATAAAATGACATTTATCAACCTTCCGTCAGAGAATTTGACATTTGAACAATTGATTCTGATTTAACAGTGAAAAATGCCACTATCCATACAGAAAAGTTGCAATAGGATTAAAACCCTAGTCACTACCATCCACAACAATGGCTCTGCCAGGTAAGCTATTAAACATTTATGTACTACCTTAACTTTGTCTAGGCTTAAAGGGATTAAAAAGCAATCCAAATCCTGATGAGTTTAATGCAGAAGAGACTAAAGATTGAGTTGGAAGAAAAAGAGCCAGAGCGGGGAGACGTGAGACATTAAGCTGCTTGAAAATTGCAAAGGTCAGGCAGATTTTAAGAACGACAGCAGCAGGAGCTGATGTGGATTAAAAGCATGTTACACAGGCTGCAGACTATACCATCAGTCTCGTTTTGGCCCGGGTAACCTAGCACTCATCAGAGTATGGCTAAGAGTAGAGTCAATCCAAACTCGGCTAGATATGTGTTCACCTAATTAAAGAGGCACACTGTATCCACAGGGAGAGGAGGGTTTTGAGCAGACTTTTCTCCAGAGCCTGGGCAGGAACGTGATTGTCAGTGTTGTTGGGCAATTCCTCTTAAGCAGGTAGATTTCACCAACTGTGATCTTCTTAAGCACAGTGTGGTCAGCACTGAGCATTCACTAGGTAGGAGCGCTAGCAGTTTCTGCAGGCTGTGTCCTTCTATAACTCTGTGAAGCTCTAACATAACACAAGTTTTGGATGTTTTCTGTTATTGCCAGAAGATGCCAGTTGATACTGTCCATGTTTTCATGCTTAAGCATGCTTTAATTTCCAGATGTAATATAATCCTCACAATTTATGCTTAACTTCTACAATGTTTACACCACCTGTAATGTCAAATATTTCTTTTTTGTTCCTGATATTTACTCCCTGAAAGATTTATATAAGGCAAGCAGATTCTTTCTCCATCCTCCTTTTACCAGGTACAATATGCCAACCTCTTTTAGTTTTCTGTTATATGACAGACTTTCAAATCCCTGGTCTTACGTACTTCTCATCTACACCAAGCCCACTCTAAATTCCTCTTGGTAGAACCGAAGCGATGAGATTGTTACACTGCATTGCAAACATCTCACCCTGGCCTTTCACAATAGCAGTGATACACCTTTATCTACAGGAAAAAGTGACTCAGATTCTTCTAATATCCACCTTTCCCACTTTAATGGTGGATAATAGCACTCGGCAATGGCCAAATGCAATAAAATTTTCCCTACATGATAAAGCAGAAGTTTTGGCAGAAGAACTAATCATTCTGCTGTATCTGTATGTTTGGAAAAAAGCTGGGAAACTCTGCAAAGGTATGACTATGGCATATTTTTATGTATTAGTCCATTTTAATAATTACTTATCTTGCAATCATATCAGGCTTCCTCTTCCTTACCCACTTCCAGTTGGTAAACTTCAATTTACAGCAGACTGAGTTGCTCCTGTCATGTTTTTCTCATTTCTATTATTTCAGTTTTCATGCCTTTTCTCTGTGGTATTCCTAAGTCTTTAATGTACTGATGTCTCCCTCCAACTCCCTCCTGCTTTTTGTCCCTTTGTCATTAATGAACTTCTAAAAGTGCTGGAGACTGCTGGAGAAGTCCATTAACAATCTCCTTTCTTCTGATAGTTTCTCCTTCACTACCTAATGTGAAGTGAATTCCCGGGGTTCTCAATTCACTGCCTCTGGTTATGCACTTACTTTATAAAACTGAAATTTGTTACAGATCTATTTTAAATTACCTTTACATTTAATTTGCATGAATCAAACTTATTATCTCTGAATCCAAATCTCTTTCTGATGATCAGATCTTCTATAATGTCCTCATGTGTTACCAAAGCCAAGTCTAAAATAAGCACCATTTTCTGTCACATTAGTGAATCTCTGGAGGATATCTTTATTGTCTAGAAATGCAAGAATGTCTCAGACCTACCAATAATAGTATCAATTGCTCTCCAACCTAATTCCTGATGTTAAATTATCCAAAACAACTACTGCAGTAGTAATTATCTCTCTAATAACATTACAGAACTCTTTCGGTAGTGAAAAGGGATCCTGGTGGCATATGGCATGCTGGCAGTGATTATCTTTTACCAAACTGTGAGTTGAGCTGTCATTAACACATACTGCTGCTTTCTGCCATTTCCTGAAAAGCAGCTGCCTGTTTTAGAGTACTTATGATTGCTATTGCAGGACAGATCTACTGTCCCAGTGCACTTGCTCATATCCTCTATCAGTAGTTCAAGGTTTTCCACTTTGCTGCACAACCTTGCTGCATTTGCACATCCAACTTTATGTCTTTTCCTCCCTAGTCACTCTTTCTTCAAGATCATTATTCAAATACTTTATTTCCCTTTGCTGTTCATAAATCTAGTCTACAAGATTCTTTTATGCACTGCAATGACCAGATTTGTCTATTATTCAATCTCCCATAAACTCCATCAGAGTCTTGAGACTGCACAAATGCTTCCAGACTTTCACTGGTGTTTGTTTAAGGCTCCTCTTACCAATGAAGCCAACACCACTGTTTGCTGTAGTACTTCAGGTCCTTGGGTAAAACCTACCTATTGATAAGATCTCTTCATAACCACATAACAATGCTCACATGTTCCCAAATCTTGTTCAGACTTTAGTTGTCTGCTGACCTTCCTTGTCATTCATTTGGTAGGCCCTAGGGCTTTGCCACTGAACATCTGGGCATCCGCTTTTTTCAGAGCCTTCCCTGACATGGAACAGTCACCCTCAATCAGCTCCAGCAGCATCCCATCAATGTCATTTATTCTGATGTGAAGGACAACTAGGGGACTGCTTCCTGCTCCCATCTGGACATTTCCCAGACCATTTTTTACCCATGCTATGAGCAAAAAGAACACTATTCCTTTGACATGCCCCTTGTCAGGGTTTTGAGTCTGTATGGCACAACAGTGGCTCAGGTTTTGGATGCAGGATGGCAATGTGTGGATTGCTGTCCTCTGGTAAGCATGAGCTTCGTGTGAAAGCAGTGTATTTCTGCTTCCAGAACTTTAGACACAGTGCTCAGAAATAGCATGAGTATTTCTTTGTGAACCATTACAAACCTAGAGTCCCTCTACCTCACAACAACACAGTTTTATCTTTTCCTGGTAATGGTCCAAGGCTCTGTTCTTCTCCCTTCTGTTTGCAGTCATCCTGTCCACTTTTTACAGTCCCTCCATATTATCTTAATTCTTTTTCTGGCCAAGCCTTAATCTTAGCTAGATGAAATCCTGTAGATTTAAAAAGCTGTTCCTTCCTTTTCAGGAAGACCTCTACCACAGCTCAAGACAGAGTGTCCTTCAATATTTGTAGGTCACTTCCCTGAGCAGCAGAATCACACTGATAAACTGCTCTGTGAGATTTCTGAGCTGAGCTGGCATGTTCATCCATACAAATGGAGATCTGCTTATGATCCCACTAGCACCGCACCATATTACAGACCTTAGATTCAGCCTTCTTGGTCTTCATGAGCAAAGACTCACCTAATTTCACTTGGAGTGGGGACGGCTTATAGTTCATGGCTACAGTCTCTCCCTCTCTCGTATCACAATCTCTGTCCGAAATAGATGCAGCTGTTGGATCCTGTGGAGATATAAAACAAAACAGAACAGAACTGTTAAGTTAAAAAGTTATGCAGTCACTTCTCTAACTGGCTACTAGGCTACTCCATCCCCACCCACATTCAGAGGAAGCAGAGAGCATGCTGGTGTTTTAAATGGCTGAAACCTAGGGGAAAATCACAGAACTTTGGAAGCAAGTTTACTATGTTAAAAGTACCTCTGAAAATGCCAGATTTCAACATCAGACATCATGACGGATGATACTGGGAATATAATACGGAGCGTACATCACCAGATCAAAATCAGCCTGGCCTGGCAATAGTCCCAAGCCATTTTCATGTGATGACTTCTTTGGTGTGTCGTATGAAATACACTTACAGTTTCAACTGAGTTCTAAACGGATCAGTCAACCTCATGATTAAAACTAAAAAGCTCGTGACCAGCTGTGTGAAAGTCTTGCCCAGAAGGAATTAAGACCAAATAACAAGGTGAATTCAATCTCTGATCCATCTTGGAGAAGACTGAAGAAGCCTGTACTCCCCATACTGGACCTATTTTGTGGCTAAATGGGAAGATTTAATTTCAGTATCTGTCAGCACAGTACCTTTTACTGGAATCCCCCTAAAACAAAAGCTCCCAAAACTTAAATCTGCTCCATTGTGGCCTCTTGCAGACAACCTAATTCCGGTAGTGCTGTACTCAACGTTACAGTGCATCAGAGCATTCATACACAGACAAGCTACCAAGTCACTTGGCTTTACCACTGATAAATGTATTTAAAATCCTTTCACATCAAATTTCAAACCTGTTGGACCTAACTCTATTTAGCACTACTGATCTTCTGATGTGTTCACTTCTTCCCACCTAGAAGCTACAAACTAAATTGAACATGCACACGTATATATACATATATGGGTAAATGAATTCTGGATTATATTAGGTACATCTGGACAGGGAAAACAAGCATCCAATATTAAGTCCAATATCTGAAGAAACCATCAGTTTGTAGAAATGGAACAAGGCATGGAAGACTAAATATCAGTAAATACCACTCCAAACTGGCTAATTAATATAATCCATCTCTCAGTTTTTGGAGTTTGTATTATTTTATGGATTTTCTAGTAAAAATGTAACCCATGATTTGGCACTGACACCTGTATGCAATGCTAACCAGTCAGTGAGTTTCAAAGCAAAGGACTGTTGCTCTTCTGCCTCAGAAAGAAATCCCTCTGTGAGCTCAGTGAGTTCTCCTTCAGTCAGTAAGCTCTGCAGAAAAGGACTGAGGAGTCCCAGTGGACACCAAGCCGAAGGTGAGACAGCAATGAAGGGTGGAAGGGCAACAGCATTCTCAGCTGCATTAGGCAAAGCATTGCCAGCAGGTCAACAGAGATGATCCTTCGCCTCTACTCAGCACTGGGGAGGCTGCACCTGAGTGCTAGGTCCAGTTCCAGGACCCTCAGGGCAAGAGAGACATGGACACACCAGGGAGAGTCCAACAGGGGACCACCACGATGATCAGGGTGCTGGAGCACCTCTCCTGTGAGGAGAGGCCGAGAGAGCTGGGGCTGTTGAGGGGGGACAAGAGGCAGCTCAGGGGGATCTCACCAATGTCTGTAAATACCTGGAGGGAGGGTGCAAAGAGGACGGAGCCAGGCTCTTCCCAGTGGTGCCCAGTGCCTGGACAAGAGGCCATGGGCACAAACTGGAGCACAGGAGGTTCTCCCTGACCACCAGGAAGCACTGCTGTATTGTGTGTGTGACAGAGCACCAGCACAGGTGGCCCAGAGGGGCTGTGCAGCCTTCCTCCTTGGAGATCTTCAAAATCAACCTGGACTGGGCCTGGGCACCCTGCTCTGGGTGTCCCCGCTTGGGCAGGTGTTGGACCCGAGGGACCCAGAGCTCCTGCCCACCTCAGCCACTTGGTGTTTCTGTGAGCCACCATCCCTTCCACCCCAGTGCCTGCCTTCTCTTTGCTCTTTCTAATTCTTAAGTACAGTGTGTTAAAAAGAGCTAAAGAGATAAAATATGATTCTTGAATTAGGCACTATCTTAATAGAAACTGGTCAAATACCACATGCAGCATTATTTTATCAAAATTCTGCTCCCTTGCACTGGCCAGTAGACGTTCTTTGACAGCACTTAAAATGGATGGGGCTTATAAGACTCTGCATTCAATGACACAAAATAGATAACACTGAACCTTCCTCTAAAATGTAGCCACTGCCAGAGTAGTGCAGCAGCAGTTTAATAATATGGTGAGAAAGGTTACAGTAACTTGCAGACAACCGAGCCAGTATCCGGGAGAACATGATTAGGTGTGAATAATAAATCACATGGACTTAAGGTTAAAAAAACTATTTTTACGAAGAAAAATGCCAGGTTTTTAATAGCCACACTGAAGGAGAAAGTATGGCAGCTGAATGGTAAAAGTACAACAGTTGAAATTAAATGAAGATAAAAGTGGCAGACAGAAAAAAAAAAATCCCAGTTTCACAAATGAAAATGATGAGCTGCAGCTGGCTTCTGTCACTCAAGGAAGAGATCCTGGATGACAGGTTCCGTGACATGGCCAGAATGACACAGACCAGGACTCTTCAGCCAGGAAGAGATAATGGATGGGGGACCTGGGAGAAGTTTGAATGATCCAGAGTGGGATGAGAAGGTGAACAGGGATCAGCCAGCCTTTATTTTCTACAAGAAAGGGCTATCAGATGGCAGTTAACATGCAGCAGCCGGAAACAAACTCAGTACTTCTCCATACAACAGCTGACAGGCTACTGTGGATGCTAAAAGGGGCTGAGGAAATGGTGAGATAAATGCATGGAAGGGATATCCATGAGAATTACCAAATACTGAAGTGCTGCTGCCAGCTTAGGCAGCCCTAGAGGCACAGATCTCTGGAGAGAGTGAACCAGGGAGGTAATACTGGGACCTGTTCTCATCCTCATGGGGACACGATAAAGGGGTAGGTGAGACCTTTCATCGGACTAGTCTATGCCAGGAAATCATTTCTAAGGCCTAAAATGTTGCCTTTCTGCCTCAGCACACCTCTCTGCTACATCAGACCCGCGTGGGCACACATTCCTGCTGCACAGCACTCACGACGGGCACAGAGGGACCCTGCAGCAACAGCAGCCACCACTGCGGTGCACGGGCCAGGCTGGCTCCCTGTGAATTGCAAAACTGCACCAAAAGGACACTGAGCTGGGTCAGGGACAGCATCCCCAGCACTAGTGTGCCTTGCCTGTGGCACTGGCATAACCCTGATTCTGCAGCGAAGCGCAGGGCTCGAGATAAGCACAAGCACAACAGCATTCCTGTGGTTCAGCTAGGACTGACCCCTCGCCTCCGTGCATACCGAATGCACGCATTTCTCTCTCTGTAGCAAATCTAACCAGAGAAATATTTACTTGACTAATTAGTCTTTTGCTTGTGGATGCCTACAAGCAGACCGAGGTTCACTGTGTGCTTTTGTTACTGGAATTCACTTGTGGCTTTATCCTTTTTTACAAGCCTTCCTTAGGCAATGCGTTCAGCTCAGACCAGGGTGTCAGTCACAGCTATGCGGCGTCACCTGTCCCAGGCCAGGTGATGTGATTTCTCTGCTCCCTTGGAGGCAAACAAGACTCCCAATCAAAAGGCAAGTGGCTGCAGGGGCTCTAAAATGGCTCTGGAAGTTTAATACATTTTAGGTGGTTGTTTTTTTTTTTTTTTTTGGCTGTTCCTGAGACCTCCTTATGCCTCCTAGGGAAAAAAAAAATACATTCAATCAAACCACTGCATGAACATTTGGCTGGGGCCAGAGTTTAATCAAAGTTTTCTCCCCACATGCTCACAGCTTAATTGGGCACGGGTAACAGCAGCATTTGAACGGTGGGGTGTTTCCTTATCAGTTTGTTCTTCTTCTGGGCTGAACACAATGGGCCTTGAAAACTCTGCCTCCTGCCAGGTACAGCCACGTCCTGCAGTGAGTACAGCGTGCCGTGTCTGAACATCAGAAATTAGTTCCAGTGAACCTTCATGGTACAGCAGCAGTGTGAATCCCTGGTATGCAAGGGCATGGAGAGGAGCTGAAACCACTTTAAACTTAAATCAGGTGGTGCTCAGTAGGGTTTTTATTCCTCCTCTGTTCCACTCCCCTTCCCCTTTCCAGGTCAACAGTCTTTTTACTCTTACTGCCTGCCTCTCCCAGTAGCCCACACTGACCATGGGGTGGAATAACCCCAAACAGCCAGCAAACTCCAGTGTTTGAGCAATGGAGCTGGGTGCAAATACACCCTTGAAGCACCTTTGGAAGTGCAGCTTCCTTTCACTTCCCTCACAGTCAACACCTCTGACATCTTGTGAGCTTAACAAGCCTACCCCGTGACTCCTCTGGGACCCCAGTGCATGTGGAAGGCAACGAGCACACAGTTTTTGTGGCCTTCAGCTGCCCCTTAAGAGCAGGGCTGGTAACAGAGATGTCTCTACCTGCCCACCTTTCCAACCCTCAAGATCAGTCATTCCTGCAGCCACTAGAAGATGCTCTCCACTCTGCTATCTGTGGGAGTTCTGTGATCATTAAAGCAGCTCAGCTTTTTGATAAGCAGAGGGGGCAGAGTGCCCTCACACTCTGATCTCACAGAAAGACACAACATACAAGGTTGTACCCATCACTTCTCTCCTCAGTTCAGAGGCATCGGTCTAATTATCAGCAGCCTAATTATTATGATCTGTCTGCTCAAGAATATCATCCAGTTAGCTTTGTCTCTCTCCAATACAAGCCGATGATATGCTTGCTGACTCGTGCCCAACTTAAAGATGCTGTAAGTCCTGGTACCAACGCGTGCGTGACAGCCTACAGCAAGCGCCTGCAGCCCAGCAGGCTCCTGCTCTCTGAAGCTGCCCATGTGGATCACATGCTGCAAGCAAATGCTAACAAGAAAGGACAAGCCCAAGTGTTTTGCTTTTTTCCCCCACATAAAACAATGAGCTTGAAAATTTGATAGATGTTCTGTGCATGAGAGACTGACTTAGCTCAAAAACAAGTGAGAAACTCATGCACCTCAAACGCAAGGCATACGTTCAGGTCACTGAGAAGTTTCTATCATTCCCGTGTTGTCATCCCAGACTACGGGGCTAGACGTTGCTCCTGCTAATAGATATTCACATCTTCATTCTCTCTGCCCTGGGAACAGAAATCACACACTTCTTGCAGATTTGCTCTGCCTCAAGCTGTGACATACACACAAGGTTGTCCTGAGAAACACAGCTGTGGATGGCATGCTTGCAGGGAAGGGACTCTGATGTGCATAGCTAGGTATGTAAAAGCACAGCCTCACAGTATTTTAGACAACAGACCTCTGAAGCCTTTAGGTACCACTACAAAATAAACATGAAATATCTATAAGCATAGAGTGTAAAAAAACCCACGAAACACAAACTAAAACACTGGGAATTGAGATGTACAAGGTGTGCACAGATTTGTGTAGTCTATGTGGGAAAGCGTAAAAGTAGAGGGATAAAGGATGAGAGATTTATAGTGAATCAAGCTGAACAATGGTCAGTAATGGCATATTCTAGAAGAGAAAGGGAAGTGGCACAGGGGGATGTACAGCAGGAATGTAACCTGCAAACCTCACAAAAGTCTCTCATGCTCTCCTCTCTATCCCTCAGGCTCCAGCTTAAACATTCTGGTTTGGAGCCCATTATTTCAAGTAAGATGTAATCCCTTCGGCTCTCTTATGGATGAAAGCTTGAAGCTACAACCATCCAGGAATACTAGAAGAATGGATTTGCTCAGAGAAGAAAGGGGAAGTCTAAGGAGTCTCATAATAGCTGTCTTCAGATACGTAAAGAACTGCTGCAGAGAAAAAGGTATCTTCTTTTTTTTCCCTCATGTTTCTGATCACCAGAACAAGAAACGATTACCTTAGACTGCAAAGTTGCAAGGAAATATCAGGGTTCTTCTTTAATAAATGTGGAGTGATGATTTAATGAAGCGATAGTGAAATGGCTTTAAATGACAGGAAAAGGTTCAAGTGCTAATACTATTTCAGTTCAGATTCTAAAGCAGGGCTTGGAAAAGATATCAAATGCTGGAGGATTCTCACATGTATGAAACACAAAAACATATGAATTGTCAGATCAGAGGCCCAGGAAGGTCAGTAGAAAATTATAGAAAAATTCGTAAACCAAATGTCTGGCTACGAAGGAGCAAAACACCGCATGGTAGGGGTAGGTTTCTATAGCCCTGGTATCTCCTAGAGACATCGCAGGCAATGACAGATCCTGTATTTATGCAAAATGGACTATAGGAGGAGAAACAACTTAGGGAAACTGTTAAGTGGCTATTGTGGCTGTAAGGTTTTGTAGTTTATCTGGCTTGCAGTACAAAACATTCAGGTGACAAGGCAACAGATGCTCCCCTGATGCAGGAGCCAGTGGTGCCATGAAGCTGAACAAAGCCAAAACATCCCTTTCATACCCCAGCATTATTGCTCAGGGTGTCAGAGCTACTGGGTCAAGGAACCAGGAGCACAAGTGTACACCCTGTAGTACTCAAAGCTTGGCCTAGAAAGAATGCAAACTCTTTCAAACAGCGAAGTGTGACACTAATAGCAGACAGTGAGCTAAAGCTGGAGTCCCCTAGCACTAATCTGTCCAGGCTAGAGAAAGCTGTACTGCAATGCACCTTTAGCTGCTGCCCCCCAGCTTTTCTGGGGCCCATCCTGGATGGGATGGCAGAGGCTGTATGTCCTCAGGACATATGTATGTATGTATGTATGACCTCCATCCAGCTGCCCTCAGCTGCCTCTAACCACTCACTCCCCCATCCTTCTTTAGAGGAGAGGAGCCCAATTCTGAGCCAGACAGAACACCAGCTAACCATGGGAACAAGACTTTATCCAAATTTCCTAACCATTTCCAAGGATCATGGCTGGTCTTCACCTTCCCTCTGGGAGATCCGGAGAAGAACATGTTTTTTCTCTCACATGTTGAATAAGTCTAGACATGCATGACCAGAGCAGAAGGCTCCCAGGACATCATGGTCAGCACTTTTCATCAGCGTATGCACCTTCTGAGCATTGCAACTTTGTACCTAGAGAAAATAAGTGGCATTTTGGTGACACAGCAAGTGATGCACCAAAATATACTCTGATAACTACTGACTCAGTTTCAAAAAAGTAATAAACAACAACTGTTTATTGACATTCTGCTAGCTCTGCCAATGTACCAGTTACAACACTGCTGGTTTTATTTCCTGAGCAACTGCTGAACAAATCTAAATCTTACTGAATAGTAACAAAGCAGGCCTGCAATATCCACTACAGGATCCAGGTTTCAAGCACAATTCATTTATAAGACAAACCAGTATTTGAAGCCATTTTTTCATCAACTGAAACCAGCAGAGTTATTATTGCTGTGTGATTAAAACCTCAAGCCTAATTAATTAAACTCAACCAGCTCAACTGCACTGGCATTACATTCTACTGTGTACACCCACAGCAGGTGAAGCTTAATCCTCTGGCAGGTAATGAGGAGATCAGGTCTTTGCTTTGTTTAAAAGGGGTCCAGAAGAGAAGTGCCACTCAGCCTTCCTGTGCCGCCGTGCTTGTTGACACACTCCCGTGAAGCCCTGTAAGAGGAGTGTCTGGCTTCCATGTGCAGGCTGAACAAAACTCAACAGGCAGAAAGGCGTAAGTGAACAAGAAGTTTCAAACGTCTGTTTTCCTAATCAGAAATGACATTTGCAGCACAGGGAAGAAAGTCCCTTTTTTTAGATGATGATGTATGACTAATCCTAGGAGTCCACGGTAACAGAGGAAGCACCAAATCTGTAAGTAGACTGAACGCTTTGGGAAAGCGACTGAGGGACAAGGAAGAAAAATGGGAGTAATTACATGATTTCTGTTAGATTTCCCTCAGAGAAGCCAGCAGCACAAGCAGCCCCCGGTCCTTTCCTTTCAATCATGACAGAGTATTTAACACTGTATTTCCCTCCAGGCTCTTCTCACACGCAAGCATAAGCCATCCCTTTTATCACACGCATTTATAGGTTTGGTATCTTGTGCTAACTTTACTGGACTTAAATTGGATCATTAACATTGCAAATTACAGAAATACCACATTGCACTCCCCAATGCCTGCAGCACTTGACAAGTGGCTGGCATGCAATAACTGTTTAAAACCAGCTATTAACTGAGGTATGTTTTCAGAATGCTTCAATACCAAAACATTTCCCTCCATATAAAGGTTATATACATGAGGGCATTACACCTTTCCTTTTGTACCTCTGATTATACATCCACGGCTCTGAGGACCAATGAGGCATGATTATTCAAGGCAATACAGCATCACAAATTCCTTGGTAGCTGTTTTCAAGAGTCAGTTTAGCAACTGGTGTGTGGCCAAAGCAGGACCTCAAAACCAACCAAGCAACTTTATAATTGTTTTCTAAACGTCGACTTTGGAGGGAGGATATATTCAAAATGATTAAAAGAGCCAAGGCTGCAGTGTGTTTGAAGGCTGGGGGCTGGAATAGGTGCCTGGGCTTCCACAGGCACCTCCTATAGGAAACTGCAGTGCTCAGCCGCAGCGTGGCCGCTAAGGTACAACAGCAGGAACTTTTAGGGTTTAAATTCATGCTTGTTGCTAACTTTCTAGAGCTTTCAAAGGTGCGCCTCATTTCTTCAAAGCTTTAGAGAGGCATCATCAAGAGTAAAACTATTTTAAAAAATTTAAACTCGTTTAAAAAATGAGTTTTCTGCCAGAGAGGATCTGTGCTTCATTCCCATGAATGGCCTTAATACCCAGAGAAAAAAGTTGAGAGTGTGCAATGTAAGTGGTGCCATGCCATGGTCATGGGCATATAGAGAATGGTTTACTGATCCTCTCATGCCGCTGGCCTCTCTGCACACAGCAAGGCTCTTCCAGCTGTACATGAAAGATGAGATCAAAGCTTGCCCGATGGAAACATTAAAAGCGTTGGCTGGTTCCGGCAGGCACTGCAGCGATGAGATATTCCGACAAAAATGTCCCAGCACAACACAAATGACAGTACGAGAGCCCTGTTCCAGTGATGTAAGTTCTCCAATATCCTGGAGACTGGATAACCACCTTCATAGACAAAATCCTGTGTTGCTAGGCTTCCAGTGCCTCTGGAAGTAAGAACAATAGCAGGAAAAGGCTGGGCTGGCTCCACATCCATACCTTTCAAGAGTCCCAGGGCTTCAGTCAGTGGTTCAATGTTGCAGTTATGGTGTTTGTTTTTTTTTCATAGAAAGGCAGCTGATTTTTACACATTCAATTTCTATGTGTGTAAGGTGAACAAGGTCTTGCTTTTTGCTCTGGACTACCCCCAGCACACCTTTAATCCATTTCCTCAGAGCCTCTTCTGAGCTGTTTGACTGCTCCTCCTGTTCAGTTCTTCTCCAGCAATCTTTCTTCATTCTGCCTTGCTCTTGCCTCTTTGCTCACCCCACTCAAGGACAGCAGCGGTGTCTGGCTGCACAGGCTCCCTGGCTGAGGTCTCAAGTCAACAGGGAGACCCACACATTTGACAACAGTCTGCTGAGGCTCAGCTTGATGTCAGGCACTTCTGGAAGGAAAATGAGATGTGTGAAGACCGTAGATCTTTTTTGTCAGCTTCTGGATTGATGTCTAAGCCACAGGATATCTTCTCCATTGCATACCTACTCTGTGTTTGCCAGATCCTACCTTTCAACTCAAGGCACCCTGGGCAGGCTGCTTGCTGTCTCAACAAGCTGTGCTTTTACGCCTCCAGTTTACTCAGCCTGCACTCACAATCAAGGACAAGGAGGGATATTATGAGGGCTTTCAGCAGGGAATCACTGCATCTCCCTTTAGCTACTCATCCAAAACTGGCCCAGGAAAAGAGAGAAAGTCACCAGCAGGGAAATCCCAAGGGCTCAGCTCCTTGCTTTCTAGGGAAGCTGAAGGTCTGGGAATGCTGCTATAGCAAATGTGAACAGTCAGGATGTTGAATGCAAGTACTGTTGAATTTGACCAACATCAAAGGCACTTCTGGTGCCAGAAAGGAGAGGCACAGAGAAAGCTAGGCAAAAGAGACAGGCTGCAAAGTAGTGTCCAGACAAGGCCCTGCAGGAGCAGTGTGGAGACCCATGGCTCTGGCAGGAAGGTTTCAAGAGATTTCTTGTGAATAATGGATGCCCAATGACATCCAAAGCCATTTAACAAACCTAAAAACCTTGACTCTTCCAACACAACCCAAAAGACCAACAGCACAGACTCGTGCACTGAGCGTACCTCTCATGCTGCAGACAGAAGGAGATCTCGGTGGTGGCCACCAGCCTGGCCAGAGCAGAGGACTCCTCCAGCCCATGGTTTCATACCCACCCAGGTGTGAAGAGGTATATCCTGACCCCATAACCCAGGCTGATGGACTCAGGAGTCTGCCAGGTAACACCAACAACTTCGAGAAGGCAGCATGGGCAAGGACTGCTCTTGTCCTCACCTCACCATGCTTTATTTCAAAGCCAGCAGCACATTGCTCAGAGCACGGCCAAGGAGGCCACTTGCCCATCCTGCAAAGGTAGATCCTAGCACGAAGATCTTACTGTTTTCTCTCCACTAGCACAGAAAACAAAGCTGCCAAGCAGAGTGCTCAGCAGCCTCTTCCTCTTTAGCACAGCGCTTTGAACTTGTCCCAAGAGATGGTGAGCTCAATCATCAGATTTCCATATTTATAAGGAGAGAGTTTCTGTTTAGCCAAGCTTGTGAGAGAAATAACCCCACAAACAGCAGCAGAAGCAGCAGCACAGCAAACCCGTCTGAGGGGTGGGGATGCGAAAGCCGAGGCTGATCTCCAGCAGCTCTGCCTCGGCACGGCTCTTGAGAAATTCGGAGGGCACAAAACGTTTTGGCTTCTAAAACAGGAGCCCACCTTGCCTCCACACCTGTGTCGCTGTGACTAATTAGCAGCCAGAGGATATGGGTTCTCCTCTGATAAAGCGCTGTTTGGCTCGGCTCTCCCCTGACATGTTTGTATTAGAAATATCTCGTTATGTGACTAATCAGGGAAGCCGAGACGAAGGCACAGGAGCCGACTTAAAGGGAAATTGCTTATTTTTATGAACACAGCTCATAAGTTATTCTGCCTCCAAAGGGCAGAGACACTTCTTTCCCTCATAGTCACTTCCCTGGCTGCAGAGGGCCAGGACAGCTCGACACTGCAGCCGGGCCCGGCCTCTGTGAGGTGCTTGACAGCCGCAGCACTGTCGGAGGCTGCGGATGGGAAGTGACAAGCGTGGTTAGGGTTTAACCACGTTGAGCTTTGAGCTGGTGGCACGCAAAATGCCAGCCATGTCCCCGGCTGTCCCTTGAGAGCAAAGGAAGATATTTAGCGCTGTTATCTCTCACACAGTGCAGCAGCCTGAGCGAGGACCAGTGCATGCCTTAAATACTGAGGTAAACCCGTCTTGGCAGGAACTGTTTGAAATAAAGGCAAGCAGACAGCATTTAACTGCATGAGGAGAGCGATTTTTAAGGGGAGATTTGTTTCTCTCCACGTTCCCTGCAATGGAGCTGGTCTCCATCCGGCCCCAGCTTGCCTCCTCAGCCTCCCGTTGACAGCGCCAGAAAGAGATATCAGGCCAGACAGCTTCCGCCTCGCTTCTCCTTTGAAGGCAGCCCCTTTATCAGCCTAAATCAAGCCATCTGTCCCCGGCCCCCTCCGAGGCGATGCAGCAGATTGCAGAGGAAACACTGCGCGAGGTGGGACCAGGAGGTCAAGGAAGCTCCTCGTGCGCACAAAAAGCCAAACCAGACCCCCTTCCCACAGCGCCAGGGGAAAGCCCTTGAGCTGGGAAGGGAGATGAAAGGGTGACCACTGCCATCAGTGCTCCCGGGATGGGCTCAGACACACTCACTGGCCCCTGCTGCCCGGCTCCCTCTGGGCTGCTGCTCCTTCTGCTGCGGAGACGTGGAGCAGCCCCAAAGCCCTGCATGGGGGCTCCCAGAGGCTTGCTGGAAGGCAGGCTGCTGCGAGACACGCAGGGCTTTGCTTGCTTTGCTTGCTGAGCATGACCGCCCAAATCTTTTCATTTTTTTTTTTTTTTTTTTCATTTGCCAAATGTCTATTCTCTGGGCCAAAATTCTGTACTCCAGCTAGTTCTCAACCTTTTTTTTTTTTTTTTTAACATCAATATATAATTTAATAAACACAAATATGTTTTCTTGTTGGGGTGGGATGCTGGGAATATATTTTGTCACCTTCAGCTAAGCGATAGCCCCTCAGTAATCGCAGGCTCAGGGTGATAAGGTCAGGGGGCTGAGGAAGGAGGGGAGCCAGAGTCTGCTGGTAGGACTCAAGCTGGATGAGGATGGGGGAAATGGATGGGATGGCTAGCAAGGAGGGGCTGAAGGATGTTCCTGGACAGATCCAAGAAGACAACGAAGAGACAGGACGGGGATGGTGAGTGTACCATTGCTGTTACTTCCCCAGCTGTGTTAAGCTCTAAAAGCCCTCCTGCACTGATGAGAAATCAGCAGGATTTAGTAACCTTGCTGTCCCTGCGGCCTGAGCTTAGCTAGGGCTAGTGGCACAGAGCTGAGCGCTCAGACAGCCCTGATCCATGCTGATGCTGCTGTGCCAGGTCACGCTGGACTCGCTTTATAGCCCATTTTCCTCTGTTAAAACTGCAGGGAACTGACATTACAAGAAAAAACCCCAAAACCAGCATGGCTGGTTAGCCAAACTCCGAAATACAGCGGCTGCAGACTAATTTGAGTCCTTGCAACCTAAGTGCTATAAAACAGTCTTTAATGACACACTCACGTAACCTCTTTTCCTCGGTAATTCAGAGGACAGGACAGACCTATGCTGGAGATAAACCAGGGTTAAGCAACCAGGAAAGAGAAGCCCAAGTACGTGATTTCTTGTAGAAGCTGCAAGTCATGTAGGGAGCAGGGAAACAGAGTGCACAGGAGGAAAGATGATCGTGTGGTTATACAACCCAGGGCTGTCCTAGGGAACCAGGACCTTTACTCTTGAGCTCTTACGTGAAGTGTGCCAAGCCTCTTAAACTAGATTTCCCACAAAGGGTCACTAATAAGGTCTCTGTCCTTTCCTGGGCTCCTGGCTCATAGCCCTGGAGTGCAATTTGCTGAGTGCTGCTTGCAACTGCTACCAACGTGAGCGGGAGATGTGCTGTGAATAGGAGAAAAGCTATGAATCAGGAGGATAAAATAATCATCAGGCAATACGTATGCTGCACCAAAAACCCCAAATGATGTTCTGGCCTGAATTACTGCCTGCTTCAAGCTCTTATCCATGCAGCCACAAAATCATAGGAGAGAGGGATGTGATTTTGAAAGGGCTGGGGGATCTTGTGGGCTGTTTAATCCAGCCCCTCACCAGGCAAGAGCACTGCAGAGGTAAACAAAGACTTTGTGAAGTGCTCAGGCACCGTGTGTCCCTTCAAACACCAGAGAACAGCCCACAAAATGACAGACTTAGGGGTATTTTGACCTGCTGTGAACACCTAGACAGCCTGGCAGGCGCAATGAGACTATAGCAAAATCCAAAAAGCACTGCTTGTGAACAGAGCGAACCCTGTCCATCTGAACAAAGAAATGGTCTTGTTTCTAAACTATCTATAGTGCACAATGTCCATATCAGGAAGGAGGCTTAACGTGGCAGTTTGTAAGTAGCTCTAGGCATTCTCCTTAGAAATTAACTCTCTCCTTTTGGCAAGTGAAGCCTTGTGCCAGTGGGTCCATAAGCCATGGGAATGGGTTCACTTCCCAGCCTCTCCCCCTCACCCCACTGTAACTCAGCTTTGAGATCTGTGTTGTTCTAAGTTCTGTTTCGGAGTAGCAGTCTGGGTACCCACAAAAACCTTGTCTCCTTTTTCTACCTCCTTGATTATTTCCCTCCTTTTAGTATGCATCCTTTCATTTATTTCCTGAAGAAGAAACAATTCCACTATTTTCAGTCTCTTTCTTACCACCTCTTTCTGGTTCTACAACATCTTTTAGAAGGTGGGTGATCAGAAACAAATGCAATGTCCCAGGCACCACACTACTGATCTAGAACAGCTTTACAGTATTTTGTCTACTCTCTGCTCCCTGAACTTTTGTTTGCCTTTTTGTTTTTGTTGCCATGAAACCTAGATAGTTTAATTTGAGTTCCCGGCAGTGACGCTGAGCTCTTTCCCATGTGTCTCAGCTATCCTCCTTTTCATCTTTCAAAGCATTTTTGCAAGAGGTGTCTGAACCATTACCCCCTTTTATATCTGGCTAAGCTGAGACACAGAGAGGTGAAGCTGTTCAACACAAGAGCAGGAGAGCTGTGTCCTCCCCCCTGCTTTTGAGACGAGCATTTTCATAAACGCATTTCCACCAAATCCACTTGATAGCACGCACCAGAAAGCAGTGAGTACCAATATTGCACTTCTAACTACACTGCAGGGGAAGGAAAGTGGTCAGAAGCTGCAGTTCCAGGACCGTATTACAGTCCTGAAAAGTGGTTCCTTCCTGCAAGAACTTAATATTAAGCAGAAAATTACATAAACAAATCAAAAGTCTTTCAAGCCATATTGTTCCCCAGACATTTTAAAGGTTGGGTTCAGTATACAGGCTTGTTTCTTTTTCTTGTAATCTTTTTCCAGCAAAATGTTTTTTTCCAGAATTGCCTTGCAAACGGCTTCATGCTCTTTGCTCATTCAATTTTCTCAGGAACTTACTCCTTTCTCATTATCATCCAAACCACTGTAATTCAGACAGAGCTCCCCAAAGTGTCAATTATGTCACACATCCCTGATCAACGTAAATAATCGCCTCTCTACCAAGCTGTCACATCTGACAATTTCTGCTCCCTTTGAGTCTCATTTATATAAGGAGCTCACAATTAAGAGCAACACATGAGCTAAAAAGATAATAAAAAATGCACAACTTGCCTTAGTATCTTCCCCTATGGTACTTTCTCAGTTGTAGATGTTGAGGCTAAGTCCACATTTGTGTCTGCTTCTTTTGCTTTGTATGGAAAAGTGAAGACTAGAAATGAGTCAACAAAACAGAAGAATGGGATCTTCTGGAAGGGTTTCAATTTGACTTATAAGTTGCCTATAGAATTAATGCATGGGGAAGCATTAAGACGACCTCCTATTACCACAACAGTCTTTTTAGCTTCATGAGGATGGCTTAGAAAATACATCCAGATACAGGAGAGATGGTTCACAATAACTTTCTGTAAGAAAGGTCCCTTGAGTCTGGTTCTACCTCTTTGTCTTCATGGCTTTCAATTAACACTGCAGGTGGGCACAGAAACACTTTCAGCTCATTATTTTCTTTTCAAATACTGGTGGACATGAGGTATTTAGCTGAAACAGCCCTTTGTAGACATCTTAAATTCCATTATCATTAAGATGACAGACAACGGTACTGTTTTCCTTACCTACTAGTTCCATCTTTTGTAGGGTTCCATCTTTTGCAGCTTCATGAATTAAGGTTTGCAATGCCTGCGCTGCTGGATAAAGCTATCTGAAATGCACATCTTAAGAGTAATGATTGATTTAAGCTGAACTCAGGCACTTGACTTATGGAGGCACAACTCAGGAATGTTACTGGCTAAAATATCCAGAAGCCTCCCAATAAAATAAAAAATGGTAAATAAATTGGAGTCTCTCTGGATGATCGTTCTCATTATCTGGCTATACACAATAATGAGAGAAGCACTGAAGAAAGCTTGTCATTAGCTGTTAATTGAGGCACTTTCAGAAAGTGCTGCTTAAACCTTGAAAGATGGACTGCCTTTCCAACCGCTACCTAATATGTATGTTAGCGCCATATTAAAGCAGTCTCATTAGGTCCCTGCCCCCAGCACCACAGCTGAGAGAGAGCTTCCAGATGCTTGAGATGAAACTCACGTTTTAAACAGCTCATCTACACAGCGCCTGCCCCCTGGGCATACACCTCCAGCACACGTTACCGCACACAGACCCAGCTAAACCTGCGCCCACGTTGCACAAACACAGGTACCTAAGTGCATGGTAATGACCTTCAGGAGATGCAGCAGAGTCCCGGCCCATTACGATGTATAATCACATAATGTACCGATGACACAAATCATAATGATTAGCCTGTAAGCTAAGTGCAGCCATCTCAGGACATGATTTTAGGTTCCCCGGCTCTTTACAGCTCTGTTGCTCTCACCATCTCCCCCTCCTTATTCCCAGACCTTTTATTTTCACCCTTAAGTAGCTCATTGTCCATAGCTGGGAGCCCATTAGTTTTGAAGAGGGTTTCACGTGGAGATAATCATTCCTGGGTGAGACACCTCGGTTCCTGTGTAACAGCCAGCTCTCTAACCTACCTGTAACCTGTGCTCTACCCTGACAAAACTTGGAGGGTTTCAATAGAAACTGGCTACATTTCCATTTCAACTCTTATTTGTCTTAACAACTAATGAAGTAAAAATCCATCTTGTCACTATTTTGTCAATGTTTTCCATTTAAGTTACAGGATCACTATCATGTCTGGAAATTCAGCATCATAACAAAAAACTTTTGCAACGTGCCTGTGGAACCTTGTTGGCTTTTAATTGAGGGTTGTGATGTGGGGTGACCCTGAGACAGCACAATGAGGTGGCCTGAGCCCCACAGAACAGGGTCACAGAGAGAAATAGGGTCACGGCTGGAAAACACCCAGAACAACATGTGTGGTCATCTGTGCCAGGAGGATCAATAATTTAATTGTGATCCATGTGCCACCCAGTTGGCACAGCCACTAGGATGAATTTTGCATACCAAGAATGACATTAAGATTTCATTATGTTTAATCATAGTGTAATCTGTGCCCATGTACCCTGACCCTATTTCTCATACTTCTACTTCTGCAGTATTTGCAAATATTTGATGTGGAGCAATGCAGTCAACACTGAGTATACACCTGTGCTTACACAGGGAAATGTAATTCTCTTGAATTTCCCACCTCAGTCATCTTGGAGTTATCAAGAAGCTGTGAACTATTTCCTGTTTGCAGGAGAGCTAATAGACTTTAACACAGAGAAATTAAATTATTCTGCTTTTACAGTATGTAAAATCCCCGTAGAATTGCTTTGAGCAGAACCTGATATTAAATTGCATAAACAATACAGTTTAGGGCCATTTATTCCAACTGCTCTAAGGACTTTTCAAATATAACTACTTCCCCAGCTATAATGGGGCAGGATTTGGGGAATTTGTGACTGCTTTTTAAAAGTCTTTAAAAACATCTGTATGGATGAACTCCAGTTTGAGCTACTAGTTCTCAGATTCAGCTTTTACATCAAGCAAATTACGGAGGTAGTTGCCTGCTGCCATCGTGCCCATGATAATCCTGAGGTGCTGAGAGTGACACATGCACCCATGCAAAAAGAGATGATGTGTGGCATCTTAATTATACAGGACACCATGCCAAACACATTTTCATTTACAACTATGCACAGAACCTTGAACTAAGGCACTTCTGCTCATCCTGCACAAACATTTCAGTAATTGTCTTTTTCCATCACACCATTGGGTATCCCATTGCATTAACATGGTATGTTTTAAATGCAGAATTAAGAAGTAGACCAGTAGCTTGTGCTGTGGTTTCTACAGAGCCAAGACGTACCTCACAAAAGCATGGCCACGCAACAACACAGATGCTCTCTGCCCACATTTCAGTTTAACTCCTCGCTCTCTCTACTCCCTTCCACCCCCTGTAACAGCTGCACTATATGGCTTCTCCTGAAGAACATTTCGCAAAGGCCTCCAGAAGTATCCTGGGTCTTGTACCATCCATACAATTTACAGGAGGCAATTATCACCGTGAAGGTGTTTTTTTCCTGCTGCTTTGGTCAGTTTGACTCATTGAGATTTCTACCTGGAAATGATTGGCAAAATCGCTTTCCAATCACATCTGCACAGAGAGCACAGACAGAGGCAGGTGAAAACAAAAGAGAATAGAAAACGACCTGAATCAAGATTTCAGCTATTCATATGAGCCTCTCACTACGAATGCTATGCATTTGTCCTTCAGCTGCTAGGCTGACAAGTTATTCACCCACAAACCCATGACATTTGCTCACAGTATGTTTTGTGTTTCTTCCACCACTTACGATGGTGCAGCTCAGCTGGCGGCCCAGGCTGGCACACTGCTTTTTTCCTTGAAAGATGTCAGGAATGGGTTTTCTGGCAGCAGGAGCTGCCTTCACATCTGATCATCTCCTCCAGCCCATGCTACTCACAAGCCCAGAGCCCGAGCAGCTGCTGCTTGCCCCAGAGGGAAGTGGTGAGGCTGGGATCACACCGCTCCTTGCACATGCATGCAGCCCAGAGCTCAGTGCTGCAGCCACATCAGCTGGCCCTCAGAACCAGGCTGCTGCTCCTCGAAGCCTCCGCAGCTGGGCTCTGCTGATTCACAGATCCTGCTGTCACAGCTAAGGGAGGGTGTTGGTGTAACTCATGTCAGATTCGGGATGACTGTCACAAAAACACTGCAGCTGAAAAAAAAAGCAGTCTCTTTAAGTATAAGACTCCTACAGCTGTTAAAGTCTGGGGGGTGAGTAAGAGTCCACGCTTCTCTGCAACGTGAGGACTCATCCCTGCTTCAGAAAGAAGAGATTGAATGTTACCTGAGCAAGCTTGGCATGTTATATGCAAACAATTACATGGTCCAAAGCACTTTTAAAAAATATATATAAACTTTCCTCACTGGACGCAATGGAGGGAAGACAGTTTCAAGTTCTGACACGAGTGTCTTTGACATAACCACACAATACCTCCCTTGTAAAAGCCATTTCCAGCTAGAGGAACTTTACATTTCCATTCTGATTTCTCCAGCTGAACATGTTGCACCAGAGCTGAGATTTAAGGAGAAAGTGAATACTTTTGTTCCTCTATTTTAGAAGAAAAATTAAAGAGTAGGTGGGGCAAGACTTCAATGCAGAAGTACTGCAGCAACACTACATTACAAAGGAAGCGACAAAGACTTCCTCAAGCACTGTCAAGATAACTGGATTTAAGAACAACAAACATGCCACATCAGGATGGAGGAGGCTGCTTTTATCCCAGCCAGCGCGAGAACCATCTGTTAAGACATTCACTTACATTGTTGGTGTAACAATTCCGCAGCTGTTCTCCATAAATTAAAAAGGAAGTACAAACCTAGAGGAATAGCAAGTGTTTCAGTAGATGGTCAAACAAACTATTTCTTTTTGTTGCATTAAAAAAAAACAACAACCCACAACCAAGGTAAATGCCACTGGCAAACTCCTTTTCTTTCCCAGAAGAAAAGAAGTACGCACTTTGCTTTAATTCAAAAATCACCAGCAGCATTCTACATCTTACAACCAAAGTGATTTCATTTAACACATTTTATCCTGTAACAGATTATTTGAGAACTCTATTACTGTATCGATCCCTGTCTGTTAAGTATACTTTCCAAACAAACTATGGATCCACTCATAATGAAAGACCCTGAATATCATCTTACCTGCAAACAGAGAGGGAAGAGAAATGAAGCAGAAGGAGGATCTCCCACTTCTTCCCCAGCAAGATAGCTACTTATCTAGAGCTCTTCTTTTTAGTGAAGTAAAAGCTCCTCTCCTGTTTCTTCATTCTAACAACCATGGCAAGCTTCATGCAAACTGGCACCTAATCAAATCCTAAACTGTAGGAGGACAAGATGTTAGTTTTAATGTCCCATGCCCAAGCCAACTAACACGATTACTGAAGACCCTATTCAAACCATCTTCAAAGGCATCTGAAATGCCCCTGGCTCCCAGTGCAGCGAGCAGATGAAGAAGAGGCTGCATTCAGACCGCTGGCTCCAGATGTCAACCTCAGCAAGCTTGATGACTTCATTTCAGGAGCCAGGACTTGGCAGCTTTAGCCAGCTGTGAACTGTACCCTCTCTCTCAAACCCAGATCCACGTGGCCCCGATCCCTGCCTGTTCCTGTATAGCTTTAGCTCTGCTGCAAAGAGCAGGCTGTTTCTTCCCGTGCCAGCTGTGGCACTGCCACTCTAGTTCCTCCATGAACACTGTGACCAGTTGGTGATGGCTGAAGATGTGCCCTACAGTCTTAAATCAGTACCATCAGTAAAGTGGTTTGATAATGGAGCAAACCTGGACCATCAGCGTGTAACTCTGCGTAAGGAAAGGGATTAAGATCCAATTACAACGGTGGAACACCAAGACACTAAATTACAATTACTATTAGCCAACCCTGTACAGAAATCTACATATACATATATGTAATTATTATTTTTTTACCCTGCAGGTACCAAAACCACGACCAAAACTAATTAGATGTAGCCCTTTCAGGAACATTACCTAATGTATCTTGGTAAGGCAGAGATAAATTATTTTCTATTTAAGCCTAGCTAATGTGGAAAAGCCTGAGTAAGTTCAAAAATAATAAACATAAGAGAAGGCGATAACGACATTTTTTATTTTTAAACTAGATTGTTTTGCTTTTAAGAGACTGTCCTCTCAACTTTATGGACTCACAAAACGTTCCTGGACATGTAGGCTCACCATAAACCGTAAAGGGTAGGGCTACTGCTCCAGGCTAATAGTGTAATTTTCCACTGGATGGGTTTCATTTACAATTCACCTATTGTATCTGGAAGTCTAATTGTAGCCAAGTACATTTTCAGGCTGTTCAAGGTGTAATAAAGAAGCCAATAGCTTAGAAAGGAAGCTTTAACTTCATAATTAGAAACATTTGCTATTTCAGGTGGCTTCCCCCCAGCATGTTTATAAGTTCCCTATTATACCTTTCACTGTGCTGTAAAAATAAACCATGACAGACCACAGAGTGATTCACAGTACAAAAAGAAACAGGGAGGAGAGAAGTTATGCAGGAAGTATCTGAATAAACCTAGGACAGCAGGGTATCTGGGTGCTCGTAAGCAAGGAATTCTGCTGCAGGAGTGAGGACAGCAGAGCTGTCTGCATGCTATTCCCCAGTAGCCCTTTTAACACAGAGTGACAATGGAAACCAGTCCCTGTTTCCCATGTATGAGGTGTGAATAGATTTATCGGTAGATTTCAGAGGCATTCACAAATGCTGTGCATTGTTAGCCACCATCCCACCTGAAGCTGGCAGCTACTACCTGCTGGAGCAGCTAGAGATGCTGCTCTCACAACTCCACAGCCCCAGTTAATCCTAATTATACAGACCCTGCCGGCAGCAATCCCAGCTCTCCTAGGAGAAGTGACTGATAGCAGCCTGTAGTGCTCAGGGGCAAATCAGGCCATCCTTAAGAGCCATTCAGTCCCTCCAAGCCAAATGCTAACGTGAAAACAGATCTATTGCTAGTAAGGAACAGAAAGTTCACCATTCTGGAGGAGGGCCAACAGCTGCTTTCCTTTGCAGCACTTGGTTTTGATGAAAATCTGTAGTTTTCTGTCAAAATAACAACTGCATTGTAATTATTCTTGGTTATTGCCTTTGCTGGACTAGAACTGGGAGTTCAAGTGTGAGAGGTTTTCTACCATCTCATCAATTCTCTGACTCCACCATTTGCCTCCTTGAGAAGGAATATGAAAATCATGCTAGGGATGACACAGAAGACAGGAACTTGAATTTAAAAAAGTCAAGACTCAGTTTTCCAAGATTAGTGGAAGACACATAAATAGCTGGTTTAACAAAAAGATAAGTTTGTTTTAGCTTTACAGATGCCCCCAAACTGGGTATTACAGAGCAATGTTGACTAGCAAGCATTTCAGATCACTGCATTTTCTGCCTTGTAACAATCCAAGTTATTTTTGCTTTAAAATTTACAAGATTGCCTTTCCAGAATATTCATGCAAGCACTACACATCAGTACTTCTAAATACTCATTTCTTCCCCTGCTAGCACAGACTGGATGCTGCTGCAAGCGTCGTGACTGACATGGGTGATACAGACAACTACTCCTGAAGAAGAAGTTTCACAAACACCTCATAAACCATCGGATACCATCTCTTCCAAGAAGCTGTGTGGCTGCAGAATGCTCTCTCTGCATTGCTGTGAGCTGTGCTGACAACAGACATCCACCTGGGCACACGTGGCCAGCACAGAGCACTGCGAGCACAGCAACACACAGGTCACACTGGTGAGGCTGCACGAAAGTTCAGCAAGCATAAGGACATGGCTTGGAGGGGCTTTCCTTCCCTTTCGCTGCAATTTTTTGGATGTTCTGTAGAGGTGGTGCATTGCTGATGCCTGGCTCCTCTGCTTTGTAGCTTTTATCAATGCAGAGATTTCCATGCTTGAGACATCACGACTCTGCAGACCATAGTATGCTCACAGTCCATCATGAAGAAACTTAAGAAAACTCTTCTCTTTTAATGGCATTACTTGAGATTTAAGCCAGTGCTTCTGCAGAGTGTTTTAGAGTGTTTCTGCAGCGTCAACTGCCTTGCTAAGCACACTTAGCATTGTCAAAACAAAATTACGAGAGAGAAGAGAATGTAACATCTAAGATGACGTTCTTTTATTATATGAGAAGGTGAATGGCTCTATACAATGGACAAGCAGGACAAAAAGGGAAGGCTGTGCAAATAGCCAGGGCTTTTGCACAGCATGGTGTTGTGGGCTTTCTCCACAGAGGTGTAAACACCCACAGCACTCCTAGGATGCACACCAGATAACATTCTCCCAACTACACAGGCTTCCAGAAAATAAGACTTTCTCTCTCATAAAATACTCTTACATCACAGAATAGGTTGTGTTGGAAGGGATCTTAAAAACCACCCAGTGCCACCCCCCGGCCATGGGCAGGGACACCTCCCACCAGCCCAGACTGCCCCCAGCCCCATCCAGCCTGGCCTTGAGCACTGCCAGGGATGGGGCAGCCACAGCTCCTCTGGGCAGCCTGGGCCAGGGCCTCACCACCTTCTGGGTGAGGAATTTTGTTATAACATGACTAGCTCTGTGATGATGAACAACATCCCACATGCCTTGCTGTGTTTCTATCGGCTTTAAGACATCTCTGCCCACAGCAGGCCCTGCTAACACGTACAGAGCAGACTGATCCACCCACAGCCTGGAGGTGTCTATATCTCACCTGAGGCTCAGATACAGTACTCGTATACTCAGAACAGCAACCAGGCCCTCCATGATCTAGGATGCGTATCACACTAAGTAGCATCTCTCCAGTGCAGAAAAAGGATTTGGTTTACTATGGCAGCACAGCCCAGTTTGCTCACTCACTCAAGTTCTTCCTGCATTTTCAGCTGCCCACAGTCCTGAGCATCATCTTCTCTCTGCCATACAAATGACCTCTGCTGACAGACAATCAGCCACGTGTCCCAGGACAGGTGTGTCTGCTCTGAGGTGGTTTATTTTATGCAGCCATCAGGTTAAAACCTTCCAGCAAGGTCCTCCTCTATGGCAGGAGGCAGGTGCTCGCTGGAGCTGCATTCTTTGGGAAGGAGCATCTATGTCAGCTAACACAGGAGCAGCTTTATGCCTGTGGTGCTGCTGTCCTCCTTCCCATCCAAGGCATGGCTCTGACAATTTTCCCACCTCTGAGCTGGCCACGGTGCTGCGTCACCACACCAGCAGGCTCCTGGTTCATCAGCAAAAAGAAACCGAAGCTTTTCTAAGGCTGTTATTCAGGTTCTTCCTGAGCTTATCTCTGAGTCCCAGAGATAAAAGAGAAAACTTAAAAATAAAAAGTAAAATGGTTGCAGATAACATTGTCGTGCTAGCAGACTCCAGCTGACCGGGAAGAAAGGACAACTAAGCCATTTGAGAGTTAAAATCATGTCACTGAGCCTATGGAAAATAGTTTTAGGGCCATAATACCCTGGCCATATGGTAGGCAACAGACACCTAGCTATCTTGACTGCAACTGTTTACAGAAGCTTATGGGGAGGCTGGGGGGTGGGAAGAGAATTTCTTAGGATCCTGTGCTATCTTTAATAAGATTCCCAGGCCTAAGGTAGAGAAGAAGAAATGTAGAGAAAAGAAGTGGCAATGCTAGAGACAGACTAATTTTAGAATCAACCACACGCTGCTTGCTTGCAGCTGGTGAGTGACCTTTGCATTATTCACAGCTAGCAGGAAACTCCAATCTATGCTAATAAGCAGAATATTGCTCGCTCTTCCAATACAGCTTGCTTTAAAGGCTTTCTTGCACACAGTCCTCAGCCATTTTCTACCTGCTTGTTCTTCATGCTGCATGGGGCTCCCCACTCAAATGAAAACTACTTTGGAGTTTGGTAGGGGAGTGGAGAAAGAGGAGTTCAGTTCTTCACCCTTCACAGCTATGCTGCCACAGGCGTTTCCAGATGGCCACTGCTACAAGATGCTTGCTTTCAGCCAGGGATTCACCCCAAATTTGCTGCAATGATTTTAACAGTGGTGTATTTTATGGATGATTAGAGGAAGACAAACGGGGTGCCATTTGTTGCAGACACACACTCCTCATTAAACACAATAATGGCTTTACACAGACGTGACTGGGTTTCTAGATTTAGCTGTAACCTGACAAAGTATAAATTCAAGCTTCTGTTTTCAGCCACAACCAAGCATTTAAAAAGGAAGCTGCAGCACAGGGACAAATCACTGTGTTCAGAATGTAACTGGTGCAAGGAATTAGTCTTAACAAAATGTTATTCTGGTCTTCTTCAGTGCTGCAGAAGCATGCCTGTGCTAGGTGTTGAAGTGCTCTCTGCTTGAGCAGCAAAGCCCTGTCCCAACTAAGGGAACGAGATGCTCATGACCCTACTCACACAGCACCTTTCCTCCCTGCATGTCCCTCATGCATGAGGATTATTGCTGTCCTGAGAGCTGTGAATAGTCCAAGAAAGCTGGGGCTGTTCAGGAGGGACAAGAGGAGGCTCAGGGGGCTCTCACCACTGTCTGTAAATACCTGAAGGGAGGATGCAAAAAGGATGGAGCCGGGCTCTTCCCAGTGGTGCCCAGTGCCTGGACAAGAGGCCACGGGCACAAACTGGAGCACAGGAGGTTCCCTCTGACCATCAGGAAGCCCACAGAGGCTGTGGGGTCTCCCTACTGGGACATCTTCAAAATCCACCTGGACTGGGCCTGGGCACGCTGCTCTGGGTGTCCCCGCTTGGGCAGGGGTTGGACCTGACGGACCCAGAGCTCCTGCCCACCTCAGCCATTCTCTGAGAGGTGGCTGCACTTCTGCAAAAGGGAAATCAGTGTCACTATAACAAGAACTGAATGAGTTTCTCCAGAAAATCTAACCAGGCAAAATTGTACAGGTATTTAACAGCAAACAGACAAGCAGAAGTTAGCAGAGCATCCAGTACCTCAATGACATTTTCAGCAGCAAACAACGATGCTGGAAATCTAGTCGAGGTTGCATGCAGCCATTCACATTTGGCAATAGCCACAGCCCATTCCACACACAATCTCTAGTCACTCTTGCATCATCTGGGAGTACCAAGCATCATCTTTCATGCCTTGGCCATCCCTTATCCAAACAGGCTGCTGACTGCAAATACCCCATTGCTTCTCTTTGGGCTGCTGCATCTCTGCTAGCTGCTAATTCGCAGCGTGCCTTACTGGGGCTGTGAGTGTGCAGCCCTTCCCTTTTACTTATTCTGGCTAAAAAGAATCAGTGACCTTGGAGGTCATCTTATCCAACACCCTGCTCAGAGCTGGTGCCCTGGAGCATGTCCAAGCAGCTTTTGTACATTCCCAAGGATGGGGACTCCACAACCTCTCTGGGCAACCTGTGCCCACCCTGTCAGAGCAGAGGATGCTTCTGTTGGCTCAGACCGCTTGTACCTCAGAGATGGAGGTGAGCAAGGCCTTGCTCTGTTGCACTGAAGCGGAGAGCTGCTTTGCAGTGGCCACATGTGAAGATTTCTGCTGCAGTGTTAAGCACAGGAATCCTGGCTTACGCTGGGTCTGAGGCTTTCAGATCCCATAAGTACACATTTTTCTTCTTTTCTAGGAAGGTGACGTTTAACCAGCTAGGGAAAACAGCCAATTATACATTTCCCTGCAGGTCATAACCATTGCTAGAAATTGTTAATTAAGACATTAAAACTCATTTACAAAAGGGTTATTAACATTTTTAGGACCAGTATCTGCAGTTTGCCAAACAGAAAATAGCCTGAAAAGCTGCACAAGAGTCACCAGAACAGAACACCACAGCAGATTTTACCTCTCTTACATTTGGACCCTTTTCCTTTTTCTATTTGTTTCAGCTCACATACATCAAGCTCTAGAAGGAAGCACATAGTTTGCTGAAGGTAAATTCATCTCAGGTTGTTTTTTGTTTGTTGTTTTTTAAATAATTAATCGAGCTTTTAAACCTGCAGCCTATCGTCTATCGTCGTATTTTGGAAACCATGTCAAAGTGTTTACTGTCCAAGACAATGATTTGAAGGCTTTGACTCATTTAAGGGCCAGTGGCTCCAACTGACTATCAAAAAGCAAGGGCAATTAGATTAAAAAAGACTTGATAATTTGCCAATTCCTTTCATGAGATTGACCCTAGTGACTCAGTGTTGTAAGGTACTGATGAAAGATGGCAGAGCTTTTCACCTTGGTCCCCTGCTTTACCTTGTAGGTTTTATTAGCGGCCGTTTACATAGGCTGACACAGACAGATTCAGCAGCCCAGGATTCAGATCTAACAGGCAGATGACCATATCTGCTGGAAAAGCTCACCTCCCATGTGAGAGCAGGTAAGCCCTGTGCACTCTGTTCCAAAATCAGTGGAGCACAACAGCTAGTTTTGTTAAGTTTTATGGCTAACTGTGCTGCTGGTGGGCTGAACAAGCAGCCACAGAAGTGCTGTCTGCCTGCAGGCTTTGGGCAGCAGTGCCTCGCTTCACATGCCCAAATAATCTCATCAGCAGCCATCAGCTACTGAAAAAAGGACAGGGGAACAGACAACAGGAGATGTGTCTTGTTTGTGACTCCAACAATGTGGCTTCAATGAGTTAATGCTCCTCCTTTACAGCCATGAAACCAACTGAAAGATCCAACTTAGACATGTTCTCCTCAGGTACTCCAGTGCACTAAAGAGCAAGATCACTTTTGCAGGAATCCTGACTCCTAATTCCAGCAGCAGCTACTGCAGACAATGCATGGCCTCTCCTTCAATCTCAGCTCTGGGATTTTCTGAGCCCTGTATGGGCTCCAGAACTACTATGCTACTCCACTTGCTCCAGCACTCTGTCCCATGGAAAACAATCACCTGCGTTTCTGCAAGCTTGCTTCCTTTCTTGAAGGTCAGACCGGTGTGCAGTCTCCAAGGGGGAACAGGTTTCTGGGAAAATTAACCTGCTCTGTGGGACTGAAGCTTGGCATCCCCTCTTCTCTCCCTTCCCCACTTTCCTCAGGCAGCTCAGAGGATGCTGCCCTGCTCTGGCTGCACACAGTCAGCGAGAGGGACCCCAGGAGGATGAGGATTCCCAGATCACAGCAATGGACATTTTGTAGCTCCATCTGAACAGAGCAACATGAGTCTCCCCTGCACTGCAGTATTACACACAAAATCTCAGACAGTGGGTAAAAAAGCCACATCCACCAAAACCTCTTCCTTCCCCTTTTGAATGAAAAAAAAGCAATTAGCGGTTAGCAGAACCACCCCTAAAGCTGCAGGCTGGTGGCAGATAGAGCAGAGAACAGTTTGGCTGCACAGGGACACAGTGCAGTGAGCTGCCTTCCCTGCAGAAGGGGCTGAACAAGCCAAGCTCACGGTGCCAGAGCTCAACCCATCAGCACTGCGCGCAGCACAGCAACTACTTCCAGTCCATGGCATTACCATCTCTGCTGACCACCTGCACCCCACCCACCCCAGCTCTCAAGCTGATTTATAGACTGGAAATGTTTAGGACCTCCTCCTCGTCCACCACAGGAGGATGTGTTTGTGCACAGCTCCCAGGGCATGAAACACGCCGAGAGCATTACGAGCACTGCATGCAGTAGCAGATGGCCTGCACGGTGCCAGGTGAGGGGCTGCACTCACGGCCGGCTGCATGGGCACTAGCAGAGTCCGTGGCAGAAGACTTCATGCAAGGGCATTTTAAAATTACTATGCTTTGCCCCCAGAAAATCACAGCTGCGAGTAGGAATGAATTTGTATTTTGCCTCGTATTTTGAAATGAGCGTGTGTAAGCGAAAGGTGGAGCCCTGCTAATGAAAATGGAGCGCAGTGGGACTTGAGTTGCTGCACTGTTACCCAAAGACAATCATCGTGTGATGGACAGCTAATTCATTTAAAGGGTCTGAGACACCAGTGCAGGTTTCTCCCGTATAGTTCTTCTCCCAAACAGCTTCCATTCAATCTAAAATTGTGTGGGAGAGGAAAAAGACAGCATCATTGTAACCGAGGCTTTCACAGAGCAATTTAATCTGTTGCTTAGATATGTTTTTCATTTTCTGCCTGAAAGAAATTGCAATCTATCATTTAAAGTTAAAAAAAAAAACTACAGCCAATATACAGAGGAACATTGGGCTACTGGGGACAATAGGAGATGCATCAGAAAACCAGGAATGGAGAAGCCAAAGCACAGAGTGGAAGGAACAAGCTTACAAGCTCACAACATAATGAAAGTTAAAAACAAACAAACCCTACAATGTTCAGAGGAATCTTTCTAAATTGTTTCATATAGTCCTGACCCCAAACACTGGGTGTCAAAGTTCACCCTTCGTTAACACGCCTTGTACCTTACAAGTCATCATTCTGCAGGTTGTTAGCTTGTGCTGAGCTGCAGCCAGATTTTTCTATAAAAATGAACCCTTTTGATTTCCTTCAAAAAAAAAGTGCAAGGCTGTTGTTCTCTGACCAGCAGCACTAAGCAATCTTGGTTCCTCAAAGATGTTTCTTTGCAGCTGCCACACAGACCGCAAGATGAATCCTGTCTGTCCTTATCACACCAGGGAACTCTTTTGGATCTCTCTCCTACTGCTGGTTTTTGCAGAGCCTGAAACATGGGATGCTAGTTATCTTTGGAATAAAGCTTTAAAACTGGCTTGTATCAGCTAACAAAAACTTATTTCTGAGGAAATGGACAGACATCACCATAGCATAACCACCTGTCCTCCTGAAACCAAACTGCTATGGATGCATGATCTGCACTTTAAGTACTACCTTACAGCACACCCCCGTGTTTCTGTGAGCTGCCAAAAATACACCAACATTCTCCTGTGGTCCACAGAGGCGCTTAAAAGCAGCACTTACCATAGCTAAGAAAAGGGGTTAGCCGGCAGCATTCTGGGCCTTAACCTGCATTTTAAGCACGGTGCATTTCAGCATTTACCCCTAAAGCCGAACACTGAAGACTGAAATGTAGTTGGCACACTACATTGTGTACATGCCTCAAAAAAAAAGGAAAAATTAGAGGTTTTCCAGGGTCAGCTTTCTTCTCCACCCCACACATACGTAATATCGCTTACATCAAGACACAGCCTATGTTAAAATCCTTTCCTTCACACCCTGTGATGTAGAAATGCAAGTTTCTCATTTCCAATTAGATTAGATTCATTAGACACAGATGTGCTTCTTCCAAACCAACTCAGGCATTTATAAGGGTCAGCCACCATGGTGCTCTGGTCCTGCAGAGAAATTAAAGCATAGCTCCACATTTGGAAACCAATTCTAAAAATATCCTCGCTGAATTCAAAGTTAGCAAGTCTCAATGGCCCAGATCAAACGCGCTTCACTTCAGTTCTCTAGGAACATTTTCTTGGTGAGCAGTGCACAATGTAACCCTGTGGCAGGATCCTTTCCCTCACCTCTAATTAAAGGGTTGAATGATTTTAATGACTCACAGCCATACCCCACCAACACAGAGGATCACTAGTGTCACACACAGGGTGCATAACATGGCCTGTTTGGTTTCCTTTATGAGTGTTGCTGCATCAAGCAGAGAAGTCTGATGTGACCATGTTGATCTTGAATGAGCTACTCTTAAAAGAGCATCTTCACACCAAGGCAGGTGAGAGTTAACCCAGACACAGGGAGAAGAGAAATAGGACAGTCTACGTCACAGCCCTTTCCCCCCAGTTCCCACACAACACACCATTATGTCTATTGCAGTGCTATCAGAGGGACTTTCAGGAAATCTCAGCCTATCCTCCACGAACTGCAGTAAGCCGGGACTGACACACTTTACAGCCTGAGACTGAAGCTCCTGAACGAAGACTGACTGTATAATAACACAAAGATTGTTAGCCCATGGGCAGCTATTTCAAGGAAAAAGTTTATCTTCCTTTTTCCAGTGATTTCACGAGCAGACATTCTTCTATGGCAAGAGAAAAGACAACTTTATTAGAACAGCTGAATCTCTACCAATAAGCTTTACAAAGCATCAAGTAGTGCAAATAAACATTTATTAACCAGACCAACAGAAACTAAAGCCAACAGAGCATATTGAAATGCAAGGCTCTGTACAGTTTTACAGAACATTAGAGTGGAGACAGGGCTGTGCTGTACTGATCACAAGTGTATGAAGGCACAGGGCTTCACCAGGTTAGAACGACTTTGTGCACAGAACCAGCAAGGGAAAAACCCTCTGTGCTCCTGCCAGTACATCCTTTGCAGCCCTGGTTGCTTTCATTGCTCTAACGTACAAGGTGAAGATGCACAATGAGTTGACATCTTTGTGATTTATGTCCTTACCAACATCAGTGACTTAAAAAAATAAGTATTGAACATAAATTTAAGTAATTGACTAACTTTGATTTTATGCATTAGTTTCTTTTACTTTGGTAACTGGCCTCTTTTTTTGAGTTTACTTTTAATTTGCAACTAGATCCAGTCTTGTATCATAGTGACTGCTTTTGCTCCCAATGACAATCTGCATACATACACCCATCTTTATGCTTACCCACCCTCTGGCGTCATGACAAATTAATCTGATTCCGGCCCCTCCTCTCCCCGCCAAATTCCTACTTTTCTGCTGAAACTACACTTGAACAGAAATCAGAGCTCAAGTGCACAAACCCAACTTTTAACAAGCAGTGAAGATCTTAAAAACAGAACATCTGAGACTATAAATGCAGATTTTCTGTCAATTTGTTGCAAAATTGATACAATTTCTGACCAACAAGATTTCAAAACAGATCTGCCAAAGACCTCTTTCACAGCTGAAGGAGAAATACACTTTCTTCCCTTTTTCTAACTCCCAACCAATTTCTCAATTGTGAAATTATTATTCAACTAGTTTAGTTTAATAACCTGAAAATCTCTCACGGCCCTGAAGAGATGATTACTGAAGAAGCTGGGGCTTCGTGCATCAAACCTGGGCACCAAGTTTTCATCCAGTGACTTCTCCTTTTCACTAGTTCAACCATTAAGTAATGATATCACATTCTTCTGACTGTTTTATATGCACAGCAGCAAGTTTCTTTCACGCAGGTTCTTCCTGAAAAAAATGGTTGTCCTGAATCTGTAAAATAGATGATTGCATACTTAATCTAGTTACTTTAGCCAGTGAAATGCCTGGCAAGTTCCAAATGATTCTCTCTGACCACCTGACAGACATCACTGGGCTGAGACTGGAACAGCAAGCAGTAATATCATAATCTAGGCTTCTCCAGTAAAGCAGTGTTTCTGCACATCTCAGTAATTTCCCTTCCACTACACTCCCAACCATTTCTCTCTCTTCCCTTATCTTTTTATTACGCATTGTAAAGTCCCAAAACATTTAATCTCCTGCCACCTGCTCCCTTGCCATGGATGCTTTGCAGCTGCTCCGAGCTCTACAGCACTTGTAGTCTATGGCTGCCAGGAAAGCAACTAAAGATAAAAGAAAAAGCACACAGTAACCACTACATTCCCCATTTCTGCAGTAGTATTCCAATAAATTTTCTTTAAACTTGGGTATAAGACTGTTTCTCTGCTGAACTCTCTTTCACACTGGAAATATAGCACAGCTTGGAAAAAGAAAGTTCAAGAGGAACATCTAACCAAACATCTCTGAAGCCCTGACACACGTTGTTCAGACTGGCATAGGACAAGGGTAAGTACCTAACTAAAATGCTACTCTCTTCCAGCAGAAGAAAGCAGTTCTGATTATCCATAGACACAATAAACAAACAACATGCAACCTTGAGTATTTGTAAGAAAAACAACCCTCTCCACTTTTGAATTCTGCTTTTGACAGGCAGGTGTGGAAAAGTGCCCTGCAAAATAAGCAGGTGTCCCAAGCCCAGAGTCATTCATACTCTGAGTGACTTATCTCCCCATGAACTTACTGACAAGAATTCCCCAAAGTGCCATTTAAAATTGTTGTAACTTGAAACAAGGTCTTCTTATGCTGCAAGTGCTTTTGTCCTCTGACGTGTTGACACTGTGAAGGGGCTGGCCTTTGCTGTGCAGACTACTTTGCATGAGCATAAAAGAAGAGTCTAGCAGAAAGAGACCTGTGCCCCTAAAAATTCTGAAGAGGGAGATGAATTTATGCTGATGTTTAGAAAAGAGGTTGGTGCTGAGAGAACCACTGCAGTCAGCCACAGCAAAATAGCACACCCTCAACACACAGACTCCAGTATTACATTCAATATTCCCTGGGAAAGCTCCCTCCACCATCCCTGCCAAGTTTTGGTGGCAGGTTTGTGTCTACCGGTTTCAGAAATTCTGATGTGGGGAAAGATTTGACTTTCAGGAATTATTCCCTCCATCAGAAGCCTTGTTAAAGGTCACCGGCCTCTGGCATTTCTTCATCAGTCCTATTACTGCTTAACTGCAGCTTCATTGCTACTTTATGGCAGAAATACCACCCCACTTGACACCTGAAAAGCCTGTAGCTCCTTCCTCTGTGCATGGAGCTGATGGGCGGGTTGCTCCCTAGGGGCTCTTTTCCTCTTCAGTGCCAAAACTCATGTCTCAGGTGGTCCTATGACCTGTGTGCCTGTGCCCACTGTCACCCCTTTGGCAACAGCTACACATGTCACACAAAGCCCCCTACAAACCTCTGCTGGGAGGTTATGAGACATCTTTCCTCAGTTGCTTTGTCTGCAGCCTCTTTGCAGGCATGCACAAAGCTTGGTGTCTCGCACACCAAGGACAGAAACCTGCAATTGCACACAGACATGCTTGGCTGTGGCCCAGCAGCAGAAGTTACATCTGACCCCACAGCAGGCTGAAATAACATGGGGTGGGAGAGCAGCTGAAGGGCTGGCAGCAAGGAAGACTGTTTAAGGAAAGCGTATTTAGTGGTATATCTGAAAGCAAACTCACTGATTTTGCCATGCAAATAACAGACATCTTAATCAAAAAGTCACAGCCAAAATAGCTCCCTGTGCAGGAAAGCCTCAAATCTCTGCAGAGCACAAACTGTATGGATGTTTGTGAATAAAAGGGCTGCCTCAGGGAGCCTGCTCACAGCCCCGAGCACCTTAGAGACAGGCCAGGAAATAACATTGCACATTCAGTCCTCTGGGGTTGCCTGCCCTCCGGAAACAAAACCCTGCATGGCAGCTCAAAGCCAGAACCAAGTTACAGCAGTGCTATGGATCAATCACCTCGGACTTTTTAGGTCAGTTTATTCCCCCTCAACACAGCACGCTGACCCAGCAGTGGTATAGCAGAACCTTCAATTTTAATTCACACACTATGTTTGATTCAATTGTCCTGAAACAAATACATATTAAAAACTCCTGTGTAGCTGCTCCTTTAAATATCGCCCTCCAAAAGCATCTGGGGACTTCTTTGCCCAAGCCCCTGTTTGCCCACCCATTTATTTACTTATTTTACAGATGCAGCCAAGGCATACAGATAATTTAAAACTCTTACCTGATTGCTTTCATAGGGCATTTTAGAGGTCTCCCACTGGTTTCCTATTACCTCCAGAGCCTAATGCACTAAGACAGTATAGGAGTCCCTGCAGAAATCAAAGCTATTTAAAAAATAGGTCTACTGAGTAAGAAGCTTTCAAGAAAAGGACAGATACCACAGACCAATCCACACAGCTTGCCCTGTTCTCAGACACTTTTCCAGCAGCAGGATGCAGAAGTTATTCTCCTAGAACACTTTCCTGACAATCTATTTTTTAGAAGGGAGCAATAGTATCATTGAAACTAAGTGGCAGGAGTTCCAGAAAGCACCCTCAGTAATCATTGCCTTGCACAAACAGAAAAGCCATGAAATTCTACACAATATACTGCAGGGCTTGGACACTGCTTGAAAATGTAATTACAGTTCAGTTCACCAAATGACTTAAGATAAGTCAAATTGCCCCCCTCCCCTTTTAAAAAAAAAAAAAAAAGAAAAAAAAGAAAGCAAAACCGTATGTGCCTGGCTTTCCACACGGCCTCTCTGCAGAGTTACCTACAAAACATATCCCTTAGGACACATAAAACTCAATTTGACTAAGCGAACATCAAAAAAAACTCCCTCCAGACTTTCAGCAAGTAACCTCACTGGAAGTAGCTTGAATATGTTAGTAAGAAAAGGACTCATAACCATGAGCCAGTACAATCTGTGCATGACCAGCATGCACTCTTGTATACCTTGGAGGCAAATCTCTTTCATGTAGCTAAAAAAAAAAAACACAATTCAGAGCTCTGAGCTACTTCCTACTATCTGAGTTACTGCCATGCAGCAGAAAGACAACTCTGCTGAGGTTTAAACAAGTTACCCAAGGAGAATTTTCACTGTGCAATCAGAAAAGCATGAAGTTCACTGAAGGCTAATTTACCTGCTTCTGGGACAGATCTTGTAGTCCTGCTGGGCTTCATACTGGGGTGCCTGGATAGAGGTGCTTAGTTTGACTTTAATTCAGAAATCTCTGTGCTCTGCTGGAGTAGTTGATATGGTCATGACACAAGCATGCCCTGAGATATTCCTGGGAATGGAGAACAGCACCACACACCACAGACCCACTCATTTTCTCATGTGCTTTTAATGGCTATCACCACCATGAAGCCAAGGACTGCCTAAATAATATCCGATCCCATCACCGATCTAAGTAGGTTTTCTTTCATGAAAGAAGTAAGAAACCAATTAGAAAAAATAATAATGTGCTGCTCATATGGAAAGAGATGATTACATCCTATTTCCATTGGCCAAAAGACACAGCCACATCATTAAGCTCATGGGAAAAACTGTTAGAGAAATATTATAATTTCTGGTACAGGCACATAATATATTTCTGGTCTATATAAAAGTGAAATGGTTTCAGAATTGTACATCTTAAGCCAGCTTGTAACATCCTGTAAGAACAAGAGGAATGGTAGCTATTCAGGGAGAACAAGGAATATGGATGTCATACTGCTCTCCCAAAAGTTTGTCTATCCCATGGTGGCTGAGGAATACAGTCTCAGATCAGCGAGAACAGCCAGAGGGTATAAAGACAAAAATCAATGCTGCAAGAACACATTAGAGACTGTCTGTGAAACAAGTGCCTAGCGATTAGGACCCATCAGGTTCCCTACACTGTTTATTTAGATATCATCACAACAATAGGATTCATTTTCCTCCGGGTTGTTTTCGCTGGAGAAATCCCCCTGCTTCAGAAATAGCCACAAGCTGCTGAGCTCCAAATGAAAGTCAACACAAGCAATATCTTCATTTAGTCTTGTTTTGTCCTCAGCTGCAGTGCTGGTTTCTCAGGAAGGTGGCCAGCACCTCCATGGGGAGAAAGCAGCCAGAATCTGAGGCAGTGCTGAAACTTAAGTTTAAAAAGTGAATTTTGAGTTAAGACACAGACTGAACAGCACGTGGCTCTAATATGTTTGCCCCTGATCACTCAGGAAGCAAAGGAAAGAGACTTAAACAGAAAACCTGTTCCACCGTGGAAAGGCATTAAAAAATAATCAATTGAGAACAGAAATAGAAATCCCTGATCTCGTTAGTATTGTTTCTGTGTACTCACATGGCTGTCAGAGCCATCTTCATCTATGGGAAGAAACCTTGTTTCTACCAGAAAGACCATGGAAATGTTACAATGTAATCTAATATTCAGTAAGTTTACAATGTGTTGGTTGCCTATAGCAACACAATGGCACCATCACCAGACTCTGCTTAATTGTGACTGCAATTTTAATCAATATTAACCAAGAGCATATCCAATCAGAGGTTTTGTGTTGACACAGAACTGACATTTATGGACAGCTATCGGGGTCAGAAGCTGATTTTCTAACAGGCGTGGTTATTTAGATGAGGATAAAGATACAGCACCACAAAACTGTCATGCTCTTAATCCAACACTGCATACAGGAAATTTAAATTTTATAAAAAAATGATCAGTCCTTCTGGGGAAAAAGGCTTTACGGTTTTCTACTGCCTTTCACTTTTTGCCCTGGAAAACAGAATTCACTACTTCATTTTTTATGCAATGTTTTTTTTGAGTTTTTGGAACTCCTCCCTTCCAGCAGCCCATGGTGGATAAAGCTTGAGTACTTTTTTTTTTTTTTTAAACCTTAGGCAGAGAAGAACCTTCCCTCAGGACATGACCAGATTGGGTGGAAAAAAGATTGCCTGCATTGCTGTTTGCAGCTGGCAAAAGGGGTTGTAACAGACGGCCTGAACAGGTATGACACTGAGCTGTTGGCAACAGGTCACACACACTGCCTACACCCCAAGTCTTGCACGTGGGCTTTTGGGGTGGCCCAAAATCTTGTCTGTGTGTACGTGTAGAGCTAAGAGCACACCTGCTACACCAAAGCAGCAGGACAGTTCACAAGAAGGCCATGCCCTGCAAATGCTGAATTATTCCAGCTTACCTGAACTTGTCAGAAGCCTGCAGGTAGCAAAGGAGCCACATCTACCTTCCACCCTGGCCCGCCTGGATAATTAGGCAGATGGCAAGCCTGCAACAAAGCCACCATGAGACAGTCCGTACTCCTGTTTACTGGACCTTGTAATGCAGCTTAATTTCTCCAATCCATACACCAAATCCTGAGAGCTGCTATTTCTCTTGCTCATTTTCTAGACGACATTAGGATTCCAGAAGGGAGCTGTTTGCTTTAAAAATAGGATGTGTCACATCAAGCCATCAGTGCAGTCTGTAAAAGCTGTGGAAAAGCTTTTGAAGAACACACTCCAAATGCCAGCTTTTCCTCCTGCTACTACCTGGCCTTTGCATTCAAGGGGCACGGGGCTTTCAGCATCGTGAAGAGCTCAACCATGGGGGAGCCCAGTAAGGAAAGTCCTGACCCAGTACACCACAAGCATAGCGAAATCTGTAGAAAGCCTTCTCTGAGCTGTGAGAAAGAGATGCAGACTACAAAGAGGAGCTCTTCTGGAGATCAGGAATCCCTGCTAGTTGGTTTACCAGCAAATTTTAACCCAGCATCCTGGATTTGTTTTCAAAAGCTTTAGAAGAGCTGCTCAACACGCAGCATGAGGAGTGGGTCAATGTCCCGAGTTTCCCAGCACATTGAGCCACATATTTCTCGTCTCTGGCTATAACATTCAAGACCGACCACACAACTTGCTGTGGAACCAGTGACAGAAGCATGCAGCACCACCACATCAGGTGCAAGGCAGCTAAGTTACACAGCCACATAAACACAGCTTAACCACATGCCAAGGACATTGCTGAAGAAGTCACTGCACTTAAATTTACCACTTGGGTTTCCTTAAGATGAAAATCATGCACACGAATACCCCTAGCCACTTACCTATTTTTCTTTTTTAATTTACGATTTACTTTGTGTTACCAGAGTGATGTCAAGCAATCATTTTTTAGATACCTGCATCAACACAGTTTTAATATCTCAGCCATTAATGGTGCTACTGGAAGGGAAATATCCAGTAGCCAGTGCAAGTTTGGCAGAACACTTGAGCTAGCACCTAGCATCTGAGGAAAGGTGAAAACTCAGTGTCCCAAGAAAGAACTAATCATGGGCATCCTTTTTTTTTTTTTTCCTCTTTAAACAAGAAGTTACAGGGAACCAAAGGAACATGCAAGGTAAGCTTCCTCTCCACTACCAGCTGTGGGAATCTCCAGCATTCCTGTGCACCCATCTGGTAATGAGGCAGACTTCAAGGAAGACTTCAAGCTGCTCCTCCCAGAAAACTACCAACTGAGGCTTTGAATGAAATCAAATGTATGGGTTTCATCTTTATCTCTTATTTCTCAGTTTGACTTCAGGGGCAGGTGGAGAGGAACCATGGAGAGAGAAGTTGAAATGAAAGTTTCCATCTAACATCCAATCACATTAGGTAGTGGGAGAATTTTATCAGCACCAGTGAGGAGACCTGTGCTGTCTGGCTGCATAGAAAGTAACAAAAGCAAAAAGGCTTCCTCAGGATAACAAAATGACACAAAAGCTAGGACAGCTGGGCAAGACACCAACACATGATGGGTTACAACAGCAGACCAAGCTACTCCTAACAGTTCACAGACAACTCTGTACAGCTGTCAGAAGTTCCCTGCAATAGCAGGAATCTAGAAAGAGATGGGCATAGTATGCTATCTCACTTATTTATGGTATCTTTCCCACAGAGAATTCACCAAATTTGATTAGACCCCCTGGAGGTGCTGCAGTTTCCAGCATCCAACTACACTATGTTTTATTCACATATGGATCCTGCCTACTAATGGCATACAATTATCTCTGAAACCAAAGCTACAATAAGGTAAAACAGTAAGACTAATACTTATACAGATGCATTTTTACTGCATTTACACAATCGTAGCAACCTAAGAACTGCAGCACTCAGTTTCCAAATTGTCCTGGTTTTAGCTGGGATGGAGTTGATTTTCTCTGTGGGGGCTCATATGATGTTCTGGATTAAGGATGAGAACAATGCTGACACCACACCCATGTTTTAGTGGTTGCAGAGCAGTGCTTCCACAGAGCCAATGACATTTCAGCTCTTCACACCACGAGGAGGCCAGGGGTGCACAAGGAGCTGTGAGGGGACAGAACCGGGACAGCTGACCCCAACTGGCCCAAGAAATGTCCCACTCCATACAGTGTCACACTCAGCTAATTCAGCTGGGGTAAAGGAGGATAAAAATGGGGATATTTGCAGTGGTGTTGTCTTCTCAAGAAACCATTGTGCATGGTGAGCCCTGCTTTCCTGCAAGTGGCTGAACACCTGCCTGCCACTGGCAAGTACTGAATGAATTCTTTGCTTTACTTTGCTTGCATGCACAGCTTTTGCTTTACATACTGAACTGTCTTTATCTCACCCCTTGAGTTACAGAATCACAGAATTTCTAGGTTGGAAGAGACCTCAAGATCATTGAGTCCAACCTCTGACCTAACACTAACAGTCCCCACTAAACCATATCCCTAAGCTCTACATCTAAACGCCTTTTGAAGACTTCCAGGGATGGTGACTCCACCACTTCCCTGGGCAGCCTGTTCCAATGTCTAACAACCCTTTCAGTAAAGAAGCTCTTCCTAACATCCAACCTAAACCTCCCCTCGTGCAACTGAAGCCCATTCCCCCTCGTCCTGTCACCAGGCACGTGGGAGAACAGGCCAACCCCCACCTCACTACAGCCTCCTTTAAGGTACCTGTAGAGAGCAATAAGGTCGCCCCTGAGCCTCCTCTTCTCCAGGCTGAACAAGCCCAGCTCCCTCAGCCGCTCCTCGTAGGACTTGTTCTCCAGGCCCCTCACCAGCTTCGTCACCCTTCTCTGGACCCGCTCAAGCACCTCAATGTCCTTCTTGTAGCAAGGGGCCCAAAACTGAACACAGTACTCGAGGTGCAGCCTCACCAGAGCCGAGTTCTTGCATCTTTCCCATTCTCTCCCCCACTCTACCTGGGGACAGTGAGCAAGTGGCTGTGTGGTGCTTGGCTGCCTGCAGAGGTTAAAACAAAACACACAAAGTCCAGTTTTGACCCATCGTTTCTACTGAGCTCCTGAAGAACAGAGCTAGGCTGCCATTTTCTTTGCTCTACTTTCATAGCTGAAGGTACAGCAAGTTGTTATATTTAACCAGCACTCCCCACTTAGATCTCAAAGCTACAAGACCATCCATTTTCAAAAAGTTTCCAATTGTCATCACTGAAGGCAACTATGCATGGTAATAGTAATTTGTTCTTTTAAGATAGTAGTGCTGGAATGACAGGTGGGGTAATTGATTCATTTCCACTCGAGTGTTCCTAAAGAAAAAGGTGCATCAGTACAACCCTGATGGTGCATCACTTAAAGCCTCTTTTTAAAGGCTAAGAACAGGACTGAGGACTTCAACACTTGTACTTGGCACACTCTGGATCCAAACGTGTTAAGCCCTCCACCTTGCCTTACAATTACTCTCAACACTTACTTCTGCAGCCATTTCAAATGGCTATGTTTTTTGTTATTTATGTTTGTTTGTTTTAAACTTAAGGTATGTAAAAGGTATATAAAAGACTAGCATGGGTCTTTTATATGCTAGGGAACACGCAGACTTTAGTGAGAGTTCAAGACCATTGTGCAACTGGAAGCGATGCTGCCTTTCAGACAGGTCTAAAGACTGCCCAACACCTGCAGCAGAGAACCTGAAGGGTATTTGCTGTACTGAAGAGGCACACCATGGGACAACAGCTCCTTAAGACATTCTCTCTCTCTCTTCCCCCATATCACTTGTGCTGAGACCTCAGGGACTGAAACTTTCATCCTGGAATACACCTTTTTCCATTTAGAGCTTCTGATGTACACTCATTGCTCAGCACACCCCTCCACTCGAAGTAAAGGTTTTGCTCTTTCCTAATACAAACCCAGGTGAGCTTCAAAGCAGTGACCCAAGTCAGGAGACATTAATCAGGCTGAAACATCTACTGGACATGGTTGGTAGCTTTCCAGGTGCTCTGCTAAATTGAAAGAAGGCCAGATTTACAGAACCACTTAATACACTTCAGCAGGCAGTAAAACAATTTTTAATAAACCCTAGTGGTTTATTAGGCCTTTCTTCATCCTAGTGTAGATGGATTATCAAGATACCTGTAAACACTAGGAGGTAGAAACAGGGCAAATTCAGACAGAACCTTTAATAAGTGGGTAAAATACAGCAGCAACAATTCTTCTTTAAGATTTCACATTTCCAGTTATAAATAAAATTTCTGCAACATAAAAGTGGTTTTTAAATAGCCTCCAACAACATCCATCTGGTTGCTCTAGCCTTTAAGAGAAGTATGTGACTTGAACTGTTGGCACCATTTAGAACAGAGCTAATCTGAATCCAAACCATAAATGCTTTTTACCTCATATTACCCGTGTTTATTAGGTGTCTCTTGCCTTGCCAAAGGGAGCAGCACATCTCACCATGCTCCAGCACTTGAAATGACCCCAAACGGGGACAGATGTATAGAGGACCTGGCTGGAGAACATTTTTGCAGAACATTACTGAAAACCAACCAAGTAGCTCTGATTTAGAGCACTATACGTGCTCACTGCCCAAGTACTGCTCGTACCAGTTGACCTAGAACAAAACTAGCTCAGACAGTGCTCCCCTACAATAGACTTTGGCTGTGGGCTGGCAATTGAGTTATCATCTGAAGGTCATGCTGACAAACACAGCAAAACTTACCTGGAAGCTCAGAGAAAGGGAAAGCCAGCTAGCTTTTGAAAAATCTGACCTAGCTATATAAAGTGACAACTGACACGGATCTTAGCAGACTGTGCAAAAAATGTTATTTCTGCATGTGCAACTCTTGAAGTTTGAGGGGATTCTGGTGGCAGTAATGGATCACAGAATATCCTGAGTTGGAAGGGACCCGCAAGGATCCTGGAATCCAGGTCCTGGGTCCACAGAGGACCACCCAAAAACCAAACCCTATGTCTGAGAGCACTGTCCAAACACTTCTTGAACTCTAGCAGCTCAGTACTATGACCACTTCCCTGGGCAGCCTGTCCCAGTGCCTGACCACCCTCTGGGTGCAGGACCTTTCCCTAACCCCCAGCCTGACCCTCCCCTGTCCCAGCTCCATGCCGTTCCCTCGGGTCCTGTCGCTGCCCCCAGAGAGCAGAGCTCAGCGCCTGCCCCTCCACTCCCCTCGTGAGGGAGCTGCAGGCCGCCATGAGGCCTCCCCTCAGCCTGCTCTGCTCTAGGCTGAGCAAACCAAGGGACCTCAGCTGCTCCTCACATGTCTTCCCCCATGGACCCTTCACTGTCTTTGTAGCCTTAGATCCCAATCAGCACTCAGCATCACTGCAGGACAGCAGGTGTAGCACCACAACCTTCTGGCAAAGCAGCCCTGTCTCTGAAGAGCAGGCAGATATCCAGCAAAAACTACTATTTGAAAACACATCTTGGAAATTATTCCAGAAGTCAGGGCAAGCACTACTGCAATTACCAAAATACTCATTAGTAAGTGATGCCCATTATATTTGGAATGTTTTACCAGCTAAGCGGAATTTGTTTAACATCATTGGCAATCAACAGAATTAAGTCCCGTGCCACAGTAATAACCAAGGAAAAGCATCTTTATTTTTGCATAATAAAAAGGATGAATTGACTTCAGACTTGAAAAATTAAAGGATGTCATGTTTATCAATTAAGATCACAGCCTGAAGTAGCATTTCAGGCCATTAAGAGCAGGTTCCTCAAACCTACTAAACCAAAAGAAGTTCCTGATAACAAGGGAATAAAAATCCCAGCAAGGGTCTAATACACTTTAGAAGGTCAAATTTGGAGTGGTATTTAATAGGCCTGCCTCAGCCATGCCTCCCAGCTCTCCGTGTGTCAGCATGAAAACCTTATCACCATTGCAACCAACTGCTAGTAATTCCCTGTGATGTTAATGAGTTTTGAATTTATGCAAAGTCTCCCGGCAGGTTCTTCCGCAATATCAACCAGCCTCCGTACCAATGGGAAATACCTGTGGTAAAAAAACATTTAGCTTTCTCCCAGCTATTCATTAATAAGGCAAACCAGACTTCAGTAGCCATTTGAAAATCTCTCAAAAGCAAACAAACACCAAAAAAAAATCCACACCAAAACAACTGGCCTGGAAAGAAGCAGCCAACAAGGAAATGCATCAGGACTTGTTTTTGGGTTGCTATGTAGCTATTATAAAACAAAAAAACTCACAACATGGCTTATAATTCTGACTAGTCTTCCACAGAAAACAAGCCAGAAAACAAAACGAAGTGTTTGACCCTCAAACCAAATAAGAACATTTGCCAGAGCTATCAGGACTTTGTGCAGTCAAAAAGAATAAACTCATAATCAGGTGTGGACTTGGAAGTTGGAAAGTCTGAAGGCTTAACACATAATTTCTCTACTCATTTTAGCAAAATTATCGATGGTCACTTAGCATTACAGCCATTGCCAAACTGCCACAGCTTATTAAGAAAAAAAAAAAAAAGCAAACTTTTTGCTCATGAAACAGAATCACAGAACCATAGAACAGGCAAGCAAAGTAAGTAAGCCAGCAAACACAAGTCTCTCATGCCAGCATGAGCACCTTGTGCCTCTCCAGCTAAGATTTTGCTAGTGCATTGACCACTACCTCTTCTGGACGGCACCTCTACAGAGGCACATTTGTACTAAATATTGCTTCTAGGGCTAATCATATGGACAATCAAGGGAAAACATTGGCACTATTAGAGTCTACATTGTGGATTACTAGATTACAGAGCAGAGTTGAAAACAGAGCCGGTGCCTTGGCAACACTAGCACATACATCCTCCATCTCACGCCCAGACTGATCAATGACCAGAATTCCTAGTCACTGAAAAGAGTTTGTCTATATATATTCCACATTTGTCAAACTGAGACAGCCTATAGCCACAAACCAAGCAGCAAGCTTCACACCTCTGCAAATTAAAACAAAAGCACCTGCAGATTCCCGGAGTGTAACACCAGTGAACCTGCTGAGACAAACATTTTTTGCTGGGTTGCTCTCAACCTAAAGATTTTTTTTCCCCCAAATCCAGAAATTAACCTTAAAGAATTTAATGCTGCAAATACAGAACCTTAGTGTTAATAAAAGCTCACGTCTGACATTTCCCACTGCAGCATGAGGAAACTTTTTCTGAAGAAGCATGGCTTATAAATTACACGTAGCTACATAATCCAAATGAAGCATTCTCCCATAACCAGATAATCTCTTTATAATAATTCTTACATGCACAGCATGGATCATCTCGGTTATTTTCACAATCACTTTGCCCCAGTTTTTGCAAGAGCTACAAGACATTCTTTTCATGGAGAAGTGCTTTTGTGATATGCTGGATAAAGCATATCCACTAAAGGGTTTGGCTCTGCTGGAATAGCTGAAAAGAAGTAGTATGTCTTTTTACCCCATCGCTGCAGCAGATGAATCACTAGTGCTTTGAAGAATTCCAGACTGTCCATTCAGGCCCTGTATTAACATCCCAAAGTAGCAATTCATGCAGGTTCAACCTCAGTGCAAGTATCCTAACATATTTACAAGAAAGGTAGGACTTCCTGTAACTCCTTTGCCATACCCATTCCCCTCAATCCCAGTTTGGTGACCAAAACTGGAATCTAAACCCAACTCTTGACATAAGCAGATATACAGAAATTGCGTCACACTAGCTAGAAGTTTCCCACAGGATTATCAGCTGCCAACAACCCAATGCGAAGTGCAGCTTTTACATGCTCCAGCAGGCTAGGTGACCTCCATCTTTAAAGCCTGTGAACATGCTGTTCCTACAGCTATTCTCAGGGCTGCTATTGGATTATTTTTTTTTTTTTCCTCTTAGATAGAGAATGGTTACAGAGATCTAGACAGACCCACAGACCTGAAAGTGGTTGGCAGGGAGAAAAGGGGATAGTTAAATCTTCCCCTGGACTGCATTGTAATTCTGCTGCAAAATTGCCTAGAGTTTAGGAATCCTAAACTTAGAAAAGCGTTTTTCCTCCTGCTTCCATATCAGGTAGATCCTATGAGACACTTATTAAACATTTATCACTTGCACAACTAACTGAAAACCTTTTCACTTCACTATTGTTCCACCTTTTATTAAACAGCTTTAATCATAAGATCTCAAGACTCATTCCAGATCAGAGTCCAAATATTCTGCCTCTCTCCTGCAGCTTCTCTCGAAGGATGTTGTATTTGGCTTTCTTTTATTCCACATCTATCCCAAACACAGCCACTATAAGAACCAAGGTTCAGGCACCGTGCCTTCCCTTGTACTTTCAAACTAAATCAACATTTGCCACCTTTAGGGCTCAGTGCTATGTCTAAAGATGCAACAGCATTTTGATGACCCCGGCTGTGCTTCCATTTTGCCAGTGGAACAAAGCAGCACCCCAACAACGGCAAGGGGAAGCAGAGGGGAAGCTGTGCCACAGGAACACTCACTGTACATTTGTCCTTACCTGAGACCCCTTGTGAAGATGGCACAGGCCATGCTGGTAAGGGTGAACTGTCACTTGTTTTGTTCCATCGGTATGATTACCAGCTAAGACCCCTTTCCATGCCCCAGACAACAGAGCAGGGCCTGTGGGAACCCTGTGTGTGCGTGGTGCTCATCCACAGGGACTTCTCTAGCCACCAGAGACGACGTATTTTCTATCTGCATCATGTGCACGTGGTTGAGAAGAAAATCATGCTTTCACACAGAAGAGCGTATTGCTTTTAGAAGCATCAGTCACAAGATCCTGCCAGACAGCAGATTTAAATGCAGTCTCTGGTCAGGAACATTCCCACTTGGTTTTTCCTTTCAATGAACAGCATGCTCCCCATGCAATGCAGACAGCTCTTCCTCCCTCTCTCATTTCTCAGGTCGATCTGTTCAGACAGCTCCTTGGATGTTCAGGTTCTGCAGACTTCAGAAACAATTTTAGAAGTTGTCCTTTACCACACCCCAACCTACTTGCAGCTACTGAGCACAATACAAGTTTCAGAGTAAAAGTTAAACCCCACAATCAGGATACTACCACAGGTAGTACGCTCCTCTACTACCATGTCAACCACTGCAGGTGAAGCCCTTCAAACTCAAACAGGCCACTTGTAAGATTTAGAGGTTTCTGGGTGGATTTGAATCCCCTTATCTCCTCATCTCTAACAGAATTAGACCTGTGCGCTCTAAGAAGTTGTGATCCTAGAACTAGCTTGGCTAAAAACACGGGAGGGTCTTTAACACAGAGACAGAAACCATGGTTTGCTCTCACCTGGGGCTGCATATGAACAAAAACCGAGACAAGACACAGCTTATTTGAATACAAGTATACTACATCATTAACCTACATTCCCATGTAATCAGCAAAATGCACAAGACAGAGAGAAACGGAGATCATTAGAATATCACTGCCGTGCCTGCGTTCTTAGGAAAAGACTGTCTACAGGATTTATTACACTGAATGCTGCAGAGCCCAAAAGGTCAGCTGCTCGTATTAATGAATCCTACGTCAGGAAGGACACTGATGAGATAGTGAGAGAAACAGTGTCAGACAAGCATGAGATGACACATCATGCCATACCCAGAGAAAAAGGATTCGTGTCTGAGGGCCCTGAATGCAGATGGAGACCGAAATCTGACAGAAAAGATCCAACAGTCTTTTCTGGAAGCAACCTTTCAGAAGTGCGTGAGCAAAGCAGTTCCCAAACAGCTGATGAGAAAGGTTTGATCAACCTACTAAAGCACAGGGCGTAGTCTAAAAGAAGTGGTCCAGCAGGCTGTGTTACAGGACTTTCCATCAAGAGTTACTTGGTGGCTAGTTATTTGATGTCCTGACCTATACTACAGCTTTATTTAGGCTTTTTCCACTAACTCCAGACAGACACTTTGTCAACCTCTGTAATAAAGCAGCAGATTCACAGAACTTAGCAAGTTCAGTAAAGAACTTAAAAACTTTCTAGCAAAATAACTTGCTTACAAGCAGCAGCTGCATCTTCACTAGACAGCTTGCCAATAACACAGGAGTAGCTCTAAGACATAAATAATGCTCTCCCTTTTACTTTCTGGATAATAAATAAGGTCTTGCACATTGGGGTGAAGAGAATGCATCTCACTAGCTCATCTTCAGAGACACAACAGTCTTCTCTACAAGAGAATACCTTCAGCTTTACTAATGAAAACAGCAAACTTCTCAGTCCATATCCAAGAGGACTTCACAACCCACTAAGTAAAAGCATGTAGGGTATGGCCTGTACACTGCGTGTATTTAAGGGAGCATTTCTCCCCAAAGAAGTGATGAGCCTTGTTATCCTGTGAATTCATAGTGGGTAAGTCCCAAAGCCATGCAGGCTCCCCAGCAGGCTCTCTTCAAAACTGAAGAAAATTTCCACCTATGATTTTATTCACTCCAACTCCCTGTCCTCGGGGTCAAAGCTGAGAAGCGAATGCTTGCCTTTTATTACATGCTCAAAAACGGGCACTGATCCACCGAACAATGTTACAATTTAAACCTCAGGAAGAAGAATAATGGTCAGGAGGACTACACAGGGTTAGAGCAGGAGCTGACGGATTTACTCGTTGCAAGTGGCTGCATCACCAAGACGTCAATTTTAGTGACAGATTCTGAATAACCCCACCGGGACCTTATATTCAAAATGGTGCAAGGCTTCACAGAAGATACACGGTGCGTGCAGCGTGGGGTGAAAGCGCAGACACATTTCTGCAGACTGTCTGTGTAAAGTGACAGATAATTGATCTGAATAGAAGCAGAAAGACAACTGCTCCAGCCAAGGTCTTAAAATGTCTGGAAAAACCAGGCACACCATGGTGACTGACTGAACCCCTGCTGTGCCTTTAGCCAGCTCCCCGCTTACCTCCCACCCCACAGGTAAGGCCAGCTGTAGGGTCCCCTCCTCTTTTCTTACCAAGTTCAATCTTCAGTTGGACAGCCAGGAAGAGGCAGCTCCAGGGAGGCCACATACGCCCTACAGCCCTGCGGGTGAGCAGAGAGTTTTCTCTGAATGAAGGCTTGCAGAATTGAAGGCACATGTTGTTTTCTTCTCTTGCCCTGGCATTTTGCTCACCTTGTCTGCTTCCTTACAGCCCTACCGTTACTGCTGGCAGAGAGAGCGTATGGCTATTTCTGTACCACGAGCTGGTGTCTGAGTAGATATTAATGTTGAGCTACGGATAACAAGCTCCTGGGAGGTATGGAAGAATCCCTAGAGGAGGCTGTGCAGGTTTAATTCTTCATTAAGTTCGCAGTGTCCCTTTTTAAACACCTTTCTTTGCTCGTGAAGGGATCTCCCAACATGACTGACAGAAGAACTACGTTTAAGATTTTGTGCAAAGAAGTGGAAAAGTGGAAGCAGCCTGCAGAGCCAGCGCTCCCGCACCCTTTGGCAGCGGCAGCCGCATCCCTCAGCACAGCCTGTGCTAGAATAACTTCCTGAGCTCTTCCATGGCCTGGGGAAAAAAAGGAGATTGCTCCTGTACCTCTGCACCACGGGCCTGGTACAATACGGGGAACAACAACCATGACAGAACCAAAGTATTCAGGGAGATCACTCTTAAGACTCCGGTTATAAATGACACCGCAGCACATCAAGTCAGGTTGTATAACTGAAAGAAGCACCATCTGAAATAGAAATATTTCAGAACTTGTAGCACTGAGCCATTACAAGTCCCATGTACTGCAGGCATTTACAAAACATATAGCTCTGTAACCCCTGGGCTACATTACCATGAATATACATATGGATGACATTTTCATTTTAGAAGCTTTTTCCTTCTAGAGAGATGAGTTTCTTGTCTAGCTGCACTTGAGACCTAATGTTACATTAACATACCATTTCTAAGCCCTACAGGTATAACCTTTCTTTTTGAGTGGTAGTAACTCTTGCTTTTCTATTTTCAGGTTCTCCCTTATTTTAGAGATGCATCAGGCAAAACAAAAAAAGACCTTAAAACACAGCACAACTTCCCTAACAGGAGACGGCCAATATTTCCAAAAGCTAACAATGCAGATTTTATAAGCATGCTGAATGCTCATGCTGTCTACTGACTGAAATTATAGTTCATTTTTGAAAAACTAAGTACCCAGTATATAGAAACCAAAAAAGTGAAGAAAAAAAAAAAAGAAAAAGAAATTTTCAAGAAAAGGTGCATGGAAATGCAACTTCTGCATCTTTGAGTTTTCCAGAAATTTTGCACCTCCAGGATCAGCGTGGATTCAGCATCTCAACTAGAGAGCCATCAGCATCACTGCAGGACGTGGCTAATTGAAATCCTTTGGTCAGCTTTAGCAGTCACAACTCGAGCTGCCAACCCAATGCTCCACAGCATGGCAAACCTCTGAGAGGAACCATCCCAGCCACAACACTTCAGAAGTAGATATAAGGACCATTGGCCCAATTTCTCTGCAAAGAATTCAATTTTTCAAGCAGGTGGAGAACTGGGAAATTAAAATATTGTGTTCCAGCTGCCACTTCCAGAAATCAAGCCAAAGTCTCAGCAGTTTGTGGAAAAGCTCCTCTGAAGCTGCTGCATTTTGGCAGGTGCTTTTTCCTCAGGAAAAGCGGTACTGATGCCATGTGGGCAAATGCACTTTTATTCTACTTGCATTTCCGTGCTAAGAACAGCAACTGCCTGCGTTACCGTACAGGAACGATGTGCGATCCAACACTGTCATCTGTCAGTTTGCCACCATACACCAGCCGGGCTCAGGAGGGTTTCCACATTCTGCCAAAATTCAAGATACAACCTCACCGCACTGGGCTTGGTACATTCCATTCTAACAGAAATAGGAAGGATTTTGCAGGAGTTTAGCCAACACAACAAGCTTCTAAGTCATGGGAAGAGCGTGTAGTGAAGTTCCCGTGCTGAACTTTTGTTAGGATAGGTCCGCATGTAACTATAGGCTGCCCCATTCCTACTCCAGACTATTTTAATGCACTTGCTCTGGGGCATCTTCACTGGGCAAATGTCCCTTCACTTCTCCCTCTGTTTAACACCTACCTCTGCAACAAGAATGAAGTGTTATCAATCCTTCCATAAAAAAAAAAAAGCAATTGGAGAAAACAAGCCCACACCAATCATCACAACAATGCAACAACAGGCTTGCAGTGTTTCTTTAGTTGCAAGTTAACATATCAAACCCCAGCCACATCAAAGACAGCTACCCATAGAGCGAAAGTGTCCCAGAAATACCATCTATCAGGCCTTATCACATCACGCACCCCAGCACTGTTGGAACTTGGCTCTCTCTGAAACTAACCTGCTGCCCAGCAGCTACTGAAGAAATCCCTTTTTGTGGGGAAGGATCAGAAGGATCGTGACCAGGCACAGATCAAAGAGAAATTAAGTAGAACAGAGTTTCCACAGTTGAGCTTGCATCACGTTGATAGGAAACATATGATATTAAGTATTAGGAGTAAACAAGACCCCAGAAAAATGAGTATATTAATTAACTTGAAGGGGCAGATACTCTGGGGATGGAAGTCAAGAGCCACCAGTATCCAAGACAGGAAATCAGAATCAAAACCATTCCAATCTCATAGAAAGATGCCACATGTGCGTTCCAGAAGGAATGTGTACTGAATTGCATCACAGTATCAAGACATGCAGAATAATACATCTTGCAGAGACGTGAAACACTGGTCTTTGTCCTGCCCTATGACTTCTCAGTGTTGATCCAAGTTCTGCAGGGCATCCTGTCCATTTCTGTGCAACAAATCCCTCTCGTTAAGTCCTGCACCGAACCTTCTCTTGGGTCAGCATTTCTCATAATCCATGTTTGCAGAATCAAGGCAGCTTGTCTGACTTGGTGTTTCTTATCCAAACAGGCTGAAGGAAATGACTGCCCACCCTCCTAGCTCCAAAACACTGCAGTTGATGAGAAGGTTATGGGAATCACAACAGAGCTGGCCAGCACGCAGCCTGCAGAACAAATACTCTTCTGCTCGGCAACACAACCCCTGACCAACCCCATTATTAGCTTGGAGCAGCTTGCAGCAACCAGAGATCCCACCAGGCTTTGTCGGAGCAAGTGATGCTCCGCACAGCTCCAGTCAGGTGCTGCCCTTAGCCTTGCACTAAGACACCAACACAACCCTTTGCCGGACATGAGACAAGGCTCCCCCTCCAGACACATTTGAATTTTAAGGAATTGGGCAAAAAGTCATAGATGGGCCAAGTACTCTGTCCCTGCTCAGCAAATACAGTACTGTGAGTGTCATGATGCACACTCCGTGGACACCAGACATTAGTGCAGAACCACTGCAAAGGAACCTCTGGAGGTCACCTGCTCCAAGCCCCAGCTCAAGCAGTGCCACCCTGGCACTGCTGCCCAGGAGGCTTTTGACACCTCCCAAGATGGGAGACTTGTGCTTGGCAAAAATACACACCAGTAGGGCATGGAACAAGTCCACATCAGCTTGTATAGACAGGTTTATTTCCCCTACACGAGTTAGAAATTAGAGAATCGAAGAACCACAAGAACAACCGCAAGCATTTTTACCATTTGTCAACTCTGTCACCCCTGACAGACAAAGGATCAACACTGTCAGTGGCAGGTTTGGATACTTATGGGATTAGAAACACTATGTTCTGAAAATGGCTTTCCTTAAGCATTTACCAGCTGTACCGATCTCTTAAATTTGAAGAGTTCTGGCTCTCATCTCACACCTGGAAAACAAGCTTCTACCTCAGCCCTTTAAATGGGGAAAACTGTTAGACTCCTTCAGCCTTCAACTTTGCACACACCACTGTCCCTGCAACCATGTGGAATTTGAAGCTTTTCCACTGAGGATAGGGAAAAAAAAAAAAAAAACCAATTCATGAGATGCACGGGTTATTTTGTACTTAAAAACATGGGATGGGGTAGGAAGGAAGGAGAGGAAGAGGAACAGGACAAGCAGTAGCTGCTACAGAACAACACAGCTGCACGGAGCAGCATTTGGCCACCCAAACAAACCACTACAAACCCCAGCCAGCTTCTGAACTGCAAGGAGCCTTACAAGCACCAGTCCCTGCGTACCAGGCGCTGACCAGGAGCATCAAGCAGGTGGTGCCACTGGAAATGCTGTACCAGACTTGCTCTGTCCCATTTCCAAGACTGATGACAGCATTCCCAGGTACACGGAGGAATCTCTCACCATCCACTCACTGCAGCAGTCCCTCGCATGCACGCATTTTCACTATGAACTCCATTACTTAAAAATCAACAGAAACCCTGAAGCACAGGGAAAAAACCTCCTTCAGCTGTGTTCAGAGTATTTTTTTTTTAAATGTGTGAAATCCTTTTGTGAAATGTTCATAATTTGGGCAGCTGAGGAGGAGAAGGGAGCCTCCTGAAGCTTACTACCTACCATACCATCCCACCCTGAGTCAGCTGGGCTGCACCAAGTCACCTCCTCAGGTGCTGCCCACTCTGTCTATGCAAACGTGCAAGCAAATATCATTTCCAACCCTTTACTCATATGCCCAACAAAATCCCATAAGAAACACCAACTGATTTGGGACGTATTTAAGAGATTTGGCTTTTTTGTCTGCCAACAGCTCTTCCAAACTCGCTCGTCTCACTACTACACCCACTGCCTTCCCCAGCAGGTGTAACACGGGGCCACCTCGCCGTGCCCAACAAAACCTCACAGCAAGCACGCAACAAGTCCCCTCATCTCGCGGGGACAGCTCTCCTCCCACCCCAAAGGTTACAAACCGAGGAACCGAACCGTAAAAAAAGATCAGCCTGAAACTATTTCCACAATTTCTCAGCGAAGCTTTTCCAACCCGCCTGGAGACCACCCCCAACAAAGGAGCCCTCCTGCTCACAAGCCCATTGGTGTGCCCTCGGTTTTTACACACACACAAACACACAGAAACACACGCACACACCGGGGGCTGCCTGCAGCAAGCCCAGTGCCCCAAGCACCGCTCCCACCCACCCATAGGATGCCGGGGGTGATCCAGGAGGGGTTGCTCAGCCCCCAGCCCCCAGGGGGCTGCCCGTGCCCCCTCCCTGCCCCCATGCGGGGCACATTTCGGGGCAGCCCCCACCCCCCCCACCCTCCGCCATGACACAGCAGGGGCCGGCCGTTATGTAACGGCCCCGGGGCCGGCTGGCTTTCCCCTCCCTAATCAATAAGCCCAATCCCAAAAGGGGGAGGGGGGGGGTGTGGGGCAGCAGGCAGCAGCCCAGCGGGTGCCTCCCGCCCCGCCCCGCCCGCCGCTCACCAGCGGCTGCATCTCAGCGCGCACGGCGGGCACCTGGAACCGGTCAATCTCCTCCATCATGGTGGCGGCGGGGCAGGGCAGGGCAGCAGCGCAGGGACGGGGCGGTGCAGGACGAGGCAGGGCCGTGCAGGGCAGGGGGGATGGCGGCGGGGGGGGCTCCCGGGGGCTGCTCCCGGCTCCTCCTGGCTCAGGCGCCCGCCGCCGCCGCCGCCCGCCGCAGCCTCATCGCCGCCGCCGTGACTCAGCCGCGCCGCTTCCGGGTCCGCCGCCACGCCCCGCCCCGCTCATTTGCATATTCATGAGGGGGAGGGGAAAGGGGGGAGAGGAGAAAGAGTGGGAGGGGGTGGCTGGGCGGCAGCACTTCCGGCGCGTTGCTATGGTTACCGGAATCAACTTCCGGTGGAGGGGGGCGCCATGCCGGCTAAAGGGGGCGACAAGCAGCGGCAGGTAAGGGTGGTGCCGCCGTGACGTCACCCGCCCCCCCCCCGGAGCCGTGACGTCATCCCCGAGCTCTGGCGTCATCCCCGAAGCAGGGCTCGGGGGTGGAGGGCCTGGCGCCTTGGGGGGCACCTGGCTGAAGCAGCCACAGTGCCTGTGGTGCCAGGGCCTCGGGGCCTCCGAGAGGATAAGGCAAGGAGAGGGGGGCCCCGTGAGGTGTGCCCGCTGCACGTTGTTCCAGCCTAGATGATGAAGGTGTTCACGCTACAACCATAAAACCCGTTAATAATGGCGGTATGATCCGAGCTTGGGATTCAATGCTTGCCCTAAATCCCAATTTCTCTTCTTTTTTCTTCTTACGATTTCCACATAAACATTTTTTCGGTCACTTTCAGTAACCATCATCTCGAATATTCCAACATGGATAGGCTTTGATTCACATGTTAGTTGAAAAACTGAATTAACGTGCTGTAAAGGCATTCGTTAAAGTTCTTGAAACATCACAAACTGTTTAAACTCTTTTGGATTTTCGGCTTTTCGCATAACTTTAATTACAATTCCTTAAAATAATTTTAACGTGTCCTGTACTGCCTTCCCTATATTTGTCTGTGCTGTTTCGTCTGCTTTCATCGACTGGAATATTCTTGCAGTGGAGGAGTTGTGTGAATCACTAGCCGGCTCTGGAGGCCAAAGGCTTTTGTCTCATTTTCACTGATTTAAAGTACAGCCCACGTCACCGGGGCTTGGAGAGTCACAGCAGTAAGTGGCTGCACCTTTGCACGACTCACTGCGCCATCGGGGCCCAATGAGTGGTATTTACCGGGGCCTGATGGCTGCTATACAGTTAATTGGTGAGTCAAGGTCTAGATCCCAATTCTTGTCAAGAAAATCTCTTTTGAAAACAAATGATTAAGGCCCTGCACTTGTGTCTCAGACACGTTCTTCCTCTCTGCCAGTGTTAGTAAAGAGGCAGGAAACAAGCTTGCTGCTTGCCTGTGAGGCTGCTTTTTCTACTGAGCATCATTTCCATCGGCTTTCCGTCCTTGTCCCTTTCACTGCAAGCTCTCCTATAGCACTATGCTCTTTTCACCTGTCCCCGTGCTTTTCATTCCTCTCTTTCCCTTGTATTGCTTTGTTCTGCTCTGCCTCGTAGGTTTTTCATTGCTGACTGCTTTCCCTTTGAAAATTGTCTTCCTGAGATTGTGCTCAAAGCTGAGACAGTTACCTGAATGGTATCAGGTTCTTCCCTTTTGCCATGTGTCACTTCCAGTCCCTCCTTCGCTTTCATGGCTGTGGGCTCTTTGAGTGCTTTGTGATCAATTCTTTCTCTTTTTTTTTTCCCCTACAGGTGGCGGTTGCCTGCCCTTCTTCTGTCTTCTGCCTGTCTTGTATTTTCCCTCTTTTCTGACATGAGTCTCTTGCTTTCTTTCAGTCTTTATCTCTTTATCCCAGTGACTTCAGCCTCCAGTTCAATCTCCAACCAGCCGATGTCTTTTTCTTCTTCTTTGAATGGAATCTCCCAGATTCTTGGATGAAAATATGCCAAAAGCTGTCTGGCCATCAGAGATAAAGGGGGTAGATGAAGTGAACTGGATTTCAGATGAATCGTTTGACTCGAGCTGAGCCTTAATTAGAAGCATCTTTAGACCATTGCTCTTGTATGTTTGGAGACATTAATAAGAAATGTTCCAGTGTTCAAAGTCTGTTAAAGTGATGAGGTATGCCCAGATCTTTGTGTTCACAATGCAGCTTTCTAAATAATAAAACTTATGTATGCTATGTACTTCAATACCATCCTTCCTTTAAGGTCAGAAATTTGTTACACACAATTGAGCTCCACAGTGTTTTGGGAATGTGCAGAATTATGGAAAAGTATAAACCAATGACTCTGAATCAGATGGAAGTGAATGTAAGAATTAGACTCTTTGACTCCCCTGAAAATGAGGTTTTGAGTATGACATGCTGAAGCACAGTATTATTTTAAAAACAATGACTTGTGTGGCACATAAGAAGATGTGCAGAAAGTTGCTGATGGGGCAGGGGACAGCACCATGTTAGCCCTGTGTCATTCCTCTGCGTGGGTGGTGGTAGGAAGTGGCCAACAATTTCTGGATTTATAAAAACATTTTAAATGTGGTTATCAGGTATGCTGTTGGAAGTGTTGGTTATGCTGAATCCATCGTTCACTTTGTGGCTCTTCTCTTTGAGTGGAGTGCACCCTGAGCTGCTGTGTACCTCTGTGGCTGAGCCCACTGATTTGGCTATGGTTTCTTAATTGACATTGCATACACTTCTTTTTATTTGCAGCAAGTAAAATCAGACTGGGGGCACTTGCCAGATAGGGTGAACAGTGCTGTCAGCAACAGGTAACTTGTGCTGTGTCAGGAAAGCATCTGACTTTGGACAGTGAGGCATTTCTAATTACACACCTGGGCTTGCACCCACGGACATGTCAGCGGCTTCTTTGCTGCTCACCAGGCTGTCAAGGAGAGACAAAGGGACCCCCTCCCAAAAAGTAGTCAGCAATCAGCTCTTACTTTTTGACAGCAAAGGTTTTTAAGGTGCCTGTTGGCTCTTAAAACATGCATTAAACCGTCCATGTAATATAAAATAAACACTTGGTTTAGTGTCTCTCACAAAGCAGATTAAAAATATGTTGGCAAATAGTTCTTAAATTGGCATCCCTAGTGCGTGTAAATGGATGTCTGCCGCAGGGCAGGCAACGAGTCCCTCTGCTTTCTTTGGCTTTATTTCCATGCCGTGCTTCTCTGCTCATTGTGCGGAGCGGCGGTTTACTACTGAGACTGGTAAGATTCAAAACAAGAACAGAAAGCCAGCAGGAAGTTATTAAATGGTTTTACAGAAATGTCAAGCCCACTTCTCCTAATGATTCTGCTTCCCTCCTAGAATCCTTTAAGCAACTTTGTTCTTGTTTTTTTTTCCCCGATTACATGTTAACCTTTGTGCTGCGCTGGAGAGGAAATGCGGATGATAATGCCTGTGCTCAGGAAGATAAAGTAAACTTAGCTGGAGCGTTCTGTGATTGCTAAGCCTTGCAGTCAGATTGTCTCATGGTGACTGCTAGCACGGGGAGCAGAGATGCTGCAGGAATGTCTGTTTAATGATCTTAAAAAAAATATAGTCTGGGTTTGTCATTGCCCTGTGATGAGTGTTTCATTAATATGTAATTGATTTTCAGCCCTTGGAAGATTTGCTTAATATGAACTGACAGTTCAGCTTTGCAGAGTAATCAACCTGCATCATCCCTGCCCAATTTTCTGGTATTTTAGGTTTGATCTGGATTTGCAGATCTGCTCAAATCACTTTACTCTTTCAATATAGGGAAACATTTCATGATTCGCAAGGAGTTACCCTGTAGTGGTGAGTCTGGCTCCTCACCTTGCTGTGTATGTGCAGTGACCAGTTGCAAGAGCGGGTCTGGAAAAGGTGGTCTAATCTGACAGTATAGGAGAAGGATGAGCTGCCCAGCAAAGGCTACAGCGAGGAACCTCATCCTGATGGAGGACAGCACACATGGTAGCATCACTGCATCTCCTACTTGAGTAGTCAGGGCAGGCCTTGGATCTGAATGTGAGCGGTGAACACATTTTCTCCTGAAGGATTTCTGTGGTCACGGATTGAGGGTTTGACCTGCTTCTTAAATGAACACTTGCTCTTGAGAGTAAACCTCTGCTTCCTAAAACACCAGGATGATTTATTTACCATCAGCACTGCCACTGACAGTTCAGAGGTTTCCTGCAGCAGAGGATGAAATAATTAAAAAGTAGGGCTACACAAAATACCTGTTGAGAAAGAGCCAGACAGGACTGGAAGCCAGATGACTTTGAAAAACCTTCAAAGGTTTTTCTATTCAGTCAAGAAAGCATGTACTGAAAATTCTGTCTATTTAGTATAAAATCGGTTGATGAGTCTCAGATCAGCAATTAGCGGCTGTCATATCACCAACAAAAAGAGAGCAATAATCACTGTGCATAGAATAAGTAAGATTTACAAGACTTGAATGGATGGTCTTGTATGATTCTGTATTTTCTTCTTTTCTGGCCAAGCTGGAAGCACATTACTAGGGTGCTGAGGGCAAAACTTTCATCAAAGAGATACTGAAACTCTTTGATGCTTGCTCTCCCATTGCACGTTTCTGGGATGCAGAAATAGGATAGCTCTTCCTAAATACCAGCCTGGTAGTGCTTTTTTGATATACAGCAATGCCCATTGGAGAGTGGTCAGTCATTTCTTCTTATTTTAAGAAGACTTGATTTTGCCTCTATTTCCATCTCCTGATGGTTTGTCTGCATTAGAGGGAGCTGTGGCAAGGGAAAGGAAAATTAAATGGCATTTAAAGCATCACTTTTCAGCTATTTTCTCCCTTCAGCTGTGTCACACTGTTAGATTTCTGAATCTTTGCTGTAATACAGTCAATCTGTCTTCTGGTCTAGCTGATATCTGGCCCAGGGAGGAATTTCCAGGTGCTGCTGTCAGAAACAACTCCTGGAAGACAGGTCTGGAAAAGAACAGTCACTTGAGTTTTATATATCCTTAAATATTACGACTGTTGTGGGCTTCTGATGTGTTTTTGCTGTGGGAACTACTCTAAGCTGTTCATTTATTTAACATAAGATGGGTATCAGAATAGAACATTTTTAGTGTGCATGGATTCTCACTTCAGCATTTTTCAGTGGAACAGTGGCACATGTCCTAGGGTGGTCTGAGTTATGAAGATGACCTGGAGGTGAGAAACTCCGTGCAACTCTTCTGTGCCTCCTACCTGTTCCTGAGTTCCCTAGCAACAATGTCTCCTTTTTCCTAATATAAATTCCTTATAATTACTTGCACTCCTCTTCTTGTTAATTATTATTATTAAAGGCAGGTATAGTAGCACCATTTATTAGGAAGATTTATGAAGACTTTTGGTGCTTTCTGTGGCAAGATCTTACTCATTTTATACAGAATTTGCAAAAAATGTTATTTGCTGGCTGTTTGACTTAGGCTAGGTTTAAAAAAAAATCTAGATGCTGAACAACATAAACCAAAATGCTAGTAGCAACTTACTGTTGAACTCTGCCCATGCTAGTAAGCCTGGGAGATGTTAAGAGAGGCAGGGAGTGCACAAAAAAAAAGGTGTGTTATTATGTAATGAAGGCCGATATTGTAATGCTTGTGCCCAAAGGGTGAATTGAGGGTTGCCTCAGCAACCTTAATTCTTGCATTTTCTAACTTCTGAATACTTCTGTTTGAGATCCTAATAATAGCCTGTTAACTTTTCTTCTTCTGTAGCTAATTATACAACAGCAAAAATGTGCTTGAGTTTTAGAGATGTGTATGAAGGCCAGTCCTTGTCATGAGCCTCTTGCTGGTGAATATATGACCATTATGCTGATTCACAGTTATAGTTTATTATTCATATGCCGGATGCACTCATGACCTCTCCCATGTTGTACAAACACTGTATAACCTGGAACAAAGAAATATTTGTCAGTGTGAAAGGTTTCCAGCTTAAATAATAGCATGTGGGTAACATATTGATGTAGTAAAAAGAAAAACGAGGGAACAGTGGTCATCATTCTGGGCCTTGGTGGCAAGACACCAACTACCTGGGTGCTGTTGAGGACACCTTACAGCTCACGTGGCAGAGAGGATTTTTAAGGAAAGATGTGAGGAAGAACAGCGTGCTGATTTGGGAAAGATTTACAGGGAGCAGGAGCTTGCAAAAGAAATAGCAAAAAGACTGAGCACAGACATACCAAGGGAAGGGAACATCAGGGCTGCCTTTTCCAGCAATAAGCACAGCAGTAGGCTTTGTGCTATTACCTGAACTAGCAGGCAGTGTGAAAGGTTTTGTATTCTTGACTGACCCATGTTTGTTCTCCACCTTGCTTCTTATGGTAGCGTTAAGCAGACCCACTAGTTTTGGTGCATGTTCATTTTCTTGTCCTTGGTGTTCGGTGGTGGTGTGGAGAGTTGTTAGCACCTGGGGTCCTTCACTGGGGACAATAAGGTGTCCGTGCTGATGGCTTCTTCTTCACTGTTCTAAGACCCACCTGAGGTTTCTTTCACTTGAAGTTTCTTTGTATGTTAACTAGCACACTTTAACACCTTTCTGTTTCTTCATTGGTCTGATGTTCCGCATTGCATCTGAAATTACTATATATGTTATTTTTTTAATGCTATTCTATTGTTCTTTTGTTCATTTGTTTTCCTTGTTACCACTAAAGCCAGCTTTGTCCAGCTTCCAGGTGTGCAGGTCTGCATTTCTTTGACTGCTGGTGAGACATTTACAGCTGTGGGGTCTCCAGTGCAAGCCTGCGCCCCATCCCGTATCATCCCATCCCTGTACTTCCCTGTGCCACATTATGGGTCACCTCTTCCAGGGTCCTCCTTGTCACACCAGGCCTGTATTTCCCTCTACATTATGTTACAGTCATAAAACTATGGTGGTAGTGTACAAATATAAAAGTAGTAAAGCAAATTTGGCGATTTTCTGTGGTCAGTTAGCCTGCTGCTGAGTAAAATAAAGCTGCAGGCAGGCCAAGGAAAGTCCAGACACAGCAAGCCAAGCAGCCTCAGCCCTGAGGCTTTGCAAACTCAATATGCAGCATGGGGCCCATTGCTAGCAATGACAATACCAAATTATGGGGCTGCCCTGATCTGGCTTGGAAGAAGCCTTGTGGATAGACTAAAAGTGAGCTCCAAGCATGAAAGGCTGTACCAGGAAGGATGCTCCTGAGCCAAGGAATTCTGGAGAAGTGGGAGTGGGAGAAGGACAGCAAGGAGCCCAGACCTGCACATTTCCCTGTTCGAGTGGTGATTTGTGCCTTTTTCACAATGGTTTGGGTTTCATTGCTGTTTGTGTTACTGCATTGTTCCTCATGTTCTATCCTGCAAACCCTTTATGGTGGGGGCAACAGGGCAGGGTTTACGCTGCTTCCTTCCACTGGAATCAAATGTTGGCTTTTCTTTGGTGTAACTTTTGGATTTTAATACAGTTGCAGATATTTATTTACTTGTGGCTCTTTAGATTATGTTAATTGAAATGTTTGCAACTGCCAAAGCCAATTACCCTCAGATTGCCTTGTCAATGCCTTTACAGCTGGATAAATGCTTTTAAAGGCTATTCACAAAGGGTATTAGCGAGTAGGCTTTGTTTCCTGTTTAGAATTAAGAGTTTAGTTCTGATTTGGATCCAAATAAAATTCTCCTCTGAAATTCTGTTTTAAATTTTGTTGCTTAAATCACACCTTACTCCCAGGTAGCATCTTCCACGTAGAACAGGGTGCCCTGTCACCCACTGCCAAGCGCTAGCAACGAGAAGCAGGCTGTCTGTGTAACTGTGTAACCCAGGGGTTCGAGCAGTGGCTGTGACACCAGGGCTCCAGGCTCTCTGCTGTGCTCTGCTGCCACCCCACTGTGGGATTTTAAAGGAAGTGCCCTAAGTCTCTATTATGTCCATTTCAGTCACAGCAATTTGTATTTCAAAGCAAGGCACGTTTTCTAGGCATAGAAATGTATCAATCCACTAATTTTTCATTGCTTTTAGTGCACATTTGCTGGAATAAAACCCCTGACACCCTGTTAGTAATAGCCATCTTACAGCTTGTACAATGGGAAACAACACTGAAAGCCTGAGTCTGTCTTCTCTGCTCCGCTTTGTTCTCATCTGAAAATATTTTCCTCCTGTGTTCTTGTTGCCATGTCTTAACAAGTACTGGGGCTTTAGCAAGAAGGCTTGGGGGTGCTGTGTGAAAGTCATTATGGATGCTTAATTGTTTAATACATAGGAAACGGAGGGGAAATGTGGATATTTATTTTTTACAATGAAAGAAAATTGTGAGAGAAGTCTAGGTATCTGTGCACGCTAAGGACTCATCTGTCCTTAAATCCTTAAGGGCTTATCTCCTGACTCATGCTCCTTAAGGTATTGAGAAATGTAGAAGAGGGGATGAACAAAAGCTAACGGGATAAAGCTACACTTTCCAGTAGAAAAAAATGGGAAAATGAGATGAAAACAGCAAGTGGCAGGCTTAAACCACAAGCAGTGGTTCTTTGCAGTAGTGTGTAGTTGTGCTGTGGGAGTCCTGCGGGAATTGCACTTGCTCAAAGTGAGCATAGATTCCAAAATGCCCGAGGAAGTTTGGGGAGGAAAAGGTCCACTGGGATGAATTGAAAAGGAGAGCATTTCTGGTTTAAGAATTCCCTGTTGAAGGCTAAAACACCATCCTGAAGAAAGCTCCGTAGATACCTGCTTTTGAATACTGAAGGAGAGAAATACTTGGCTAGGTGGACCTTTGATCTGAGCTAAAAGACACACTCTTATGTCCTTCTAAAGAAAATCATAAACACGGGATCTTACCCCCACCCCTTTGTTTTCATTTCCTCTTCTCATCTAGAATGTCCTTCTTTTCTGCCTCAAAGTCAAATGCCTTTTCCAAGTAGCAGCTCTGCTTTTCCCACCCATCCCATCTGGTGTTATCTGGGGTCCATCCATTTTTGGCAAGGTCTCTAATGTCTTCTCGTTTGTTTGTCAGTTCTCCTCTTGAAATGTGGTAGCTTCATTCTCTGCTTTCTGGGTTCTTCCTCTTATCTGTCCCTTAGCATCTTCTTGAAAGGATCTTCTTCATTTCCTCTCCCACTTTCTGTGAAGTCTTTGCAAATCATTGTTAGTGGTGCCCTTCTGTGATTCCTCAATTTCTGGGCAACCTCCTCTAGAATTATGCTATAAGGCTCCCTGCAAACAACTATTTTATTGTTTTCCTTAAAGTCTATTTTAAAATATTTCTTTGCTGGGACGCACTGAGGGAGGTTGGCAGTGGTTGGCTTCCAGCTGTTTATCAATGGTTTCCATGTTTTTTCTGTACTCGTCTTGTTGTAGGTGTTGATATACTCTCTTTGGCCTCACCATGACATTGCAAACATGTGGGGCAAGAACAGTCCCTCTGATATGTTTGAGTAAGGCACTAGAACCTAGGGTGTGGACACGTGGCTGTATCACAAATAAGCAGAAATAAGAGTAGAGTAACTTCATGCTGTTAAACTATTATATTATGTCCCTGGTTACCTTTCATTCAGATGATGTGTAGAAAAAATACTGGTATATTTGACTTTTGTTACATACCATTACAGCAAACATTATCAATCACATTAAAGTTATATTCTGCTTTGGTTAAATTAGGGAACAAGGTGTTTTAAAGGTTTATGTTGCTTATGTTCTTGCTTCAGAGCCAAAGTGGACCTTCAGGAGGAAAGGCAGCACCACCGAGGCCTGCTAAACCTATATGTAAAAAACGGGTAAGACCGCAAATGCAAGTGTTTTGAAAAAATGTTTTCTCCTTCTTTGTCTATGAGATGCAAACTAGATTCTCTTGGAACAATGGCATGTTTTATGAATTTGGTAACATTCCAGTTGATTTAACAATAAGGGGTTGCTCTGGAATATGCTGTTGTGGAGGGAATTACACTAGCAAGTTAGAATAAAAATGGAAGCTAAAACAAAGGCACAATTTAGGTAAACTGCAAAATGAAAAGACAGAAAAAATGTATGTGATGTAAATTCCAAAATATAAGCTGACACAGACTGTGAGAAAAATGCCTGCTCTGCTTAGAAAATGCAAAACGTACCCCAGATTCATTTAGTTAACATAGAAGTACAAACATTAGAGAAAATAACGTTAACTTTCTGACTGGTAAACTCATGGTATTTCTTTCACTGGTAGGCAAATAAGTGCTTAGAAGAGCACCCTGACTTAATCTACCTCAGGGTGAACTGAGGTGGGTTTAGCTCCATTAGTATGGGTGGAGGAAGGACATTTTGCGTGCTTTAAAACAGACCTTGTGATAAACAGCTTTTCACCTTCTTGGGACAAATCACAGTCTTGTAATTTTTTTCCTCTTTTTACCCTCTAAAAAGGGAAAGGTATTTACTTTCAAATAAAAAAGCAACAACAAAAAAATCCACCTTAATGCTATTTTTATCCGCTTCACTGGAGAAAACAGCACTGAGCTAACTGGCATTGAATTTTGTATGATAAATGTCCTACAAGCAGGTGTTCACGTGGATAGCATTAAATCACAAACAACTGTTCTGCCGTCATAGTCTTGTGAGAATCCGAGAGCTTGACCTTCCTTCCAGCTTGTCTCATTTCGGCTCCCTTTCCCCTTGGGGGAAAAAAGGTTGCAGCCTATGAATTTCCCTGGCTGTCTGGCATATGCAAAATTCTCTGTTACTTTCAGCCGCTGCATGTTTTTACACATCATTGTGCTTTTCACCTTTATGGTGCTCTGCAGATATCAGAGCTTTGGTGGGTCCTGCAAACAGCCTTCACTTATACCCCAGACTCATCTGCAGCTCCATAAGGCCATAAAGTTTAATAGACCTGAGAGACCTGTATTTAAAAGAGTGATTGATTTATTTTAAATCAACCCATTACACATTTCAAACTGAGGGAGAAATTTTGCCCTCAGCAGCTAAACACTTTAATCAGCAACTTCGTGTTCTAGCAGTTTATCTGTAATGACAAGTAATTGAAATTCATCCCTGCAGTGATCCCTTTCCTATTAATGATATCATATCATGACATCAACCCAAGCCCAGCCCCAGGAGAGCTGCTCTCACTGTTGCAGGACTGCAGACCCCCTGGCCTTTGCAAGAAAACAGTTAACATTCCTCCAGAAGTCACATCCCTGCAGCTTTATATCTTGAAATAATTTCTATGTTTGTTATGTTTGTTGTGGTTTAACCAGCCAGCAGCTAAGCACCACACAGCCGTTCGCTCACCCTCCCCTCTCCCTCTCTGGGATGGGGGAGAGAAACGGGAAAGTGAAGCCTGTGAGTTGAGATAAAGACAGTTTATTAAAACAGAAAAATAATAACAATAATAACAATAAAAATGATAATAGTACTACTACTACTAATGTATACAAACAAGTGATGCACAATGCAATTGCTCACCACTCACTGACCAATGCCCAGCCTATCCCCGAGCAGCTGGCCCCCCCACACCCCGGCTAGCCACCCCTATATATTGTTTAGCATGACGTCAGATGGGATGGAATACCCCTTTGGCTAGTTTGGGTCACCTGTCCTGGGTCTGTCCCCTCCCAGCTCTTACTGCACCCCCAGCCTGCCTGTTGGCAGGACAGAGCAAAAGGCTGAGACGTCCTTGGCTTGGTGTAAGCACTGCTCTGCAACAATTAAAACATCAGCATGTTATCAGCACTCCTCTCATTCTAATCCAAAACATAGCACCGCACCAGCTACTAGGAGGAAAATTAACTCTGTCCTAACTGAAACCAGGACAGTAGTTTATATAATAACACTTCAGAAGTAATTGCAAGTCCTTGAATTGTGTCTTTGAGTAGTTTTAAAGCAAGGCTCGCTTGAGATATGATATGGTCAAGAGAAACAGAATTGTCAACTTTTAATCTGAAATTCAAGTGGAGTTTTCTGAGTTTTGTTATAGGAGTTACTCCAGTTTTGTTATGTGCCAGGAGTTATCTACAGAGAGCAGCAGCTCCACCAACCCAGTGACTGAACTGCTGTTGCCAGCTGTAGCCTTTCAACTATTTGCAAATTTGGGCCTGCCATTTGGGGTTATCTGGTCTGGTCTATGGATGGGTGGACAGGGAAATGGTGGTCTTCCTCACACCGTGCATGGAGAAGTGCTGCTTTGGGAATGAGCAAAACAATTACTGTCTCAGTGTGCTAATTGCCTTGCTTTTCCTGTGCTAGGATGAAGATGCGTCCACTGATGTGGGAGAGGGTGTAGATGAGTGGACAGCAGTAAAGACTCTGGTCAAACCCCCAGATCAACTGGAATTGACTGAAGCTGTGAGTAAAACAGTGCCTGTAGTTGTCACAAGATGTCTGCAAAACTCCATAAACCGAAGCCTACCTCTTACTCATTTGTTTTGGAGGAACTTCTTCAGGAGTAAGACTCTAGTGCTTATGTACATTATCTGCAGCATGAACTAAAATAGCTTTCAGCAGGAAAGCAGGGAAAATGTGCTTTGAAACACAGCTCTGGACTTAAGGCAAAGTATCTTTGTATGGAGCTGATCTGAGAGCGGAATGGGGCCAGGGCTTCTCTCAAATAAGGAGGGCTTCAGAGCCAGCCCTGAGCCTTTCAGAGGCCAGAGGCAGTCTGATACACAGGATGGAGAAAGGTCCTGTAGTTTAAACCCATTTCTTCTCATCTGGGTTTACTGGGATTGCAGTTGGTCACTTTTCTGACTGCAGTTGTCTCTCTTCTCACTGCTGTATAAAGCTCTAGTGTTGATGTCTGTCCTCCGAGTAGCTCTCAAAGGGAAAGTATACATTATTCCCCCTCCTCAAGCAGTGAAAGCAGTTGACACCAGCACTGTTTTTTGTTTAGTAAGTCGATCCTGCAAGTAATGGTAGTGAGCTGAGTGTTTACTGTATTTTTGGAATGTGTGTGCTTCAAGATAGACTTTGATAGCGTTTTAGACTTTAGATAGTGCTTTTTAGCCATATAAAATGCAACTAGCATTTTTCAAGTGCTACCACAGCTTAGATAAAAATTAACATGACCAGAAACCCCACTGAAGTACTACAATAGGAAGCAAGGTGACAGTTCTTGATTTCCCTTTGAGTTACCTTGGCTCCCACCACTGGTATAGTCAGGGCACAATCTGCAAGTGAGGTATTTGCAGCAAACTGAGTATAAAGAAGATGGTGATTTTTTAATGCCCTGTGTTGCATTAACAGTGGAATATTATTTATGATACTATTTTCTTTCTCTTCCAAAGGAATTAAAAGAGGAATTTACACGTGTTCTGACAGCTAATAATCCTCATGCTCCCCAGAATATTGTCCGATACAGCTTTAAAGTAAGTGTGTCATGACCTGTAAAACCAAGATGAGTTTTTTTTTTTTGTGTGTTTTTTTTTTTTGCCATTAGCTATTCTTCTGTTTTCTTTTTATTTATAACCAGGTAAATTTCTATTTAATGTGGCTTCATCTTGTTACGTATTTACTGCCAATGGTTCCTAAAGGGATTTTGCAGAGGGTAAAAGCATAAAAGAATTGACATATATATTCAGAAGCTGGAGATAACAGTAAATCGGCAAGTTCTGGCAGTGAACATAATTGGTGCAGCTAATCTAAGGCAATATTTTTTCCATTCAGTGGTGGTTAGAAGACAAAACGCAGTGCTTTATTCAGTCTGTGAGACAGTTAGGCTTCGGTATCCTCACATCAAGATACCTTGTTTGCATTATAGGAGAGCTCAGAAATGTGCTTTGTGAAATCGGTGACAAGAGCTCTATTTCATGATGAGTAGGAGTGAACAGGGGAGGGTGCATCAAAGACTGCCAGGAAACATCCAAGAGTCACACCTTCACATTTCCATGTGTAGAGCATATGCTGCATTACCCTGGAACAGCATTCTCCAGCTAGTATGTACAGCTGGCAGCATAGGCTGCTGCAGGGCCAGAGAGGAAGATGACTCTGCCTCCCACCCATTCCTTGGAAGGGTTGAGGCAGAAATGAGAGTATGCAGGGACAGCTCCTTCAGCTCTGGCATTGGATTATCCCCAGTCTTAGTCAGGGAATAGACAACCAGGTGAAATTGTCCTTAACCTGTCTCATCTCTATACTTCTGGAACTAGTTTGACCAACACTTATGTTAGTTCACCAGAGAAATAAAATCAGTCTTATGGAAGCAAATAAGGTCAATTTTTTTCTCTTCTTTTTCTCTTCTACTTGAAATTGTTCTACGTGGTGATGCCTGATCTCTATCTTATCCTCCACAGTGAATGAACTGGGCTCACTGCTGTGTTGTTATTCGTACAGGAAGCAGTCATATTTTTACAAAGAAACTATTGAAACATCTGCAGTCTACAGTGGCTTCTGACTGCTTTTAGGTGTAGCTCATAGTCTTAATATATAGTTTAGGCCTGAGAGTATGACTGCACTGTACAGTGATCTACAAGCAAGTGCCAATAAAGCTGGCTTCAAATAGCTGAATTAGTGCAGTGCTTGTAAACCTGGGCACTGTACTAAGTGCGTGCACTGTCTCCAGATCAGAGCTGCTCTCTGTATGGTGCTGCTCTTGTATAGGTACGACAACTCATTCAGGGATCTCAGCACAACAGGGAACTGGAGTCTCTTAGGGAGTGCTATGCAGCAGAGATGTACTAGAACTATATTTAAACTCCCTTACTGTGGTAGTGGTGGAAAAGTAGAGATTTCTTTTTCTTGGTTCTTTTCCTTATATTTTTAATTTGTGGCTTTCAGTGTCCTGAACTATAAATAACTGCTGGAAGGAATTCAACATAGAAGTGTTAACAGTGAACATATATTTATCACTATGGAGCACTTTAGCAATGTAGGCTACACAGTATGTTTGGTTTAAAAAATACATTTCTCCATGCTGGTTGTGTTGTTTTTTTCCTTTTTGTAGGAACGAGCATACAAGCCAATAGGCTATGTAGATCAAACAGCCATTCACTTCTCCTTGAATGGAAACCTGATACTCAAAGATTCAGATGAAGGCAGACGACAGAGTGTGAAATCTGCTGTATCAGGTTGGTTTATTATCTGAAACCGCAATCATTTTCAGCTAGGCACTGATACCACTTATTAAGCATAAGGGAGTGATCGTACTTCATGACCATTGAATTGAACAGCTCCTGTTTTGACTTGCATCTTTCTAAAGAAACAAAAACAGAAAGAAAACAAACAACAACAAGAAAAAAACAAACAATCAGACAGATGTTTGCACAGTATAGAAAACAATGCATGCTTTTGGAGCCAGGTGAATGCTAACACCACCCACTGCAAAGTTCAAAGCTATTTAGTGTCTCTGATCATCTTCCACTACCACTACAGTTAGCTGGACATAACACATCTAAACTCCTTAGCCAGCTTTGAAAGTTTCAGTCATGGTTTAAAGTCTTAAAATCTTAAAGCACGGTGAGCATTCAGGAAACTATCATATACTTGACCCATGTCAAGTATACAAGAAGTCCACAAGAAGTGGATTTCAGAAGTTTGATTTGAGTGGAAATCAGATTTTTGATTTGCTCAGTGAGAATTATTGCTGTCTAATTCTAATAATAACATTGTCTCTTTCTGTGGCTTTGAGCAAACAATCAGCCTGCAAACTGGGAATTGGTTACTTTGTTGTCTCATGAGAGAGCAAGAGAAAAGGATGCATCTGTAAATTAACACTTCAAAAGACAGAAGAGTCTGCAGAATATAGGATAATATGTCCTTTTATCCTGGGTTTATTCACTTATCCCTTTTGTCATCAGAAAAACCTTCTCTTGCGTCTTCTGCAGTAATATCTGAAGAGACAGAGATTAAAGATGAAGAAGGCACAGAAGATACTCAGGTAATACTCCAAAGTCATCTGAGAGCTGTCCACTTTATTTTTAATATTAGATTTGAAACTCACTTTATTGTAAAATGGGTTTGCTGAGATTTTTCTGTGATTTATTCTTGAAACATCTCCTGAGATGTCTCTGCGGTAGCAGAGATCCTGCACTTTCTACTAAATAGCTGGGATACTCCTGCCTTTCTTCAGTTTAGAGAAGATGTACAAGAAGATGACAGGTCCCTACACACTAGGTCTGCCTTCATCCAAGATAGAGTGTAATTTGTTGATACCTGGAATCTTTCTGGACAACATGTGAAATCCCAACTTCCCTAAAAGGTAAGCTGGTTAAGAACAAAGTGTAAAGGAATGAAAGCAGCAGGCATAACTACCTGAATTAAATAGTGGCCTGACTTAAAGGCAGTTGGCTGATTGGGACAGGAGTATGCTCTAAGAAGTTTCTTCTTACCCACAGAGTGTCAGGCCCTGTAATCAAGTTCAGAGTAGTTTCAGATAAAGCTGAGTATCCAGAAAGGAAATTAAAACTCAGAGTAATGGGACTCTAATACAGTCTTCTGGTCCTTGGGTCCAGTTATTTTTTATCAAAGGCAGTTATGCTATGTTATCCTATTCATATTAGGCTCAGTTTTAAAGTAACTTCAGTTACTGGTCTTCCATCTTCCCATCTAGATATTGTTGCAGGATCTTCTTGCTCTGATAGCTAGATGTTTCCTGATTTCCATCTCAAACATTTCAATCTTAATTTTTTTACATTGTCAACTTGTAGCCATTTGAATTTGTGCTAACATTGCCATCTAGCTGAAACAGCTTTTTCCCTGTAATGTAACCCTACCTGTCCCAATGGGATATTTCTCCAGTACCATGTCCTCTTGGCCGTGGTTGGACTTACTCACTTATTTGCCTATTTCCCATCTGGGTTAAACCACAACAACTACTGACCCATGAATCTTCAATAACAGTCTTTTCTCATAGGCAGCAGAATTCCAGTAGTCAGTGAAGAAGTGTTTCTGAAGAAGGAAGGAGACGTATGGTCTTTTCAGGGTGGAGTTACTACTCTATTCTCTTTCAGGCTGAAGGAGAAGAAGAGGCAGAGGAGGCAGGAACAGCAGAGGAAGCTGAAGCAGCAGAGGCAGAAGAGCCTCCTCCCCCAAAAGTGAAGGAACAGAAGCTTGCAAACCAGTTCAACTTCATTGAGAGAGCTTCAAAGACGCTCAACAACCCTTTGAGGGTACGTTATTAGTACAATTTCCTTCAGTGACAGAGGAGGATCTTTCCTTGGGGATGGCATACGGACCATCAGTGTTTGTGTGTCATAGTACACAATATCCTTGTAAATACTGCTAGGAGGGAAAAAAACTACTTCCCTCCCCCCCCCCCCCCTGTGGTAAGACAATATTTGACTATGGTAAAACATTAAGGTTGGTAAAAATGTTGATTGAAAAATTCTTGCCTCGTGGACTTTTGGACAGCCTACAAACATTTTGGTGCTTATACTTCCACCTGGAAATATCATTTTTAACGTCTATTTTCTCATCTGAAAAATAAAATTTAGAGAGCAATGGTTAGGGTAGCAGCTGAGGGCTTAGAATCCATGAATTCAGTTTCCTTTTACCACAGAGTCTTTTTGTGGCCTTGTACTTCAATTCATGTCCATGGAGCAAGGACAATAACTGCCCCTATATCAAACAGATTAAAATTTTTAAGCTTGTGCTAAGCACAGGTACAACAGTAATTGATGCAAGTAAGCATGGCAGATCCCTCCCACTATGTGCACATACTTTCTGATCAGTACAGACCTAAGGCTTTGTGTTATTTTCCTAAACATTTTGTTGAGCCCACAGCCATTCCCAGTGAGTATGTCTTCATGGGGCTTCCTGACTGAGCAATACCAGTGAGAGTGGCCCCCATTCAAGACCTCAGAGAGGAGCTTTCTGAGCCAGAGATACATTTCAGAGGAAAAAAATCATGTGTTTCCCTTGCTGCCCTGAAGTCAGAGTATATACAGCTTCTCCAGAGAGCCTGACTGCCTTCTTGCAACCTAAAGTGGTGGGCCTTTGCAGTTGATGACCTTGAACAGGTCTAACCTCCTAACAGGCAAATCAACTCTACTCACTAGTAGAGATGGAAGATCTCAGGAGGATTAATACAGTAATGGGGTACTTGCTGCAAAGTCCCTGCAGTCTTCTGCATCTATCAAAAATCTGTTCAGAGGCCACAGAATTAGTTATTTCTCTATTTGTTATTAGTTAGTTAATTTGTTATTTCTCTGTCCCCAGCTCTGCATATTTACTTCCCATTCATTTTATTTGGCAAGCTTTGAAAGCAGAATCTAGCCCTTAAATATCTGTGAAGTGCTGTTGTTCAATGTACAGGATGTGCAGTTTCCACCTCTGAGACTGCTTTATTTCAGAGGTCAATGAAATGCTACAGGCAGCTTCTTAAAAATGTCCTGACACAACAATTTTATGAAAGAAAATGCTGTTCCATGAAACGAAAGTTTCACAGAAATATATTAAGTTCATTCAAATTTTGTTGTAAGGGTGATGAAAATATTATTACAGTAAGATCAAATGAATTCTTTATAGGTTATTATTCTGTTCAGCTCTTTTGTTTTGACTGTTGTACCCAGCTGGGATTTTAATATTTAGGTCAAAACTATTGATATCCTACCAACAAATTTGGTAGGGTATCGGATACCATAACTAGTAGCACAATGTTTCAAATGTTAGAGCTGAAACAAATCATTTCAAGACCTTTGAAATAAAATACTGAAATTAAATATTCTAAGAAGGCTTTGAAGAATAAAGATCATCTTGTGGACATTCTTTTGGTCTACAGAAAATCTGTGTGGAGTTGCATGATAACCAAAAATGTTTGTGTAGTGCTTTGGGAATTATTTGAATGCAGAACTAATCCAAGATCAATATTATTCTAACTATCTGCTATGAGAAGACAGTTTCCACAGCTGGAATGTGTTGTTGTAAAGAGTCCCAGTGCAAAAATTACATTTATTTATTTGTTTTTATTTTTTTATTTAGGAAAGAGCGTGTCAGTCGGAACCTACACCTTGTAAAAACTTTTCAGCCACTGCTAACCAGGTATATCCTTTTGACTGCATAAGCTTTCTTTAGAGCATACATAGGAAATGCATGAGACATGAGAAAGGAGAAACTAAACTGTTATCTTTGCATCCTTGTACTTGGATGAACTCCCATACTGGGGCTTTGATCTCTAGTTTAAATCTGAGAGCAAGTTAACATGGCCGTGTTTTCTGCCTTAATGGGTGAACTAGCTAATGGTTTATATTTCTAAGGTCAAAAGTTTTTGTTTAGCTGCTTTTGATTGATCACCAGCCACCCTGGACAGTTTGCTTTAAAGAGTCTTAAAGGCATGGAAGTAGGGAACCACACTGTGAAAATGGGTCTGGGCTAAGCAGGAACTGGGATGCAGCTGAACTCTGCAGGAACAGGGACACAACTGCAGCTGCATGTTGCAGGCCCTGACTCCTCCTGGGATATAGCTCTCAGAGTGGGGACTGCACTGTTGTTGAAGAATTTCCATCAATACATGGGGGATAAGCTGGTCATTTAGGAGGAACTGTGATCCATCATTCACTACCTGGTCAGATGGGCTCTCTCAAAGGGGAAGAACAAAATAATGAAAAAATATATGACATCTCTGTTGCAATCTCCACTTTGAGCACTGTGCGTACAGAATAGAAACCTCTGAAGATTTCCTGCAGCAGGGAGTTTACAGGGGTTCACAAAGTTTCTAAGAGTGTTGTCAAGATTTGACATACACAGATTTATTTATTTATTTATTTATTAATCTAAAGTTAGCTATAGGAGAAAGCAGTCAACAGGTTTCTAAAGCCTGAATTTGGACACAATGAGAACTATAGCATAAGACACATGGAAGGCCCACACTTGAACCCTGTTGAAATAGACTTGGGGCTGTTTTAGGTAGTAGGAAAGTGCCTGTTTATTCATGATGAAGAACTGTTCCACGGTTGTTTTATATAACTTTCTCCATCTATTAAAAGTATGAAAAAAATATTGTGCATGATATTTTACGTGTGAAACATGCTATAGCTTTCTTTGGCAAGGGAATACAGCCAATTCTGCTGATTGCTTCCCACAGATACTTACAAGGTATATCTGTGTTTATCACTGATACAAATCTTGTCTCAGACAATGTTATCAGTGTATGACAGGAACACCCAGGAGAAAGAATTAAGCAATGACAGCAACTAAAATGCTATTGTAGGCGAGTGATAGGAGGGGAAGGGAAGGCATCTCTGTCAAGCTGAAGACTAGAATCCAGTTTATTTCTGAACTTGAAATCACAGAGTAATTGGTCTGAGATCTTCGATCCCTTCAGCTGGTGTTTCCTTTCCTTTCCTTTTTTTTTTTTTTTTTTTTTTTTTGGCAGTGAGGTGACCTTAGAGTTGGAGAATATATAGCTATTAAGATAACCAGGCTGTTGCTGAAATTTTGCCTGAAATGTTTGAAAACTAAGAGAAAAATATTTTCCTTGTTTCCGTTTTATTCTCTTGAAAATTTGGACATTAAAAATACTTCAACATAAGGCCTTTTATCCTAAAATCTTCTACCTTATTGTTTTATCTTGCATTCATATTTCCTCTTCCAAAGTTTTCTGTTCTGCTCCTTGTCTCGCTCTTTTCATCACATCGTTTTGTCTTTTCTCTGATATTTGGAACATCTTCTCACTTCTGCCTGCAAATTTATGACACTTTTTTTTTTTTTTTTTTTTTTTTGCTACACATTTCTACTACCTTCTTTATTCTAGTGTTCCACTCTCTTTTTTTGTATTTGAATCACACTCCTTCTCCTAAGCTGATGTGTCAGAAGTAGATCATCTTTTCTTTTTGCTGAAAGTAACATAAATGCTTCAGATACAATACTAGTACTCCAGTACTAATGAATAATTGTCAAGTGGAAAAATGACTTTTGGATCTACTCAAGTGAGACATTTCTGGCATGTGGCATAGCAGAAAATGTAAAACTGCTCTCAGTATCCATTTCATCATATGCTGCAGAGTTAGAGTCCAAGATTTAAATTGTGTTAAGCAGCTACAATTTAATTTTCCAACACCACATGAGAAATGTCATAAAGCAGATGTTTAATCCATGTTTCCTATTAAACACTGTAAATTAGCCAAAAAGAATGTCCTACAAAAAAGGATATGGAGTCAAAGCACCAAGAGAGCTCCCCCAAGGGAAAGGAAGTTGTTAGGAATGCAATACCACATTCTCAGAGAGTAAGACATGCCCTGTCAAGCTCTAAATATCCAGGGTTTCAATCCTTCATTTCTTGCATAATAAGCTTCTGTCAATGTTACCATTGTGAAGGCTATCATATTTTTGTGATGATTTAGATGTTTGTTTTCTGGCATGTACCTAAATCCTGATAAATCCTGCCTTTGTCTCTCTCTCAGTGGGAGATCTATGATGCCTATATGGAGGAGCTTCAGAAAATGGAAAAGTCAAAAGAGAAAGAAAAACCAAAAGCTCAGATAGCAAAGAAAGAAGAGAAGAAGAAGGGAAGAAAGTTAACTTCTCTGGAATCACAGGTATATTTCACAGCACTGGAAGAAGTTTGCTGAGAGTGGTGGTGGATGCTTCCGTAATGTAAGTCAGGTGAAATGCAGCCACGCATGCTGGCTATGTAGCAAGTTCTCTCAGTAGGCAAGTAATAAACTTAAGAAATGAAAATATTTTTTTTTGCTAGGGACTGTATTTCCAAAACGGGAGTTCCATTTTTGAATTGCTGTACTTTTTATGAAAAAGCAACAGTGTGAAGCCATAATCTTGACTTCAAACCTTATTCCAAGAGGGATTTATGGCTTTTCTTTTTGTCCATTACCATGTTTGTGTCTCATTTTTGATTAGCATGGGAGGCATAAAAGAAATAGGTAAGAAACACTCTGACTTTTCAAAGACTTTTCTAGGGGATGCAGAGGTAATAAGTATAATCTTTTAATCTGAAAGGCAAATAAATTTAGGATTCCCTCAACATTTTATTAAAGCACTGTAGTGAAAAACATTTAACTACTTGTTATTATTTTAATGATAATGCTATATAATTATAATACATGTATTTTATAGTTGCATACATAATGTACTGTATGTAATACATAATTCTTGGAGGCTTGACCTGGATGGCAGTGATCTTTGATGCATTGTTTATTCATTTAGTTGGAAAGTGACAGAAATGTCTATCTCCAAGGCTTGAAGTGCTGTGCCACACTCATTAATTACATGGCATGGTACTACCTTGGTTGTGGCAATGTGACCATCCTGAGCAGAGATCAGCTGCCCTGAGTCCTGTGGAGTAGCAGGGTGAATGGCAAGGGCTGCTGGCCAGCAGCAGCCTCCGTACGTCTGGTGTCTCAGAGCAGCAGGTATCATCACTCCTTCCAGGCCAATAGCTCAGCTGGTGCTGTGGTCTTGCAGTGAGAATGGCGCTGACTCCTAGTCCAGGCTGCTCTGTCCTAAGGATTTGCTTCATGTTCCAAAATGTTTTCAGAGGGTTCAGGAGGTTTTTATTACTGGAGTTTAATCTATATATAATAGCGGGTGGTTCTTTTTCTCCCCAACCTAAATTAAAGCTACCTTGCATTTAGAATGAAAACTGAAATATTACCATATTGATTAGAGAAAAATGCACTGAGAACTGTAACACAGAAACATGGAATTCAGTTCTTAGATTGCCCCTAGTATGTAGATGTAGATATATCACTGTAACTAATGTGCATCTATATAATATGAGCTGTCTCCTGAAACTGGTTTTAGCACTTTCATATTGTATGCTGATACAACTATAGAGGATTTGGTTGGATTAGCTTTCCCAGTAGCACTGTGCCGTCACAAGTCTTACAGCTTGAGCAGACCAGAAACATCTTCTGACAGGATTCCACCTGTGTACCGTGCCATTGAAATTCATGGTCCTTTCTAAGCTAATAAACCTTTCACCTGAGTAAATGTCACAGAACTAAGCTTGAAGTCAGTGATACAATTATGAGCTTACAGAGTGGGCTGCTAAAAGCTGATCATTAAAATGAAATAAAAATTCTACCAGTGAAACAATATTGTAAAAAATGCTGCATGCTCAACTGACAACAGTGGGAATCTGAAATCCACTTCCCTCATTTTGCTGCTTTGACTTTCACTTGTAGCACTTAGCAGAAGAATTGCAGGGAACCCAGAAAGTCAATATGCTGAAAAAGTGAAAGGGAAGGCCTCTTTATGTGGAGCCAGTATTCAAAATTAAAACCCACTGCAAGGCTGGTGGGTCGGTTTGAAGTATATGAAAAAAAATGCTGAATTTTCCAGTCCTTAATTGGAAACATTTAATCTGGATTAATCCAAAGCTAGACACAGACTTAAAACAGGCATTACATCTGGTTATGTGTAGCTCTATGTGACTTTGGGCCCCTTGCTATAAGAAAGGTATTGAGTTGCTTGAGCGTATGCAGAGAACAGCAGCAAAGCTGGTGAATGGATTAGAAAACTAGAGTTTCCAGGAGCGGCTGAGGGAGCTGGGACTGTTTAGTCTGGAGAAGAAGAGGCTGAGGGGAGACCTCACTGCTGTCGACAAGTACGTGCAATGAGGTCGTAGCACAGAGGCTGTCAGTCTCTTTTTGTAGGTGACAAGTGGTAGGACTCAGGTGACAAGTGATGGGACATGAGTAAGCAGTCTCAAGTTTAGAGGGGGGATGTTTAGATTGGATAAGAGGAAGAACTTCTTAATGGAGAGGGTGTTTAAGCATTGGGACGGGCAGCCCAGGGCAGTGGTGGAGTCCACACCGCTGGAGGTTTTTAAGGTGTGGACATGGCACTAAGGGATGTGGTTTAGTGATAGGACTTGGAGAGTCAGGTTGATGGTTGGACTTTATGATCCTGAAGGAAAAGGTAACTGTGGTCTTATCCAACCTAGATGATTCTGTGATTGTATGAAAATTAAAGATTGATGGCTTCAGAATTTGTTCTTGTCTCAAGTTAGTAAATGTAAAACTGGGTTTTGTGGAGTTTCCAACTCACAGGTTATATAGTTTGGCCTACACTTACTGATTGGAACAGAGCTTTTCCTACCAAAGACTTTCTGAGGACATCCTGCCTTTGATCATTGCTGAAGAGTAACTGTGGAACATCAAGCAGGAGATGTGGCTGACCTGTACAGAGGCTAAAATCAAGGATCCCAAGGCTAGAAACAGTAATTGGTTTCTGCCATTGTTTCTGTAAGGCTAGCAGCTGAACAGGAAGAGACTGTGAGAGCTACCAAGAAAGCACAGGATTCAGCCCAAAGGGAAGAAGAGAAAGAACTGAATGAACATTACTGGAGCCGGATCTCTGATGGAAGCTTTTACTATGATAAGAGACCATGAAAGAGAAGATCCAAAAACTCGAGCTGCAGCTGGAGTTGACAGTAACGGTCAGGTGAGGAGTTGAACATAATGAATTAAAAGAATACTGAGGCCCAGGGAGCAGATGACTGGGTGAGGAAGAACATGATCCATGAAGAAGAATGTGGCCAAAGACAGAGAAGAGAAGGAGCCTTGAAGTGGAACAGAAGGGCCTTGCTATGGGAGAAGAGGTATAATTAAGGCACACAATGCACTGAAGAATGAGGAGAAAAAGCAGGAAAGACATGGTTTGGCAAAGAGAGAGGCAGCTAGCAGAAAATGGAATGGAGACAACCAAGGATTCCAGCTGAAGGAAGGATGAGTATGATGTAAAGAACAATATGAGTGAATAAAAGACAGGGTGATAAAGTATTTGTCTGGTGCCTGTGATGATGGGTTCTTTTAAATCTCTTAGTACGTCTGTCACTCAAATGGAGCTAGAGAGAAGAGGATGTACTACATGCAAGAGCAGGGATACAACATTTGAGACCTTTCCTCAGTTTTCAATAAAGGGAGCAGAAAAGAAGATGAAGAGCATGGAATATCAAAGAGGAATGATGCAAAATTTTCTGAGATGAAAATAGTTGTAAGCAAAGAGAAACAGGCAGAAGTATTGCATCTGCTTGTCCTGTTCTTACTGTTCCTGAACCATCTGCTTATGGCTCTGGTTAAAGAGAGGATCTTGGCCCAGAGATACTTGTGGTCTGATCCTGCATGACCCTCCTCATGTTATGTGAGCGGAGAAATTACAGTGTCTGAGGTAGAAGCAAAATTAAGCAGAGCTTAATGCACCTAAGTTGATGAAAGGTGGCTCCTCTCACTGTGAGGTGACAAGACATGAAATCACAAGTCTAATAGTAAGAATCACAGGTCTGATAATAAAGGATCTTTCAAAAGAGGGGTGGAACTATGTAGTTGGAGAATAACAAGGATAGATTATATGTAAGAGGCATAAAAATGGTTCCATTAGTCTTACCTGTACCAATACATGGCAATAGATTTAATTCGGAGGGAAAAAATAAAGAAATGGGAGTAAATATGAGAAAATAACATATATGTTTGCCAAAGGTAGGCTGTATCCAAATAATCTCATCTTTCTTCTTTGGTAAGAGAAAAGTTGTGGTTTCCCTTAACAAGGAAATTGTAGTAAAGCTAATCTAGCTGAAGTTCTGTAAAGCTATTGCTATAATGCCTTTGGGGAAATGATTAGGTAAACCAGAAGGGTTGCTACTGGTACAGACTGAAATAACTGGTGGAGAGGAAGGCTGTGCGTTTTGGAGTATTAAAAAATCTTAGATAAGGTGAGGGCTTACTATTGAAATGGCAGGGAGAAACATGAGTGAATCAGCTGGTGAGTTGTGGCTCTGAAATGGCAGGTACATTGCTAGAAAATTGTGTATGAGGGTAAGCAGAGAAATGATATTTCTGTTATGTCTGTCCCACAATAGCATTCCCTGTTTCTGAGATATGCCCGGTGAGATAGCCCAGACCACTGGTTTATAATTCTCATTTGGAAGCTCATGGATGACCAGCAGGTATTTTTGAAATAACAGCTGAAGCCCAAATGCAATTAACCTTCACATTAGTGTTCGCCTGCTCCTGTTCAACACAAGGAGAGGGTGGGCTGTTACCAACTCCCTTGTCTTCATTCTGCTGCTTACAACGTGTCAGTATTAAAAAATAATGAAAATGAACAAATTAGCACAATTCTAGAAAGGAATAACTACTTGACAGCATTCAAACTGGGGTCTCTATTTGGGATTTGCAGTGGGTGTTTGCAGTGCATGGAGGTGTTGGCTGGGCAACAGAGACCAACATGTCTGTAGCATGTTTTTTTCTTTGAAAGCCTGGAGTTCTTGTAGTAGCAGTATATGTATTGCAAGAAAGATGAGCAGTTATTGCATTGGTTTTAGGGTGGGGTTTGTCTTCTGGATATAGTGATATATCAACAGAAGCCTTATTTCATGCTGCAAGGAGTGTGGAGTTGCACATTGCAACTGGCCAGCTGCTGAGAGGCAAATGTGAAGCAATTAGTGTTGATGAATAGTAGAACAAGACCAGAACATTTATTTTCAAAGTACCAGCCCATTATCTATCTTAACATATGATTCAAGTAACATTATAGCTGTTCTAAAAATAATTTATGCATGGAAATAAATGAAACAAATTTGTTAGCTGATTAGTTCTCATTTGGCTAGTTACCCCAGAGTTGCCCTACAAAGAAAAAAATCATTTCAAACAGGTCTTTAAAAAATGAAATTATGCGTATCATTCCCACTGAAGATTTATTTCAGTAGGATACAGAATAAATCAAACCTGAAATAGCACAGGATCCAGTGAGAAAATGACTTATTCTGATGCAGTTAAATGCTAAAAAATGTAGTTATTCATGGCTGCATTGCTAACAGCTTAGCTACCTAATAGGAAAGCTCACATAAAGCTCTTTCAATTCATCTGGACAGTCTCCTGCATTGCAGAAAACGTTCCACTGGATAATGCATTATTTCTGTAATTACAGGCTCTTTTTGTTTTAAACTGCTTACCAATGACAACAACAAAAAAGATTTTATAGATGTCGCAGGATCTAGCATTCATCTTTGACAACACAATAAAGCAAGTCTTGTCTTCTGCTCTTCAGTCCAGAATGATGATGTCTCTGGTTGGAAATTCAGAAAGTTTGCAGTGCAGCTTTCCTTGGATATGTAAGAGAACAAGAGCTACAGTTTTGCTCATGTCTGTAGGGTACAGCACTGCTGTTCTTCCCTAGCTCCTTCCAACAGGACAGGCATGTTAAAAGGGAAGAGAGATTTTTTTTTTCTGCATAGTAGGTGAATAACAGCTTAGCTAACACACCTGGTGAACCAGCAGGACTCCGTGGGATCCATTCTTTATACCTAGTAATGATGTCTTTTTCAGTGTTGGAGAGAAAATTATTTATTGCTCTTTGCTTTTTCTAAAACAAGATGTAACCTTTTCAACATTTAACCCCTGTCAATTAAGCTTATTCAGAGGAATATACTGGTGGCAGCCAAGGCCTTTTTTTAATCACTATCCCAATATTGCTGGACAAATGTTAGCGAAGGTGAATTGCTTCTTTTTTTTTTCCCCCTTTTTTTTTTTTTTTTTTTCTGGGAAATGGTTTAAAGAACGACAGGTCTTATTGTGGCAGAAGCAGTAATAGCAACTTAAAGTCAAAAGAGTGAAATCCCAGCAATTGAGAATATTGATTTCTACTTGGTATGTTTCAAGTATCCTCTTTCTCTCCCTCTTCAATTTCTCTCAGTACTTATGAAGTCCTAGAGTCTAAGGAATATTTTGTAGAAAATTAAACTGTTGACATTTGAAAACATATGTCCCTGTGCTTCTATAATTCTGAACATGGCAGTAATTTTTCTGTGTGGTTCTCAAGAAGTCCTCCCACTGTCCTAGGAAAAAGCTGAAGAACACAAGAGTGGTCATGCTGATTCAAATCAGGTCTCTAACCATAAGTTAACGTGTAAGGAAGGTGGAGAACACAGCAAGTGTACATCATACCTCGCCTAGCCCCAGATATTCTTCCGGCCTTCAATACTTACAGCTGTTTCCTAGGCTTGATGTGGTTTGGCACATAGGTACTGTGTATCTGTTCAGTCTTCCTTGAACTCATGTAAAATTCTTGCATCTGCAACACCCTTTGACAGGGAGTTGCACAGATGTTGTCCTTCTGTAAATCATCTCATTTTCCTTGTTTTTAAGATGATTTCCACTAACTTCACTTGACAGCCCTACTTTGTGTATTGTGACTAGTCATCTACTGTCCATCCTCTCAGCTTTTTTTTGGATTTCACAGACCTGTTTCACGTCTTGTTATGCCATCTCCTCCAGACTGGCAAGTCCCAGCCCACTCAGTTTTTCCTGGAACAGAAACTATCCCAGACCATGAGTCATCCCTCTTGCTCTTCTGCAAACTTTTCCAAGTTCTACTTTATTCTTTCTGAGGTGAAAAAGACTGTAGACATTAATGAAGATGCAGGCAAACTGAATTTATGAAAAGTGTTATAGATTATAAAATTGCTTTTTTTCTCATTTGTCCTGTGATCTCTATGCTCTTGCAGCAAGACTCTGTTTTTGCTGAGTTTGTGCAGGGCCAAAGAAAGAAGCAGAGGGCTGGGATGCACCTAATCCAATGTTATATTCTTGGTTCTGATTGTGACTGTGCAATGGTTTTGACAAGTCATTTCATTTTTTTTTATTTTTATTTTTTATGTACAGACCACTCTGTGGGCTGTGCCAAGGATGGCAAGTTTCTTTTTAGTGTCCTCACTGAGAAGGAAATCATGCTGTGCTGGCAGCCATCAGTCCCTGGCAGGGGGCTGAAGATGAAAGGCTTTGAAACCCTGATGGGACTTTGGGGCAGCAGTTGTAGGGGGATTCAGATCCTTGGAGCAGCATGCTGTCATAGCAATTTCCATATGCCTTGGTATTCTCACATAATTATGCAGAGCTGTGCTGTCATCATCCTCATGGTCCTGCACAGTCTGGGTGCTTTTAAGCTCTGTCCCTCCAGTTACTGGCCCATAGACTTATTGTCTTACTTGCTGGTTAGTTCAGCTTGGATTTTGCTTGTGTTCAGTCAAACACACACAGGATTGGACACTCACACAGAAAGAAATTGGTAGGAATCAAGTTTAAAAAGAAGATGGTATGATACTGTGGTGATCAGTCACTGGGCTCAATCAAATGAGCATACCGACCTGCCATATGCCAACCTAGGGACTGCTGGCCTTGTGAGATGCCACTCCCCCAAAGGTCTCCAATACTTGCATACCTGAAGCTCTTTCTGCATACCTTCACACCTACAGGTTTACCCACATGTGGTGTTTCTTGGCAGGGAGGATGGCATTGTACGCAGTATTAAAGCAATTTCAACAAAAGCTGGATAGCAAACTGTCTTTTTCATGTTTATTATATATTGTACAAGCTCATGGATCTATGTATACATCAAGTTGGAATTACCCAGTGATTATCTGGAGGATTTCTAAATCCTGTGATCTTAACTTAAGAGATGATACTGTAAAGCTCTCCAGGCAGATACGAGAGGATGCTGATGAATGATCAAACACGATTGTGTTACTGAAGCTATTGAACTATTACCAGGTGAGGTAATAGTGGGGGAGGGATCGTGTGTGTGCTTTTAGCTCAGCCCATCATGAGATAGACTGGATGAGCTGAGGAAGACAAGACTAACCACCTTTGCAGACAAGCATCTTACCATTGAACTAAATCAGGAACAAATTCCGAAGTTACTGCAGCTCAGGTATAGATGGCATCTTGCTGAACTTACAGAATTATTGCCTTAATTCAGTTGCCCTTATCATTAGGTGCTAGTGTGAGGAACTTCAAATTATCCTTTAGCCCAGATAAAAAGACTCAAGTTTTTAAGTCACAAAAGGTCTGAAGGACTTGTAAAAAGGATATACATTTTCTCTTCCTTGTTTATCTTTTTTCAACAGAGTGATGATATAACCAAGATCTCAAAGGCTGCTAAAATTATGGAACGAATGGTGAATCAGAACATATTTGATGACATTGCACAAGGTACGGCCCTGCAGGGAGATGCGGTTTGCACTCAAGCCAGGAATTCCTGCACTCCTGCAGGAATTCTTTCACAGAATCACAGATTCTTTCCTGCAGATGAGTGGCCACAGCTGTAGCAAGAATCACAATAGTTCCTGTGGAGAAGCTAGGAGGAATTTTGGCAAAAGATGCCGAGGCAGAGGTTGACAGGGTGTACTGCACATTGGAGTGCAGTTTGTGCCTCTGTGGGCAACTGGTTGGTTACCTTATGGCATGCTGGCGTCTCCAGTGCTGAATGTTAGAGAAACAGGGCTAAAATGAACAGGGCTAGCAATTGCTGACTCACACAAGGCAAACAGGACAGCAGTCTGCCATCACTTAAAGGAAATGCACATCATCAGTGTTCGGAGCAGGGTGGGCCAACAGATCTGGTAAGCATTGCCCTCCTGATGCCCTGCCCTCCCTCAGCAGATGGTTCCTTCCCTCCTGGATGCAGGTGCTGGGGACAAAGCAGCCAGTGAAGAGCAACCCTCTTGCTGGCATACAGGCCCCATCCACAAGACATATGTAGTGCTGATGTTATTTTGCAAGGGTTTTCCTATCTTTGCTCAGCCACCTCCTGAAAGGCCACAGCTAGATCAGGGAGTGGCTTGAGGTCATTCCTTGCTTGGGGCTGCTGCTTTCTTTTTCATCCTTTGTCTGCTTTCAAATCTTCAGCTTTTTGGTTTAAGGACTTGGTGCTGGTTAAAGTGCATTTACAAGACTTAGATGCTGTTTTGGGGTTGAGATGTAAGGACTGAAACAGTTTTTATACTAACAGGTTGTACAGAGGCCATGAGGCTCTTTCAAAGCTTGTCTGTTACTACAGCATGCTGATGTATTTCAGGTTTATTCAACAAGACCTATTCTTTGATTCTTGCTTTTAGATTTTAAATATTTTGAGGATGCCTCCGATGAATACAGGGACCAGAAAGGAACCCTTCTCCCACTCTGGAAGTTCCAGTATGACAAAACCAAGAGACTTGCAGTTACTGCCATCTCCTGGTAAGTCTCTTTAGTGCAAACTTGCTCTCAGCTGTTTTGCAGGGAAATGCAATTAATTATCATGTCACCTTACAAGGCAGTGCTTGTTTCTGTGGGAACACTTTTCTGAATAATTACAGTCAGCTACTTTCACACCTAAACATGCCAGGTGCTTCTGGATGGGAAGCACCTTGTGTGAGGCTGAGTATGCCAGGCGTGGGACATTCAGCAAAAGGTGAAGGTACAGCAGGCTTGAGGCAGTGCTAGGACAAAGTGAGTACAGTTAGCAGAGCAAGTAAGAGTCCCTTCTTGGGAAAGCTGGGATGGACATATAGTGTCTTCAGATATTCCAGGCAGTGGAAGCAGGGACATGTGGCCTGGGATGCCATCTGGATGTGCCGGGATGGGATCAGGAAAGCCAAAGCACAGATGGAACTGAACTTTGCAAGAGATTCAAAGAATAATGAGAAGGGATTCCATAAGTAAATTTGTCAGAAAAGAAAGGCCAAGGAGAATGTACCTCCCTCTGATGGATGAGAAGGGAGACATGGAGAAGGCTGAGATAATGAAGAAGTTTTTTGTTTCAATCTTTACTGCCAGTCAGACTTCCCATTTCTCTCAAGTTCCTGAACCTGTAGGCAAGGGCTGGGGGAGCAAAGTCCCTCCCACTGTAAACAAAGAGCAAGTCTGAGACCACTTGATGAAATAGAGCAGGTACAACTTTATGGGACTGAATGAGATGCATCCCAGGGTCCCGAAGGAACTGACTGATGTAGCTTCTAATCCACTCTCCATCGTATTTGAAAAGTTATGGCAGTCAGGTGAAATCCTCAATGACTGGAAAAGGGGAAACATCACTCCCATTTTCAAAATGGGTAGAAAGGAGGACCTGGGGAAGTACAGACCAGTGAGCCTCACCTCTGTGCCTGGAAGATTGTGGAACAGATCCTCCTGGAAGGAGGCACTTGCAGGACAAGGAAGTGGTCCAAGCCAGCACAGCCTGTTTATTTCTGATCAGTCCAAAAACTGTCACTGTTTTTAAAGTACCACTTTAAAATCAACTCTCTTTTTTTCTGAGGTGTTATTATCATGGTAATTACCATGAAAAAATACTCATCAACAACCTGGATTAGTCCTTTACTTTTTAACATGATTCTCCCGAGAACTGTTTTGATCATGCGCATAAATGTGAGACTTACATGGCCCCTGCCTTGTGCTCCTCTGCAGCCAAGCCTCTTCCCACTTGTTTGTGGGGCAGTGTGATCGCATCTGTGTCTTGCCAAAGAGGATCTATGGAGAGACAGAACAGGACTGCAGTCTTCTGTCTTTTCAAGCCATTGCAGTTACTATACTTTAATAGAATACTGAGGATGTAGTTGTGTGATAATTACAAAATAGCCCTAAAATGAGGTATAAAATTGGGGATAAAAGGCATCTTTTATAGGTAGCTTGTGTTGCAGTTATTCTTGCTTCAAGGAAATTATAACAGAAAGATTGCCCTGGAATTGGAAGAATGACCCTAAATTGCTTTATGTAATAAGCTTTTCTAATTTAATTTTTGTTCTCATATTGTTAGCAGTGACAATGCATTTAGTGGATAGAGCAAGAGCATTAGGCTCCCTAGGTATCAGCCCAAGTGAAGAATGTGAAATGTTTTTATTTTTTCAATTCAGAATAGTCAAAGAAAAGAATCATCAGGTAAGTTTCATTTCCATTCGTTTCAGTTCCAACTGTTTCACAGAAATTTTTGTCATTGATTGTGCTGTGTGATCTTAGGGCCAGCAACAGTATTGAACGTTTTCCCATGTAAACCCTACACTAACTGTCCACAAACAGCAGAAGTTGTAAAGGTAGATGTTTTTCAAATAGAGGGATTTAAGAAGGCATAGTAGCTAATTAGTCAGTCAGTATGCTTCAGCAAATATACTGATCATCTCTTCAGTCAGAAGAGAGTTTCCCTTCTTGGTCTGTGGTAATGATAATGAATTTTTTAACTGATAGCTGTTTCTGAAAGCATCCATCATTATTTAGTGATAGGTGGGGAAACTAAGTTAATTGAATACTATTCTTTTGTGGGTTAGAAACTCCTTTATTCTTGCTTCTGAAAGATGGATACCACCACATTCCTGCCTTTTTCATTTCCTCAAAGACAGCATTTTTAAAAGTGAAGATTACATGATCATGGAGTACACAGGCCAAGAATTGATGAAGATTGATGTTGTATCTCAGTCTCTGACATTTTTATACTTTTCATCTACTGCTGTGGTCTTCAGATGTTCTGTTTCTTGTATGCATATTGAGTCCAGAAGAATTACTTATGCATGAACTTTACTAGTGCATATATTCAAAGGGTCAAGCCGTTAGACTGTATGCAGTCCTGTGGGAATGGGCTCTGATGTTAATGTGTGAAACACTGTGCATTTCTGTGGAAGAATACGGTTAATAATAAATGAAAACTTACATGAATTTTCTCATTGCAGGAATCCAAAATACAAGGACCTATTTGCAGTGGGGTACGGCTCTTGTAAGTAACAAATGCAGAAGTGTCATTGAGGGATTTAAAATATTAAACTGGTGCATTGAGATTAAATTGTATTATACTGCACAGATTGCTTCTCATAGAAAAGACTCACCGAATTTCATAGCTGTAAATTAAGATTTATCTCAAGATAGGAATTACACCTTTACATTCTTTGACATTAACAGACTTCCACAAATAAATAGGCATAGGCAATGTTAGCCAGGGCTTCTGGTTTATGATAGTGCTGACTCTTCCTTTGGTCAAGGACTTGCCTCTAGAATCATCACTTAATTCTTTTTTGCTTACCTGATGCTCTGTGACTGGCATTTCCCTGTTCCCACTCTTTGGATTGCTGAAAGACTAGATGTTCTTCCAGAAGCTAACGGTGAGATACTTCTTTAAATGTAAACTCATTGTTCTCTTGTAGGGGGACATCTTCTAGGGATGTCTCAGAAGACAAGCACTCCACTAGGGCATATCAGGCCTGTATGTTGTGAAAAGGCACCTCCCCTGCTGTAGTGTCTGGGATTAGATATGTGATAATTATGAGCAGCTATGGACATCTCTGGTTCAGATTTTCCTGTGTTAATCCATTGTAATTTCTATCCAGTATTATTGCTCTCACATTCAGGAAATATAATTCTAACAAGTTGATATTTTCTCACCATTTTCATGCTGTTTTGCTATGTGCCTTACATCTACCTGCTCAGTTTATCTTTGGATTGTTTTTTGTTTGATTGATTTGTTGTTGTTTTTGTTTGTTTTGTTTTTCATTTTACAACATGGGAATCATATCAACAGCCTTGCTTTTCCTCTTGTTCGGTGTCTCTTATTGCTACAGACAAAATGACTGCTGTATTCTGAATTCATTTCTTCACATCTCCTCTTTACTCCTGTCTAGACAGAACAGTTAAGTCACTGTGAATAAACTTTCTCTCTTCCATTCTTCCACTTGGTTCTCTTCTCTAGCTCTACCCGAAGTGCTGACTATAATGAATAGCTTCTTAGGCAAGGGATGACATTCTAGTAGATCTCCCCAGGACCACTGCTTCCCAGATGCAGTGAAAACTCAATAACTGAAGTTATTTAGCAGGTATTCTGTATTATGGCACTGGGAATGGGGGAGATTGTGCCTAAGACACACACACACACAGGGTTACTGGCAGTGTGCTTCTATTAATGGGGTATATGTGTGTTCATTTCACTTCCTGTAAGTCTCTTGCATATTCATTAGGTCTCCAAAGAACCATTAACATAGGTTCCTGCCCCTGTTCGCATGTGTACTGGCGCCCTTAGGTGGTCGTTGGGGTGTACTCTGGTGGTCTTTTGGTGAAGGCCAGAAGTCTTCTTTGCTGCTAAACTTCTGACCCGTACTTTTTTTTTTGACAGACTTCAGCAGTCCAAGCCTGTTCTTGCTGGTTCTATTAACTGTGTGTACAACGTCTTTTCCTCCCTTATCTTTAGGGTCGTCCTGTCCTTATGGTTGATTTGCAGCGTACTCCTTGTCTTAGCCCTGTCCTTGTGGTTAATATACAACATACAACTGTATTAGCTAAAACTTGCAAAATCAACATCCTTTACCTTGTTCCCTGTCTCAAAATCCTAAAAGAAAGAGAGCAGTTGAGAGACACGTTTTCCTGGGGTCTTTCTCACACAGGTCTTTCTGACGCAGGAAGTGTTGGCTCCTCAATTTTATCTTCTCAGTGGGGTACTCCGTAAACTTCTGAGGTCCTTTCAAAGTGCCTCTGAGACTTGCTAGGACTCTAGTCTTTCCCACTATGTAGTTCGTGTTCAGTCACATTGCTGGCATTTTCATATAGTGAATGGTGAACTTTACCCCTGACTTTTGCTTCAGATGGGGTGATGTTAACAAAAACGAATATAGAACTACCAAAATCCCAAACTATTTTAAGTCTCCACTATTGGTTTTGTTTGTTTGTTTGTTTTTCCTCAGAGTTTATGAAGGCCAGAGCAGTATCCTACTTGTCCTTCTCCAGGGCATCTGCTCCTGGGGAAGATGTCCCCACCTAACTTACCAGTTATTTTGAAATGAAACAGAGAGGGGCTGAGAAAAGAACAGTACTGCAAAGGAAGCAGAGCCTTCTCCTTGCTAAAGAAAAGGGTAGGCTACAGAATGGTACTCATAATTTGTGAGAAGGACCAGGTGTTTTGACACAGTCTCCCCATTGTTTCTAGCAGGAGAGCTTTCCTTCTTCTCTGAGTGTTAGTATTTATTTTTTTTAAGTAAAAACTGAATCTGCTGTAGAGCACTAATAATCCTCTGTCTGGTTTGAAATTAGTCATGGGGCTACAGGTAACCAGTGTTTGAGAATAGCAGATAGCAGGATTAGTAACTGAAATTTTTACCCTAAGCACTACAATGTCTGGAGTTCTTTGTGGAGGACATAGAGTAGGGGAGCCAGAGAGAGGACCTTGTCAATGGGAACATCTTTGCCCACCAGCCATTTCAGTTGCTCTGTGTCTGCCTGCATATTACAGGTGGACATTTTTTGCTAGCATTCGTTGGGCTGGAGAAGTTATAGTTTGTTGTGAATATTCAGAACTAAGAAGGCAAGTTGTCTGGTGTTTATTTTAAGTGTACACTTTTTTGAGTGGATGCTGAAGGATCTCAGCTGTGATAAAATGAGTAATGAAATTCAGTGTTGAGAAATGCAGTGCATGTGGAATAAAAAGCTCAGCACTGGGCTCAAAGGAAATTGCTGTTATTCAGGAAAGTAGTCCTGAGGTCACTGTAGGTGTTTCTTTTCAAACATTTGATAGTGCTCAGCAGTAGTCAAAAAGGCAGATCAAAAACTGATGGGAATTATAATGAAAGAAAAATAAAACAAAACTTCTGGATACAGTAGAAACAAAATAGAAAGCTACATATAAAGCAGCAGTAGAAACAACAATAGAAAAATGAAAAGAATAAGACAAGATCTGTGATATATTGACATCTTGATTACTGTGTGCAGTTCTGGTTTTGAACTATGAAGAAGAATGCATTAGGCTGTGGGATTATGGAAGAAGGTACAGAAAAAGGCAACAAGAGTGATCAGAGATATATATGATGACTTCTGTATCAGAGAGCATAAACAGACTGGGACTCTTATAATAGATAAAGGAGAGGGGATTTGGTATGGCTCTCTAGATTCCTGAGTGGCAAGAGGACAGTGAAAAAGTGTCAAATGTTCATTATTGCCTATAACACAAGGATGAGAGAGACCTTATGAAATTATCGAGCTGCAGGACAAATGCAAATTTAAAATAGAATAATATAATATGTAATGAAATTGTGGACCTTTTCTTCTTGTCCTCCATGCTCTGGAGGACAAGGATATACATGGAATTTAAAGATCAATTCATGGAAGGGCAGTTTGCTGCTAGCTATTACCAAGGACAAGTCCTCTGATTCAATGAGTTCATAACTGCAAGTTGCTGGAAACTCTGAGGATGTACAAGCGGACAGACATTTCTCTTGTGCTCTTTAAGCAGTTGCTACTCTGTCCTCTTGGAGAGAAGACACTTGGCTACAGGGGCCTTTGGTGTGGTCCCAAATAACAGTTCTTATGTATTTTTCTGTGCTCTGACCATAAAACCATGGAATCACAGGATCATCTAGGTTGGAAGAGACCTCCAAGATCACGCAGTCCAACCTCTGACCTAACACTAACCAGTCCTCCACTAAACCATATCCCTAAGCTCTACACCTAGACGTCTTTTAAAGACCTCCAGGGATGGTGACTCCACCACTTCCCTGGGCAGCCCATCCCAGTGCCTCACAACCCTTTCGGTAAAGAAGTTTTTCCTAACATCCAACCTAAACATCCCCTGGTGCAACTTTAGCCTATTCCCCCTCGTCCTGTCACCAGGCACATGGGAGAATAGACCAACCCCCACTTGTCTTCACTTACACTAGTAAGGATTACATTCTGTGTGCAGTATTGCAGCATTTCATTTTTCTCTTAAAATGACATTTTTCTCTTGAAGTTAATTCCATCTGGGTCCAAGAAAAGTTCCTGTTAGTTTTCTGAGAAATGTAATTGGCCTGGCAATTTCTTTAATATGTCAGGGAGCAGATATTCTGAAGAGCAAATTAGGATCAGTCTTTGTAAAAGAAAGCATGTCAAGAAATGCTCAGGATATTCCTCATCTTGTACAGCAGAACAAAATCTTGTTGTGCTCACAGCTCCTGTGCTCAGAGTGCTGTAATTAGGCAGGGCCTTCCCACTGCCCTGCCACCCAGACACAGAAGAGGAGATGCAAGCTCAGTGATGGTAACCTCCTGACTCAGCCTGTTCCAACAATTGTTCTAACTTAACTTACTACAGTAGGCAAGACCCTGGCATCTGTACTCTGTGGGCTGTGCAAAAGTGTTTGCTGTTTGCGTTAGAAATCAGTGCATGTAGTATGCTAAGGGTACTGGATGCTGCCTGTGTACATTGTGCCAAATGCAAAATGCAGATGTAGAGGAAGCCCTAACTGGATCCTAAGTGGCTTGCAATCTAGATGGGTAGGTATCTCATTTTTATAGCAGACACAGAGGGCAGAGTCTATCTCAGCCAGCTGAGAGCTGGGAGCTGAGTCTCTGCCCTGAGCTTCCTCTGTAGTCAGTGGTGAGAGATCAGCACATCCAGAGGCCATCTGTCCTGCCCTAAGGGCGGTGTCCAAGAAAGGAGCTAAGTAGCTCTCTGGAAGGGATCATCTCTCCCATAGAGCACAGATTGAGCCTAGGCAGAGCACTTAGACTAGATGCTTGTCTCTTAGATGGCTAAAGTGAGGAGAGATGAATCCTGCCCAGAGCAAATAGCCTCGTGTTCACACAGGGGTTGGGGTAGAGCCAGAAGCAGAACCCAGATCTGTGGATCTGTGGTGACCATAATTACATCACCAGTCTTTTGTGCAACATGCCTTTGGCAGCACTGCCAGGATGCCAGCTACACGTTTGTCCTGCTGCCCAAAGTATACTTTCTGAAACAAAAGGTCCCTTGTTTTCTGTGGGTCCATTTCACTCCATCGCAACGGATTCTTTACAAAGAGGGGCCTAGCCTTTTGCTTGCTTTTGTATCTTGTTTCTGGAGGTTTCAACAGTGATTTACTTGGATGGGGTTTCTGATGCTAATGGCATTTCTTTGGCATGAGACAGTCTCCTCTGAACAAGGAAATATTGTCATCATAATTTGCAATTCAGGTTCTTTGCTGCCTGGATAGAATTAATTTTTATTCCCATCAGGAGGAGCTGTCTTTCTGGTTTTGTTTTTGCATAAATGAGATCGCTGGATTTCTGGCTAGATTGACAGCCTGCAGTACAGGGTTCAGAGGGCTGTGATGGGGATTGGGCTTGTGTTTTGCCTTGCTCATGGGAGCACCACAAGCCCAGGCCTTAGTAATCACCTCGATTCATGTTTCACAAGCAAGAGTGCCTCTGACAGCATTCAGAGATGGCTTTTTATGTGCAGCTCTGTCTGTCAGTACATGAGGTGAGTAAAGAAAAGCAGTATCTGCCTGGCCAGTGTACTTTCTCCTGCTATTTCTTTGCACTCCACAGATGTAACTTTTCAGTCACAAGGATGAGTGAGGAGTACAGGCTTGCACCCAGAACATGGATAGTCTTTCATTCACTGCCTGCTACTGACCGACACTGATGGATGGGCATTGCAATGAGGATATTCCCCAATGGGACATGCTCAGAGTGCTTCAGAGAGAACAGGGAGAGGAGAAAATTATCCAGGTGGCTTTAACAGCAAGGTACTGCAGCTTCACTCCTATGCTTTGTAGGCATGGAGGTTTCACAGCTGGAGGTTTCATCTCACAGCAGATCTTTCACTCTTGCAAGTCAATTGAATCTACTCTTCCTCAGTGCTCCATGAGCACATATCACTTAAGAATGAAGTGAAGCTCCTCAAGGAATTAGCTCCACAGTGACACTGAGAAACCTTCTCTCCAGGAAAGGTAGTGAATACAAGTTAGCAGGATGAATGTAAAGTAAGATTGGCATGAACAATGAACCTGCTTCTCTTACCTTGCAGACAGCTTCTCTGCAAGGGTCTGACAGACAACTGAATGGAGAATCCATGACTACACACCATAACTGGTGATTTGCAGAATCAGGACTTTAAAATAGGAGCTTAGAATAGAGAAAATGACTGGTAACAAAACTTGCTCGCTTCTGGAGGGTAAAAGTCATCCTGCAGGGACTAAGAGAGTGTCTTTGGAAGTATGCTGTTCTCTTTCTTTCCTTTTGTGCAAGAAGCCTGGATTCCCTCTAGAAAGCAAAAAGTGGAAACAATAATTAGTGGAGGATTCCCAATGCACCATTCACTCCAAAGATTTCACGAAAATTAAAATCAGCTTCATGTTACACAACAATTAGGTTCATGTAGAGCCTGTTCCAAGTCCCAAAGGCTTCTGCTAGGCCAAATACTTTGTTTTCTAGCGTCTTCCAAATATTAATTTGAGAGGCACAAATCATGAGTAGTGGAAGCCAAGGTGGCCTGTTTCCAAGTTCTTCCAAGGGAAAGAAATTCGTTAGGCACCCTATACCCTCGTGGTTTCAGAGTGCGATTCTTACCTCAAAATGCTGTAGAAAACCTTAGGTGTTGAAACCTCAAGTCTTGGAAGAGATAGGGCAGATATTGGAAGAGATAGGGCAGATATTCTCTGACAGAGTGTAGGATCCTGAGCATATAAGCAAAATGCTTTCACCAGGCATCAGGAAGGACTCATGATTTTCAGAGCACCATTTCAGAGTTGTGCCCTGCCCTGCCTTGCACCTTCATTTCAGTTATGGACCGTCTATGGACTAAGATTAACTTTCAGAAAATACAAGTCCAGGAGCCAGGGTAGATATCAGGTAGATATCAGGTCTTTCCTGATCCTGGGAAAAGAGCAATCAAAGAATTGAAGCCTAAGCTCTCATCATAACTCTCCTAAGGCAAGCCTACAGCTGTTCTGAGCAGGGTGTGTGTGACATTCTTCTTGGAGTCAAGAAAAAAAGTCATGGGCAGTGAGGCTGGATCCCATCCTACATTCACATGCTGGCTGGAAGATTTATCTTAAAAGCTGGGTCAAGGCATGTGTTTTAGAATGATGCTCAATTTCCATGTCAAACTGGTGAGATCTTTGCATCCCCCTCATACTGTTCCATCTTTGATTTGGTCTGCCTCTTGATAAGTGGTGTCTCATTTCAAGGTTAAATTTATCTAATTTAAATTTTTAACCATTGAAGCTCATTATTATCTTGCTGGAAAAGCTTTTTGAGCTTGAACACTACTCCCTTCTCCATGGGTAAATGCTCATATGTATTGATGAAGCATTCTCTCATTTTTCTTTTTTAGGCTGAACTCATTATGCTCTACTCAAGGTTTGTTTTCTATAAGCTATGTTATATTAGGGGACTTTCTCTAACCTTTCATGAAAACATCCCCATTCTTCCTGAGTGCAAGTAGCGTAACTAGACACACTGGCCTAGTTTCTTTCTTATGCGTGCTTCATACAGACGCAATTTTGCTTCCTTGGGTGGTTCTCCCAGTTTTAGACCCAGCCACTGTGTAGTCACAGCTCATGGTAATGGTTATCCAAAACACCTGGCATGGGTCTTCGAGATTTTGCTCTCCAAACTGTAGCTTCCCTTCCTTGGTGTAACTTGCATTCCCAAATGTACTATGGGTCTATGGAAAGGGCACATGCAGTGGTGCCAATTTAACTAATAGGATGCTGTAACTAAGAGCGCACTGTAAGAGTAGCTGCCGTTTTCATCATTTCTGTGTCACCCACTGTTGTGTCATCAGATTCTCCCAGCAAATGGTTTATATCAGAATGTAGATTAAAATAAAAACATTAGCAGTGCAGGACCGAGAAATGATGCCTGTAAATCTGCACTAGAAAGCATCTCTATTTATTTCTGTCTCTACAGCTCTACTTTAGGCCTTGACAGTGAACCAGTTTTTAATCCATCTAGTATGTGCTCTGCTAATTCCATATCATAGATACATTTTAAAATGAAATGTTATGATGTGCTTAACTGAATGCTGAGGGAATACACAGATATATTCTTGTCGGCACAGTTACTTCATCAGTCATCCTGACAGAAGGGATGGCAGCTTTGACAAGACATTTACCCTCTCCATACATCTGGAGACCTAAGTAATGGAGGAGATAATTCAGGCAGAAGGACTGGGACTCGCACTGAAATAATCTCACTGCATATAGAGAAGATCTGTGATGCTTAATTTGTTTTAGCTACTTGCTATAATGCTTAATCTGATCTTGAAATGTAGATAAAACCTTGAAGTTTTCTACAAGATCTCAGTCAAATTATGAAAGTATCCACAATTTATGAAGACCAGCTCTCTGAAATTCCCAGAGACATTAGAAATTCATAAAAATGGAACTGAGACATATTTCAAAAAGTTATTAGTCTGTCTCTGTGAAAGATAGTACTTTTATTTAAAACAGGGGTTTGAGGACTAAACTTAGTCCTACTTAATGAATGCAGTGTAATTGCTGGCGTGGTTGAGAGCAATCTTTGTGACAAGTACAGAAGTGTGTGTTCGAGAAAGAGAACCCTGTGAGTCTGAAAACTCCAATTTGGCAATGCGGGCTGTGTGATTAAGAAGAATCAGTGTTAGAAATTGTACCAGGTGTTTGTGGATAATTGTCCTCTGCTATGTCAGATTTAAAGGTTGTGATGCAGCATGTGGAAGGTTGTCTGGGCTGGATTTATGTAACAAGCTGCTATATTACATTTGGTAGTTTCTGATGAATGACCAACGAGCTTTAAGTAAAAGCAATAAGAGGATTGAATGCTGCCTAAGGAATTCAGATCTCTGAACCAGGCCATGGGAAGTCTCTTCCAGGTGACTTCGGGGATGTATATACATTTAAATCATGTTCCCAGAAGACACAGAAGAATGCTGGGAGCGGAGTTCCCTGCTAATCTTTCTCTAAGCTACATAAGATCATTTTTGTATAGAGAATACAGAGATTAAAGACCTTGGCAGAGAGAGAAAAAACATTTTGGACTGGTTAAATGAAATTCCCTGTCTTGCCGAAGGCTTTGCGTGCATGATTCATGTGCGGGGACTGCACTGGGGCTGGCTCCCCCACCGCATAAGGACCTCTGTGCTGGACTGGGACCAGCAGGCAGCTATGGCCTTGCAAGAAACCCCAGTAAAGCTACAGGAGTTTTCTAATATCACCCTGAATACATTACCACCAAAGGCTGATAGAGATTCATGTGGCCCACAGTTGCATGCACATACCTCAAAGGGAGCTTGATATTGAAGTCTGGATTCAATTTGCTATTTGGCCTATATTTGTGTAATGCACTAAAATGACATAACAGATCCCAGCTTTGGGAAAATGCCTCTGTGTCACTCAGTCTTGTGCTCAGCACTGATCTAAAGTTGCTAAAATTAAATATGACTTCAGAGTTCAAAGATCCAGGAAGATCACTCTGACTTTTTGGTAACAGCTAGATGTGTTGTGCCAACAAGGTGGCTTAGCTGTGAAGGTATTGTTTAATGACATGCTGGATATTTGTACTCTAAATTGAAAGACTGTCACCATTTGCAAATGCTGCTGATGCCAGTTATTAGTGGTAGTTGGTTTATTAGTGATATATTAGAATTTATGTTGAGAAAGAAAAATGAGACAATAACAAAATTAGAACATAATGGTTAGTTGCTAATGCTTAGTTGCTAATTATTTTAATTGATTATATTTGTTATATCAGGCAGACAGAAGACCCACTAAGTAATATGCAAAATGGCTACTGGAAGGGGTATTACAATGCAGAAAACAAATACAACCAAATTAAAAAAAAAAAAAAGAAAGAAAATTAGGAGGGAATATGTGAGTCTTGTTTGTGAATTGCAGAAGAACATTTTTAGGGACACTCAGTATACCCATAATCAAAAAAGGAAGACCCTGGAGGACATGGGTCTCCTCTGTATTAATTTATGAGTTTTGGGTGTGCTATGTGCCTTTTTAATAGCTGTAAGAAGTTTTTTCCATGACTACATTGTACTAATTAAAAGAGGCTGTTGAGAAAGAAAAGACAAGAAACAAAAATAGGGCTTTTAAATGCCTCTGAGGCAAACATATCAAAAGTTATTAATAACTAGGTCTTATGCTAATCTACGTTTTCATCCACGAGGAAGAAGTAAACAGAAGATCACTGCTGATGTTTTGATGAGTCAGTTATCTGGGACGTGGTAAGAATGGAACAATCAGATAAAATATGCAGAGTGATTTAAATCCCTTGGTAGGTGAGTACAGGAAATCAGCCTGTGTTATGGTGTCCGAGCACGTATGTGAAGAAATTCCAGCCATATATCCATATGGGGACAGGGATCTTCAGGAGCAGTGATTTTACTTATTTATTTATTTATTTATTTATTTATTTATTAAGGCTTAAGAACTGCAGTGATGAAACCTTAGGGCTGAACTGAGCTAAGAATGGCCTCTGAGATCCTGGGCTCTGCACAGAGGAACTCTGCAAAGGTTTAAAGAGCCTTTTGTATTTAGTGCTGGAGTGATCGCTGTGTAAAGGCATGCTCATTTCTGGTTTTGACATACTAGGGAGGATGACAAACTAAAAACAGGAGGACTGACCTGGGAAATGGAGTCAAGGAGATCAGTTTGTTCAGCTTGTCAAAGGAAAGCTTATTAGGTAGTTGTATCGTGGTGTGTTAAGTCTTTATATTGGGCAGACAGATCATGTAACAAAGGGATCATTAATCTCCCAGACAAATGGTGAAACAAGATCAAACAAAAATTGGAGCTGTGTGAATTCAGGCCAAAGTATGTTTTTTTAATAGCAGATGGGTAATTGAGAACAGTTAGTTTTGTCACATGGTAAATTCACAATGTATGGAAATTTTAAAATGTGGATAATTTAAAGGTTTGATACTTGTCTGTAAGTTTTGCTCTATAGCAGCAATTTTGTTTTGTTTTGTTTTTTAATTTAAAACAAGGCTTACTGTAGAAAATCATAAGTTCTTCATGTGTTTTGTTTTCCAGGATTCTGATTTATTTGGTCTTCTAGCCTTTTTAGAGGCTGCTGTCTGCACTGTCTCATGTCACTGTCTCATGTTAGAGACTTTACAGTTCACAGGAAAAGAATCTGTATCTTCCTCCATGGACTGGAGGTCTTTGAAAAACCTCCCCAGTGGAACCAGTGTTAGAAACTTAAGCCATCATGCATCTGTTGTATTGAGATAAATAACTGTGGGCAATTAGACATAATTACACTGAAAATGACAACACTTTTGAATCTGTTTTCCAAATACTGAATATTTCCTACCACACATACATTCTCTAGGAGTATAAAATGGACAGTACCTATTATACTGTCAACTTTGTTAGTAAATATAACCTAATAAGTGTAATACATTAAGTGAATCATATGAAATATTAATTTCAGTTGGTGACTTAATTACTGGTTTGTAATTTAAATGCTGTGAGCTTTGCTTATTTTTTTTCTAGCCTTAACCTTTTGATTCATTTAATTTTAAGTCAACTCATAATGTAGTGTTTTGCTGTGGCATTTTGTTAAGCACGTAATAATAAAGAGCTCTGTTCATGTGTTTGGGGAGAACGATGTTTTAAGAGGTTTTTTTAGAGCCTGGGGATCAAAGGAACTGCTCAGCCATCCTGTTGCGTCTCCGGTGCATTGCAGGCCATTAACTTCTATCCACTTGCCTCCCTGTCTAGCCCATTTAGTTTGATTAATGCATTTTAGTCCACAGGAGATTAAACATTTGTATGCCATAGAGTCTTACCTGTTTGATAATGCTAGGCTGACTCTTTCCCTTTCTTAGCTTTATCCCTGAAAACAGCTACATGTAAGTTACTGTGGGAATTCCTTTTTAGCGCCTGCACAAGAGAAACCAAGCAGAGATGGGTTAACTCTCTTTGCTATTGATGGTAAGGTGACAGTACCATAATGAAAATTGGCTAAGGACTTTCCTCCCTTTCATACTGAGAGACCCCTTGACTTGGCAGGAGACAACGTACAAATGTTGGGGAGAGGCAAAACAGCTCTATACGCTCTCTTAAAAGTGTCATTTTATGCTCTGTGTACTTTAAAGATTCTGTTTCTGGAATACAGGTGTTCTTTTTCCTGTGCTCTATAAGTCAAACACTATTTGTTTATTTTTGTATTTCTCCTCCTTGCTAAATACTAAGGTTACGTTATTAACATAGCTTGAATTTTCCATAACAAGAGTCTTGGAATCAAGTTTATTACTCACACTCTATTCTAAGTGACAAAGATATTGCCAAGTCCCTGGGCACTAACAGGCTTTAGTGGCCCTGACCACCATCAGCAGCATCACTGTTCAAGGGCTGCTGAGGCCCCTGCACCAGTGGCCGCATTACGGTGCTTGGGTAATGGCTCCCCATCCCTTAGGGAACATCCAGTGACTCTTGTAACCAAGCCTGACACGTATCCTGTTCCTCCAATAACCCAACATTTAGGTAGATAATTAACAAAGTATAATCTGTATAAAACACAAACCAATATAGTTTTGCCAAAACTTATGACAGATACTTAACTCTTTTTCCTTATTAAACTGTAGTTTGAAGGAATTGGTTTACTTTTCCTTGCTTTATTTTTCCTTGCCACAAACCTTCCTATGGGCCATAAAGCAGATTTCTTAATCTGAGTGCTTCTTGTTCTGTCAGAGAGAGAATGATAGCAAGAATATATAGATCCAATCTTGATTTAATTGTATGCATTAGGACTTCACAGTGGAGATGGACAAATGTGTAGATTCACAAAGGATGGGAATTTGTAAAATCCTTTCACCTGACAGTAAACCGGATCTATATGGCACTTTTTTCTGAGGAATTCCAGAGCCTCCATACAAGAGAAGACTAAATCAACCGATCTGTTTAGCCTCCATAGCATTCATAAGTATATCAGGGGTGCTAAATCCCAAGGAGGCATAAGAGCTATGTAAGGCCAGTGCAGGCACATCTAGTTGTTTAAGAGAGTTTCTTATGCTGTGGATTTGGTATGGTTGCCTGCCAGGAAAAGGCTCTGGATCCAACGATTTCCAGAAATTTTGTCTTTGTAGATGCAACCGTGGTTGTGAAATCAGCCACTTGGATAAGGAACGACGCTGACTTGATGAGATTATTTAATGCCTGATGCATAGCTTACTGTGGTTAATCAGCTCGGTATTATTAAAGCTCAAAAGTTTCAAAATCATTAATAGGAAGATAGAGCTATTGTGAAAAGATTTTTTCATGATGGTAGGAATGCAGCCTCTGTAGTTAAGTGTTGGTGTTGAAAAATTCCATGGTCATACGAATCGTTTGTACTGAATTCTGTTACTTTTTTTTTTTTTCTTCATGTTAACTGTTGCAGGCTTAGGTACGATCAGGTGGTGTGCATTTTTCAACTGCATTTGAAGCCTTTCATGCTAAGGAGTCACTTTAATGGCAGATCCTTGTGTGTAGTCTGCCATTCAGCAAGCGTTTCCCTGAGGGCAAAAGCGGGGGATTTTCAGCATGGATTTCTTTTCTTTTTTATGCTACAAAAAATATCCTTGTTTCAGTCCTGTAATGTGGAAGGTGCTGCAGGAATTCTTAATGAGCACATCAGTGTGTGGCTGAGATGCGGTGGATGTACCAGCTTGAAATAAATTTTGATGTGTTTCAGCTGTAATGCTTAAGTACCCTTGAATATGCTGCTTCAATCAGTTTGTTTGTGTTAGATTACTTTATATTGTGACAATAATTTCATATCCATGTGCTGTGATGAAATCGTCTATCTTGTGTAATTCTGATGGAGAAAAGATAAATCTCAAGCTGTGAGGTCTGCAGAGTTTGTGATCATACCTTCTGTACAGACATTATTAGCAGTGGTGTAACTGTTGGGACTGTGCTGGCCAAATGGATTAGTTATTAACTGAACTTCCACTTTAATTGCTTTGTTTCTTCAACTTAGTTGTTTTCATACAAAAATTCTGGGCACTGTAAAAGGATCTATTCAGGGAATGTAAGTTATACAGCACTGCTGTATGAATCAGCATGAGTAGCGTGCATGTAAACCCTGGGGTGACATTGTAGTGCAGAAAAATAGCAACATGAGAACAGCATAAAGAAAGCAAAAAATCCTCTGTGTAACTTCTGTCTGTGGCTTTAGTTGCCCCTTGCTGCACTGCACGCCATGATCACCCTTAAAGGCAAGACCATATATGTAAACAATGTTGCTACAAACCACAATGGGGAAAATAATCTATTTTTATGTAGTAACTTGACAAGTATACTAACTAATAGTTGTTTCTTTTAATAGCTCCCCTTAAAGCAAAATAAGCTAAATTCTGGTCTCTGGGCCACAATTTAAGGAAATAGGGAGTGATGGAATAAGTATGTCTTTGAATTTAATAAAAATAAAGTATTTAAAACTATTTTGGATGCAGTGTACAGATTTATGATGTCTTCAGCAAGAAGCTATTTGACATATGAAAGTGAGAAAACAGGAAGAACTAGAAGTGGAAAAGGCAATACTAATAAGCATTGGGAGTTCATGTTTCAGGGAATAAGGAATATTTCTTTGGCAGTCAGGAAAATTTTCCCTGAGGGTTGTTACGGTATTGCCAAGTCTGATTATTCAGAGATCACAAGGCAGGCTCTCAAAATCATGAGATTATTACAAATGATAAGACTTCATTTCTTTTTATTTGCCTTCTGTGCTTTCAGAGCAAAATGTGTTTGGTGTTTTAAAACCCTCTTTTATTGCCATGAGGGCTAGAAATGTTTTGTTCTGAAACGAAGCAGAAGCAGAACTTGTGCTTAAATAACAAAGCTGAGGCTTGGAAGAAAACCTCCTGCTATTGCAGCTCTCACGATATTGCAGGAATTGGCAGCCCTGTTGTGGCTCCTGTCTGTAAGATGCCTTGCACGGCTCTTTAAGCAGTGTTCTTCAAGAACACAGAGGCAGTGGTTCCCAAATACATGGACTTCTGTGACCTGAGAAGAATCACAATGGGTTCATGGCTGCGCAGATCTGATGAATTACAACTTTTGCCATTTTATGTTTTGTGAGACCAGCGTGCAGCTCCACTCCAATCCTTGGAACACAATTAGGAAACTACTGGTAAGTCATGGGTCTGATCCAGTTTTGCTAGTTTGATATTCCTTGCTGTTAATTTGCTTCCTTTACAGCATCTCAGTTTATCTGTAGCAATTAGGTTGCTGTTGTGGCTGAACTATTTGTGATTTTTAATGAAATTTTCTGAATTTGGATTCCCCACTGAGAAGAATGAATTAAGTTTTGCAAAGGAAAGTTTGAGCTATATTTTCAGATTTGCCAAAAGGTTTTTGAGGTTTCCAGCCAAACCCAATGCCCCATTGGGATCTTCCATACTTTAAAGGCATCAGAGCTTAGCTTCTTCCTACATGCCTGTTGTACTGCAAGATCTCTGACAGCCTGTAAGCCTTCCAGACTTCACAGCATGCTCTGAAATTGCAATTTCCTTTTCTTCTTTGAAACAAATTCTTATCATTTCTTGCATATGGTGTTACAGCTGACAGTATGTAGTCCCAGCCTGAATACTAAGACTGTAATACTGTTTCTTGAGTTCTGCTGGAGTGCATAAATGACTTCAACTGGACTCTCAGAGTAGGTGCCACGGGAAAGAAAACACAATCAATTTACAAGTGACGGTCGGTTGGGACCATGTTCTATATTGACCACTGGCTGACTCAACATTTTAACAAGACATTGTCTTCCCAATTTGAATTCCACTGCTTCTTGAACCCTTAGCTTTCTCCAAGCCTCACTGGATGCCATTTGAACTATTAATCATGTGTTTTTTTCTTTTACTTAGCACATGCATTTATGTGGTCATGTCATTCCCTGCTGTGTTGGGTAGGAGAGGGCAATCATGGGATATCTAAAATACTGCTGGGCTCTATTCTGGTTCCATGATCAGGCTTACCAGAGTCTCTGGCTATGGAATTATATTTAATTTCTGTTTATATAAACAAGATCAGATTCAACCCCTTGTTTTCATTGGGAAGGTGTTTGACTATGTCTGCCGTCTGCATTACAACATAAGGTATTTCTTCAGTTTTTGGAAGGATCTGTAAATTAGCACATTGGTCTGATTTTAATTCTTGGCTAATGCAGTGTTGGTTTCATACAAAAGTCCGTGTGAAATTAAAGAATGATACACAATCAGGCTGGAATGGGTCTCCAGAAATCAGTTACTCTGTATCAGGACAGGCTTAGTTCTGCCTAATGGCTTCTGACACGTGTGTGGCACTTCTTAATGCTTATCTTAATGCTTAAAAAGAAGGGGATTCTGTCTGCTCTTAAGCATCCTGCCAGATTCACTTGCTGGATAAAAAACCTGTGGGAGGACACGTGACAGCCCTTGCTACAGGGTTTGTTTTATCTCCAAATCTGAACGTCAGAAGTAAAAGACCAGAGCTTGGACTGGAAAGTAGATGAAGGATTTCCCACTTTAGCCAGGTGTCAGGGCAAGGACACATCTTTCTGGAGGAGAGTCTCCTTACAGCAGCAGGGACCTTTTAATTCCTTGTGTAGGTGTTTATCCAGAGAGTCTTTAAGTTCATCACGGACTATGCCCTACTTAGATCCTTTTCTTTTTCTTTTCTACTCCTGCAAGGTAATGCGTTCTTAAAACAGGGTTCTGCTGCAAGAAAGCATCCAAAGAAAACATCCTCGGTTAATGACTTGTGGTGTCCTTTGCTCATCTGTGGAAAATTTCCAAAGGACACAGTGCTGAGGAAGCAGGGAGCATTGCTACCCTGAGCCCCGTCCCTTTTTCAGTTGGCAGAGAGAAGGCCGAGGGTGCACACAACAGCTTTGAGATGCTCCTGTGCTTTCCCTTCTGTGTGTTGTGTAATGATGGCACAGAACATAACACCCAATATATCCCCTGGAAAATATGTTAGCTCCTGTCTATCAGCTGCTTACAGGCTGCATTTGTAGAAATTCTGGCTTTGTAAGGGCAGAGTCGCTGGAGAAGGGATTTGGTGTAATACCACATATGTTAATGTTGTCTGGCATCACCTCCTCCTCTGTATTATAAATATCCTGATCGGTAGTGGAACAGCATTAATTTGTACATGTTTTCATGCCAATTTTGATTGCTTTTTCTAATCAAATATTTACAAACAATCCCACCGTGCTGTCTGGCATCATGAGGCGGCTTTCTGAGCGAACCCGTTAATTTTATGCTGCACAGCATCGGCTGATTAGATGCTTTGTGGTGGAAGAATTGATATGAAAGCACAGAAATGAAAACAGCAATACTCCTGCCAAGCGCTCTAGCCTGTTGCTACACGTTGCTTTCATTCGTCAGCTGGTTTTATTCATTTGTCCGAAGGGATGTTAGTGAGTGAATCTTAACGGAGAATTACACAGACTGTGAAGCAGTGCTCAGGAGCACGGGAGTGTGGCTTCCTTGCTGTCTTCTCTCTGCACCCCTGCTCCCAACACCAGAGGTCAGCTTTCTACTGTTCATTTGAAGCCCTTTCTGCTCCAGCTGAGGCATCTAGCCATTACGAAACATAAAGAAACAAACAAGATCCGACTCTCCTCCAGGCAAAACAGGGCTTTCAAGAAGGGTTAAGATAGGAATAGCTGTGGGCTGGATAAGCTACTCTGCACTTCCCCTAGCAGAGCTAATTTCTAACAGCCCCTGTCTTCCAGCCTGGTGCCGTAGTTACGTGGTAATGATGGATATGAGAGCTTCTCTGTGGTGACCTGGGATTGCAGAGGGGGCAGGATCTCTGTTTTAGATACTTAAATGCTCTCCATTGCTGTGATATCTCAGTTTCTCTCTGCCTTGATAGTCTGCATCTTCCCAGATGAGGCTGGGCAATCCTGCTTGCATTCGTACTGATGAAAAAGCCAAGCCTCTGTGACAGGGGACCTGTAGAAGACAACACTTATCCAGAGCTGCATTCATCTCAGATCCCATAGGGCATGCCTCAAAACAAGGGGCTCTATTCCAGCAATTCACCCTAAGGTGCAGTGACTCCAGAGACCTTTTTCAGAGATGTTATTCAACCTCAAGTGCTGCTTCTCCAGACCAGTGCTCTCACATCATGTTTCTGTTTTGAAGAGAGCTCTTAGCTTGACCCAACCATCTTTTGTTCCTGCAAAGGGCAGGATACTCACTAGACAGATATCTCTCTGTACTGGTTAATAACCCAGTCTGTGAACTGGATCACAAGTCAGTTTTGAAGACCTAGCTCTCTTTAGATTTCATTTAAGAACTGCTAATTACATAGATTGAATGTTACAGTATCACCATCAGTGCCCTGAGATGGCAATGCTGTTTAAAATGATTGGTTCTCAAGCAGGTCAGCAAGCTCAGGGTCACAGAGTTAGAACAAAGAGTGGGTAAGAAGAAATGGCAGAGGGAAAGAGAGATCAGCATTTATAGTAGCAGCCCATGATGAGATTGTTTTGTGTCTGTTATGAAAACAGACTTGAAAATATTCTTCTACCTTGATGTACACTCTGAAAAAGAAAACTTCCAGCTCAATCTAAAAGGCCACTAGGCAGCTGCAGAAGTTCACCATAGGGGTCTGACACCAGGTGCTGTATGCTTTAACTAACCAGAGACCAGCAGGAGGGAAGAGGTGCCACCGCTGTGTGTGATTCTGGTCAGACCTTTACTGGAGTGTTGTTTATCTAGCTAGCAACAGATCAGCCTTCACAATGAATGTTAAAATTGAGAAAAGTTCAGAGATAAGCCACAGTATGACTTACGTCTGCAACCTCTGCCTTACAGTGAGATACTTAAGCAGCTCATCTTATTAAAGATAAATTTAAGTAGTGATTTGCTTACTGTCCATTAAGTATGTGAAGGGAAAGGAAGGAGATACCTTACAGAACAGAACCTTTTCATCTTACTTAGATATTCATCTAGGATGGAATCTAGCAACTGGAGGTAGAATTCAGGGATCTCAGGGAGCTGGAAATAAATTGACTTTTTGATGGAGGAAGTAATTAAGCATAGGAACAAATACAGAATTTTTTCATCACAATGATCTCCTCTGGCTTTAAAATTTATAAATCTATGTTGGGTTCATGCCATTACTAATTCTAGCAATACATAAGTTACATAAGCAATACATAGTTTGTAAGCTCCTAAAGTTAGATAGCTTGTCATTATTCCTAGGTCAGAATGGTACAAAGAAATTGCATAAGGCCCCATTAAAGGCTTTTTCTTCAAAGACTTTTCTCTTCTGTCTTTTGTTCTGGAGATGAGTAAGGATCATTTTTCAACAGAGGGGATCAGTAAAAACCTGAAGGAAATGTATCTAATGTAAAGTTTTCATTAGAGTTGAAGCTTCTGAGACATCAAAACTCTTCTTAGCTTACCTTTGGCTTTTGCCACTGCACAACAAAAATATGTTGTTCAGTATAACATTTCTCCCTACTGATCAGGACTTAGGGATTTCAGTCATAGCGTTCTGTTCTTCACTTCATGCTTGGTAGTGTTTGGCAGGCTACTAGACTGTCAGAATATAAGCACGAATATCTGGATTTTAGCCTCCACTGACTTGTATCACAGGCTGCTTTAGGTTACGATTCTGTTAGGAATCCTTTAAAATAACAGGTCATTGAAGAATAAGTACAGACTGAATTCTGAGTTTTTAGACACATTGAACACCAGAACAGTACTGTAATCTCTGTATTTTTTTTTCCCCTTGAGTGCTACTTGTTTTGTTCTCAGGGATATCAGTTTCCTGTAATTCAGATGAGAGATGACAAAAGTGAATTTTAGAGTATTGTGGCATAAAATCAACTGCAGAAGGTAGAAGAGAATTACTCGGGGATGCTTAAATCTCTGTATCATTGAAGATTCTAAGCTGTGAATCATATAACTAGCTTGGGTTGTGCCTTCAGCAGCTTTTCTCCACTTCTGTTTTCCTGGCTATAAGATAGGAAGAACATGAATTTTATTTGTGGGGAATGTGAGATTTACTCTGTGCATAGGGCATCCTGAATATTTCAACAGTGTTATAGTGGATTTAGATCACTGCTAAATTTTAGGAATTGAATGCTGTTGGAAAGAGTCTCCTATGCCATAAAAGAAAGGTAGCAGGTATTGCTCTGTGAACTGTTGCCAGCTCATTCAGTCCTGAGTTATTCTCATCAGATTCCTCCAGGTATAAGAGAGCTAAGAAAAGATCCTATTCCAAGTGGGATGTGTTGGCATTCGCCAGTTCCTCTCATGAAATGGTACCCAATGAAATGTTTTCCAGTGCTGCACAAGAGATCTTCATAGAGGGACAGTTGCATCATCTGTCTTATTTGTCTGATGAATACTTAAAGGAGAGGCCAGCACAGTAGATTCTTAAGATGCTGAAACTGTGGATGTCAGATTCTAGAAGTCAAAGCTTTTGGAGTTTGGAGACATTTGACTAAGCCTTCCTGGGTAGCCTTGATGATGTATGACTTTTTAGAAGGACAGGATCACCCCAGCAAAATACCGGGATCTGATTTTCGCACGATGACATGGTATTTGATCTGAAAAGTGTCTGAGTGTTTTGTAGTGTTCAGTTTCCAGCAGGTTGTCTTTGTCTTGCCTAGGGCTAGATGCAGCTCCTTAATGTGTAGGAGCCCAGGTGCACTCTTTTCCTTGCCTTGGCTCACACAGCATAGGAGAGTGGTTTTTTGGAGCAAAACATAATTCCTAGATGCTCTGCATCTCATCCTTAGCTGCAGAGATGCTGGAGGGAAGCCAGATTGCCCATCAGCAGCCTAGCTGGTGTGGACAGGAGGTAATGTGGACCTAAACCCCCCTTTAATTCCCACAGCAAACCCATGGTCTTGACCAGACTTGTAGTTCGGTTTAGCTTGTGTAGTGTGGTTGGCTTCCCGGAGTGGAATCCTACAAAGTTGGCTGTTGCTAGAAAAAGGCGGAAGTTTCTTCTTAGGTTTATAAATACCTGGTGGAAGGGAAAAAAGAAATGTGGAGCCAGACTCTTGAGATAGCAAGAAGTCCATAAGACAAAACTTCTGCACTGTGGGAATGGTTGAACAATGAAAGAGTTCGCCTAGGGAGGCTGTGGAGATACCTCCTTGGAGATAAACAAAAAAACCTGACTTGATACATTCCTGGGCAACATCCTCTGAATGAGTCCATGGTTGGACTAGATATCTCCAGAGGTGTCTTCCAATCTCAGATCTTCATTGATTTTGTGTTTATTTGTTGTGTTTTGTTTTCGTTTTTGTTTGTTTTCCATCCTATTCCCATCATATCTAAGTGTGAGACAAAATTTGGCCCATTGTTTGCACAGGTATTTGATGATTTGTGCGAGCCTTTTGTACCAGTCCCATTCTCTCATAACAGCTAATTGTTGTTCAGAAATTTCACTCGGAAGGATCCTCTCTCTTCTTGCCATTAATTATTCTTTTTTCTTCTGCCTCTGTTATCTGATCAAAGGATTGAAAGCTGTTGCTTTGTTGCTGTATAAGTGGCAATGGACTTTATCTGAGACTAACAAACACAGAATTTACTTTTGTTTTAATTCAGTTTTCTATAAAACTAATAGTTTTGCTCTGAAATTACTTTTAGTAGCTCTTAAAAACCACTTACACTAATCGCCAATCGTATGCTTCACAGATCTGTTTCAGATGCAAAGTATTTCATGCACTAAAAATAAGAGCAGGCCAAAAGAAAAAAAAAAAAAAGAAAAAAGAAAAAGGAAATTACTGTGAGAATAGCTGGTCTATATTCCAGCCATGTACAAAGAGGAATGCTGAAAGATACTGTCCAGATTTAATCATCGATAGCTGGCTTCTGCACAGGGAAGGGGGAAGAGGACCTCTGGGACCACAAATTAATAGGGGCCTAGACAGTCTGCTGGAAAAATACGTCGCTTTTTTAATGCCCTGTTTTTATACACTTTCAGAAGTGTTTGATGTAAACTGCTGCTGAAAATGAGGTGGGGCATGTGTCATAATGGCTGCTCTCATATTCGTTCATGTTTGAAGTATGTTCCCGTGCAAAATTGCCTGCAGGTTGGCCTATGTAACGCTGCTTCTCCTGGGCTCCTCAGTCAAATCTGGGTCTTCTGCCAAATGTCTTCAGAAAAGTTCTCTGAGCTGCAGTATCATTCCTAATTGCCTCCTCCACGGTCTAGCCTGTACGCATCCATCTCATCAGGCATCTGTCTGCTTTCAAGAGGCTGCAGCACCATCATAAAACTCTAATGTGTCTGTCCTTTAATTATAGAATACATAAGCATCTCCTGCAGAGCATGCATCCCCCTCATTGCTCATCAGGTCAGGAGTGCTGAGATGCCGGCAGCCTGGCTTGTTTGCAGTAACAGCAGGCTGGTGTGGTTATCCAAAGGTGGCACATTTATAGAGGTCTGTTAGTGGCGTGATCCTGGGGATTTCTGAATGGTGTGTGCCTCCTGGAAGCCCCCTGCTGCTAACAAGCACTTGGCCACTTGATGGCACTCTTAAATATTTAGTTGGTTGCAAATGCTATTAAATATACCAGATTTTTAGAACAGGGATAGAAGAAAGAGAGCCTCAGGTATTAAATAGTAAACCACTATCAAGATTGCAGCTTAAGCTGACCACAACAAGAAAGGCAGGAGCAAGAGTTCAGCTGGTTGAGACAGCTGCTGCCAAATGTGTGCTGGTAGGATTAGCCCGGCTTCCCAGCTCTGGAGTGCTCTGCGGAGATGAGTGTTGGAGCTGGAAAGTGTCCTTCAGTCCCTGGCTTCTGAAGAGTTTATGCATTATCTGAGATTGTTAGGCTGTCAGTCGGAGGGTCAGAACATGAATGTATTCCAGAAAGCAACAGGAGTACTGCTTTGAATGGTATTGATATGTGGAACTTTTATAGCCCCCATCAGTCACTCTTTTCCTCCCTCTGTGATGTGCATCCTCAGGAGTGCTGTGAGAAGTATGGAGAAGAAGGGACTAAAACCACATTAGCTGTTTGGCACGGCAGGGGCTGGAATACAAATCTCCCTGTTGCCAGTCTTGTGCTTTCATCGTATGGACTCTCTTGCTCTTTTTTAAAAAAACTTTCTTCAGAGTATAAGTTGATACAACATTGGAGCATTTGCACTATTACTATTTGCATTGCAAAACCAAACCTTTATGAGTATCTTTTTTAAAGAAGCGATTTTAAAGTTATTTTAGTGCCTTCTAAACCTATAATGCAAAGTCCTCTCTGATCAGAACGAGAGAAGTCTGGTATTATTTGGAGCATTGCAACCTCAGCCCAATAGCATATTCCTTTTCTTTCTAGCGCTCACCTGCTCTCCTTCGTGTGAAGCAGGGGAGAGCCAAGCTGCAAGTCAAACACTCCTGCTATTTTTGGGAAGTCTTTTCATCCTGTTCTCCCCTGTTCTTGTTTGCCTCTGAGCCTCTGCTGTAGCAAGCAGTGACAAACAGTGTGTTTCTCCAGGTGTTTCCTACATCTTCAGTTTTTGTTGTCCCAGATGACTGCAGCATCTTTTGTATTACTTTGCCAGACGGTGTTTTAGGATAAGATGCAAACATTTGTGACAGCTCATTTCCATACAGGCTGTTTTTATCTATCGGTCTGTGCTTCTGAAGTGTGTGTCTTGCCTCTGACATGTGTGGAGCCTGCAGCAGTTATTAGGACTGTGGCACGGCCTCAGGTTGTGTATAAATTACAGCCTGCCTCGTCACCTGTCAATTTTGTCTTTTGCAAAATGTCCAAAAGATGTCAAAATCCTGTTTCTTCTCACTTCTACCCAAACTGCAAGTTCTGTGGTGCCTAAGCAGAGCCACAGCTGTTTAACGTTAACACAATCAAGAGTACCAGGAATTTGTCCAGTGGCTGGGGAGAGGTGTCAGGCAGAATGATAAATGTGACATTCAGACATCTGAATAAACCACAATGATCTGTGATTTGCCTACGCTGGACTGATGGGATTGCTCTGAGCTTGCAGAGTTTGCTGCTGACCGGAGGGCGTATGCTCATCCCTGGGGCTGCGAAATGCCCAGCCCAGCACCAGAGGTCTCAGCAGCAGGATTCAACTTCCACTGACAGATGTCAGGAAATAAACGCCAGTGGAGATACCAGCTGAGACAGTGTCTCAGAGGGAGTGCTGTCGAGATCAGTGGTGGCCCTGCAGCTAGGCATTATTTTTGTTGGTCCTCTGGATGGAAATATAAACTCACAACAGATGAAATGTGTGACTGATGAAAAGGCAGGTGGAGTTGTAAATCACGCTGTGAACTGGGCTGTTGTACAGAGTGATTAATCTTGTTGTAAATTGGAATTATAAAAACCAAATGCATTTTAATGCAGCCAAATATAACATTATATCTCTCTAAACAAGGAGGAGTGCTGTGTCTTGGAAGGCAACAACTCTAAGAAAATAAAAAAATAAAGGAGGCTTTTGTGGACAAGCAATAAATTTGAGTTCCCAGTGTGATATTTTGGCAGAGGATGAACATGATCTTGGAGTGCAAACAGGGACTTCTGGGTGGCAGCAGAGAGATGGTTTAAGCATGAGTGAGGCTGATACTGGAATATTAAGTTTGATTCTGGAGCCAGTGTATTTCAGGGGATGCAGAAATACCTGGAGGTAGTTGGTAAAGAGCCCCAGGCTGATTCAAGTGTTGCAGAAGACGCCTTAAAGGTGGAGAGAGAACAATGTCCAGTTAAAATCCTGGCTGCAAGTGAATTTTGCCTCGGCAGCATAAGTCCTAGCTATGTTATGTCCTCCACGTATCTGTGGAAAATTTCTTAATATTCTACATTTCTCCACATCTGCTGAGAAGTGGCTTTGCAGCTGTGAGGGCAGTGCCTGTGACTGGTGTGGCAAAGCTTGTGATGGTTCCCAGCCTTTTGCTGAGCTCTGTGCCAGGCTGGTGAAAATAAATAGGATTTTTGAGTTCAGGCTGTGAAGGTTATCAAAAACATACTGAAAGGTGACTAGCATTCAGTTTTCAAGTATCTTAAGGAAGAGAAAGTGCCAGATATGAAAGAAGTCTTTCATCCAACGGAGATAAGCAAAGAATTAATAGTGATAAGCCAGACAAGGCCAATAAGGAGTTAGGTGCAACTTTTTAATCACTCAGAGTGATCAAGAATTCAAACAAACTACGAAATGAAACAATGGCCTCTCTGTCTCTTGAGATCTTCAAGTGAAGAATGCACGTACCAGCCAAAACCGAGCTACAGGGTTCAGAGCAGGATATACCTGTAACACTTGTGAGCTGTGAAATAGAGAAGGCCAAGCTTTCTGGCCCTGAGCTACAAAGTAATGAATTCTCAAAACATTTTCTTTTCTGGGAAGGGACTGTTGAGGTGGTTTGGTGTTAGTCTTTTCCCTGCCCACAGTGTGGTTCCCAGCCGGATCCACAGTGATCAGGGTTTGTATCAACACAGCCATATACTTGGGTACTTGTGGAGTCTCTAAGAAGTAGAAATAAAATGGGCACCAGTGATTTCAGTTTAAATCTCTTGGGGATCCTGCGATAGGGCCACCTTGAGCAGAGCCCTATGAAGTCCTGGTTCTGCACCCTGTTCTTACAGCTTGCTGTAATGTCTTGGACAGTCCCTCGCCTTTCTCTTTCCCTTGGCTGTAAGAAGCAGTGCTGCAGATGCTTGCTCGAAGCACTCTGAAGTGCTATAAAACTTCCAGTTATTATTGTTAGTCCTCACAAGCCTTTGAAAACACATTCAACACATGTCCAAACTCTCTGAGCTCCTTGGAAAGATTTGTTCTTTTCTGATTTTTCTCGACTTTTGGCATACAGCAAAGCCTGGAGTGCCAGCCGTTTCCTTTCTTACAGCGTGCCCATTCTGCGACCGCAGGGAAGTGTGGAGTTGGCAGAGCTATTTCAGTAAGCGAGGAGAGAGTCTTGCTGAAGCAGCACACGCTCACCCAGCATGTTCCACAGCGGGGTAGATGAGCCTGTGCTCAGTGCCACGCTGCACAGGTTTTGCTCACTGAGAGAGAAAAAAAAACGTATTGAGAATTCATTAATTTGTGTCTTGCTCTGTCATCTGTGCCATGCAGGCTGTAGCACAGGCATATGCTTAGGCTGTGCACAGGGTTTTACAGAACTGAGTATTAATTATACTTTGCTTGGGGACATTTGCTGGCCTGCAGATAACCTTTTTTTGTCCTCTACCCTTTAAATATTTGAAAGGTGAGTAAACAGCTGAGCCACTTCTTTGGGTACCCTAACTTTTGTTGTTGAAACTGATCTCTTCTCCCTGGAGGAGATCACATAACCGGGTATAAAGCACAGCCAGCCCCCTCCCTTTGCTGCTCAGAAATCCAAGCCTAAAGGAGAGAGCCCCAGCCTGCAAGCTCATCAAAGTGTGGGCATATCTAGGAAAGGAATGTAGATGTGCTTGTGCAGCTGTGATGCTCAGAACCAAGCAGCTGTTCACAGCCATGCTTCTCCTTCTTGCTTCCTTTTTTAGATGGGCTATTGGAGGAGAAAGGATGGGTTTTAGCAGTGGCGTTTCCTTTTAGGATGGTGATTCCTCAGTCCAAGCCATATCAGTGAGACAGCTGGTGGTCTTGATTGAAAAAAGACATGTATCATAGGATCTAAGATGTGAGGCTGTAGCGTTTGGGCTTCTAAATCCTCCAGAGAGAGGATAATTTGCCAGTCTATGACATAATAATCTATAGCACTACCTTCCTGGGTGGTAAAAATCTCGACACTGACTTGTGACCATTGAGAGTTCCCACTCTGAGATTTACTACATATAAATGGGATTTACCCTGAGCATTGTAACTGACACTGGCTTCTAACTTGAGGATACTGTTGAGTTGAGCTTCCAGGTTTGGCCACCAAGCATTTTGTAAGAAATGGAGGAAAAACACACATGCCTTATGGACTTTTTGTGAAGCAAGCACGAAAGATGAAGCAAATCAAAAATTTCCATCCAACAACCAAAGTATTTTGATCTGATATCAAATATTTATTTAAAAGCTTTTAAATTAATCTAAGAAAAATATAAATGAATAATCTGTTAAAACAAGCACTAAGTAAATATCAAAGTGAAATATTTAAATGCTTTTCAAATTTTTTTTGTTTTGCATGAGGTATTTGGTGATACTGCAGTGATATTCCAAGGTACTGTGCTCCCATTAATATTTTTTTGAAAAGGATTTATGTCGAATCTGCTCAGCTCTGTATGGAAATACAGACAAATGTTTTAGATAGCAGTGATAGTTGGTTTGAAACCTGTGTCCGATTGCATGTGATACAGGCTCAGTTCTCCAGGTTGAGACCAGTAATAATGCTATTGCATCTTACGTTAGCAAAGCTTCTCTTCCCATATACACTTGTTACATGTCAGGGTTTGAAATGTAACCTCTGCTCAGATGAACACTGAGGATCCTCATCACATACAGCTCTTCCTCATTACAGCAAGAGTCTGCTCAATCCTCTTTTTGCTGTACAGCCTTGCATCTCCCTGCACTAGAGAAGAAAATCTCCTGCTGGCATGCTTGTCAGAATAACTGTCTGGTGTCTCTAGTGTCTCCAGCCCTTGTATCTCAGAAAAAGAGCCACATTTCAATTTGTGCTTTGTGGGTCTGCATAGGGCAGATGCTCTCGGCTCTTCCAGTGCATCCTGGTGCATCCGTGCAGCGCAGCGCAGCTGCCTCAGCTCTGATGTTGCTGCTTTCAGCTCCTGCAGCGGTGCAGCCACTGCCAGCTTTGGGTCTGTGCCCTTGGCTTTGCCATGTGCTCTGTGTTCTTCTACCATTGTTTCAGTGGGCTACCTGTGTCCTCAGAGAAAGACCACACAAGATTTGGGGCACACTGCAGCGCTCTGCTAGGTTTTGCTGAAAAACACAGGCCTTTTTGGTGAAAAGCCTGTGCTTTACAGCTATATCACAGATGTGTTGCTTTGGGTTATGTGTTGTTCCCTTCCATTCTGTAGTATGGAATATCACTAATGAAAGAGGGCTATTTTTTTCCATTTGTCAAAGAACATGTAGGTATGTTACAGCCTAGGACTCTGGGTGAGATTTCACCCCTAATTGAAATAGATTTGTATGCCTGCTCTCTCAGAAGGTTATTGTTTTACTTGGATTTATGTGCCATGCTTCAGTGTTAATTGTGGATTATTCTCTTCACTTTGCCTTTCATCAGACATAAGCTGTACATTAGCAATCACATTATGCAGACTTATGTGCAGTATTCACACACTGTGAGTTTTAACCCACATCCGCTGTATTTCATAACATACAGGAGGCAATGGGTGGGATTCAACTCTGGGATTAAGATGAGTTTTAACAGTCAGTGGAGGCTTGGCTATTACAGTCACTGGAGCACAGAGAATAAATCAGCAGACAAAATATAGGAATCTTCTCTAAGGTGGGTTTTCTGCATTTAGGGGGAATTAGATAGATTTATCTCTGTGGATCACAATGGGAGCTTAGCCTCTGAGTGCTCAGACAGACAGCTGCAGGTAGACCTGCATTTGGGTGTCTTAATCTGCAAACTGAATCCCATGTTTCACTCTGTTAGGTCTTGTTCTTGGGACCTTGCTTTTCCATTCAGGCTAAACTCCATGGAGGCTTGCTGATGCTGCTATTTTTCCTAATTAAATGCCTGCTCCCTCATTTGAAGAATGTAGCTGGCCTGTGATACTGCCAGACCAGCAAAGAAACACATCCAGAAATCAATTCGGATCTTTGGTGGGCTGATTCACCCTCTGAAGGTGTGTCTCTGAGCTGTCTGTGCAGAGAGCATGGGCGACAGCCATCTGAAGCCCCTCAGTTCAGTGCCAACGGAGAGAAAACAAATATGTGCCACAGACTTTTTGTAAACATGCCTGGCTGGCTGTTCAGCACACTCCAGGAGAAATGAGCATGTGAATCAGCTCTAGTTCAAAAGTTATCTAACGGATTTGACTTTCTAGTCCATTCTGATGTGAGTCATTCCTGGTAGGTCATTTCCACAGCCTTTCCAAGTGTTTTTGCTGCTGGGGAGGGGAGGGATTCATCCTTATCAGAACCAGACCTCAGCCTAATACCCGTTCAATGATATTAACTGGCTTAGAACAAAGAATTCTGTGAATTCTAAGGACAGAGCAAACCGCTGATGGAGAAAACATGTTCATTTCCTTTCAACTAGAATTCTAAGAATCAGCTGCTCTCTCTTCCAAAAAAATGTGTTAATAATATTATTTGGGTTCAAATATATTTAAAGCGATGCCAGTATTGAAATCTCACCTTTCTGCAAAATATTTCTTTTCCCTGCTTCACCCCAGTGTACAGAAGGACCTGTGAAAAGGAGTGCTGCATACTTGGAAAGCTAGACCATTTCCACCTTCCAAATACAAAGCAGCACGAGTTGTTTTATTGATGTACGGGTTGCTTTATTAATGCTTTGGATGTTGTATGTGGCCCTGATAAATTTGAGGCAAGTAACATCTGCACCTGTGTGCTGATTTGGGATCAGCCTGCTGCCAAGGAAAGTTCTCTGAAGTTAGTGTTATCACGGGGGTACACATTTACCAAGTCCTTATCCTGCAGGTTGGTCAAAATGTCAGGCAGGGCAAGAAGCACTTTTAAAAGGAAATGACTGCTCTGGAAATAAGATGCATGGTAGGTACTTAAATCACAGAAAACCATAAATCTGTTTCCCATATACTATGTACCAGACGGCATTTGACAGGAAAAAAAGTGTTTGGAGAGATAGCTAGGATGCCCTCAGAGTGAGCACTGTGTTGATAGATTAGGAAAGCTCCTCCTTTGCTTCTGGAGAGCTTATCTGCATCAACAGCTTTTCTTCCCCTTTAAATGAATTTGGAAATTGTTTTTTAGACGAGCAAAAAGCTTGAGAATTGCAGAGGACAGTCAGGACATAAGAAAAAAAAATAAGAAAAAAGAAATAGTCCTATTGAGAATAGGGAGAGCTAATTTCAGGCAGCATTAAGAGGTGAAAGTAAGCAGACAAAAAGGGGAGGGGGAAGTTTTAGCAAGAGAGAGCTTCTATGCCAAACAAAGAGGAGATGTTAGACATAAGCTGAAAATAAAGCTGCAATGACTTGTGCATTGTACAGTTATGTGTAATGGCAGTGGAAATGATGCTTTACAGATACTTCAGTGAAATGCTTTTCATTGAAGAAAGAGGGGAGGCTTTAATATCAAATACTGCCAATGTGTGCAATATTAATGAAATTCAAGCATAAGGAAAGAAGTGTCCAGGAGGTTCAGATACACTTTTTTTCCAAGGCTCTTAAGCCTCCTCCTAGAAATAAACTGCTAAAACAGTAGTTTTTCTGCATACGCATGTTGTCCCCACATACCTGACATATCAATGAAGAAAAGGCTGTTAAGATGCGGGCACCCCACCTTGACCATTTAGTCCTGTGATTGATGTCTTTCCCAGATAGCCTTGCATGCAGGTTGATTTTAGGCATAGGTGAGTGCTCTCAGATCATATATTGCAATAGCAAAGAATCTTAGAAACTGATTTAACAGCAAAAACTCCTTCATGTTTAGATGACTTCATGAAGCAGAGCCATGGCATGCTCCTGCTCTACACCATGAAGAACCCCTCCTTCCCGGAGTATGTCTTCAGCAGTGAGAGTGGCATCATGTGCCTGGACATCCACAATGACCACCCCTACCTCGTGGCAGTGGGCTTCTATGACGGCAACGTGGCCATCTACAACCTGAAGAAGGCAACCTCCCAGCCCAGCTACAAGAGTAGCGCTAACTCAGGAAAGCACACGGATCCGGTGTGGCAGGTGAGGGTGCTCCTCTTTTCCTCTAACTGGACTTTTAATTGGGCTGAGTTCAGGTACAGCAGGAAAAAAGTGCTGTATGGGCAGAGATGTTGGTTTAATACATGTGTTAGTGATTGACACTTATTTCAAGCTGATTTTGAAATATGCAGGAAAGCAAAGAAATTGCAAGAATTCTTGGTCTTCAACAGAGATTAAATGTGAGCAAAACTTTGTTTAAAGAATTATTTTTTTTAAGTCTTAATTATTATAAGTGATTTCTGTTTTGGGAGGAATTGATGTCCTCTTTATAACACCATGCAATGCCGTTTATGTTCCAAATATGAAACCAAAGGGTAGCAAGTAATGAGCAGAATGTAAAACAGCATATCAGCCCTAAAAGAGAACTATCTTGGGCACGCACACGCAGGGAGAGCTGTCTGTGGAACTGGTTGTCACTGAGATTCAAAACACCCTATCCTGTGGTTGATCTTGAAGTTTTCTAGTGAATTAAGAATTGTGATGTGCAGGTAATGCTCTTAAAGTAATGTCTCTTAAAATGCCTCCATGCATCTGTCACAGAAAGCCTCCAGGGAGATGATATTGTAAAGGACTGAGCAAAATATGTTGCTACGTCCAGCTAGCTTTGTAATTATGTCTACAGGGTAACCTGAGTTAAGATTGAAGCACTGTATGTGCTTCTGATCTCATTCATAGAAGTAAAATTGTGGCAGCGCAGATTTTAACATGGTCTGTGTGATCCTGCTGAGGGGCAGTGATATGTGTTTGTTTTGCTAGCTTGAACTTAGAGGTATTGTTGCCAAAGCTATTGCTCTAAACTGATTTAGGCTTTCTTGCCTAATTCAGTCATACCTCTATGCACGTTGTCAATATTCCTTGCACTTTGGCACGTCGCGTGTGGTTTGTCCCCCAGATGTGGCTCCTTGTTATTGCATCTTGCAGTCAAAATCTGAGAAATCAAGGGATCCTGATGGGACTGCAGATGAATGTGGCACTTGCCAAGAGCAGGACCGGTGCTTGCTATAAACAGAGAGGTTATGCAAATGTAACATTTCAGAGAACACCTGAATTTTATATTTGCTGCTTGTCTGGCCAAAGCTTTTCCCCTAGCAAACATTTGTAGTTTTTCTTACAGGTTTACATGGTACCGCAGGAGAGGGTTGTTATCATTGTACAATGTGTCATGCACACACACACACAAAAACTGCCATTACACATGCAAATCCCAGAGGGCAGAGAACTCCAAGCTCCTCCTGTTGCCTTTAGGGTTCCAGTAAAAAACAAACAACGACAACAACAACAAACACAACAACAAACTGTCAATATAGTTAAGTTGTACATGCAGCTTTTTATGACCTTGCTGCAGCATCCTACAGGTGGTCACAGTTGTTACTGTACACTGGAGATGCCAGAATCACAGATCATTTGTGATTTGTTCCCCAGATAATATTGGGAAGGACAGAGTATGCTCAAAATGGCTTTATCCATACAGAGCAGAAGCTGATACACTCTGCAGTCTTTAAGGGGCTTTTAGAAGTAGGTTTATGTGTAGCTCTTGACAGCAATGTGGCTGTCACAGGGGTGAAAAAAATTATTAGGCACTCAAGGGAGATAGCTCTGCAGAGGAAAGAAGCTACCTCATGGGTATGGACAGACATAGGTATGAGTAGCCTGTAATTCCCGTTTGTTTTATTTCCAAAGGTCAAGTGCTGAGAATCATTCTCCGTATTTTTCCTCCATAGTAAAGTACCTGTATTTTTAGTAAACTTCAGAGTTTCTTACTTACCATGCCATAAAATTGAGTGAGCAGAAGTAGTAATAAGGTGATCACACAGCTTTCAGGAAAAGCGCTTGTACATCTGTTGGAAAGATCTGAACTGCAGGTATTTGTCAACATCAAGCAAAAAGTTTAGAAAGGGTTTTCTCTCATTTTGATGGGAGAAAGTTAGACTTGAAGGATGATTTGTTATGTTGAGACACTGGATAGTTTTTCCTCATTCAACATCTAATGGTTCTAGAAAGTGATGTCTCGTTTTCCAGGTTTGGTTTAAAGATGCGCTGTTCTCTCCCACCAGCACCCCAACTAGTCTGAAGCCTGTTCTTTGTCTAGACTACCCCGTGCAGTCCTCACTTACATAGAAACTGCAAGCCCATGACTTTGAAGACCAATCAGAAAAGTAACAAAGCTCTCCTGAACAATTAAGAGCCTTTGTTCTCTCTGGGCTGCCTGGTTCCTTCCTTTTCAAACAATGCAGCCCTTTCACAGTGGAAGCAAAATGGAAAGTGAGTAAAACAGCCCGACAGCTCTTTTCTTTTCCATTTCATCTTCACTAAATTAGTAATATCTCGGTAAGTTTGCATAAAACAATGCCATTGTAACATATCCCATTATTAAGAACAAAATAATATAAAATTTCTGATTCTTTCACCTAAGAGTGAGTTCATCTGCCTAATACTGGTTCCTGTATTTTTAAACAGCATAGCAATGGCTTCTGATGGATTTGGCAAGTGTCTTTCATGGATTAAGCCCTACTGCAGTATAAATAAGGGAAAGTTCTGGTTTGTTTTAAATTAGACATTTCTCACTCCTTACTACCAATGGATTAAATTCTAAAGTCAGAACTCCAAAAAAGGAAAAGAGGAACAAATGAGCACATGGACATGCAAATGTATATGCATGCAGCACAGTGTGCCTAATACAGCCACCAAAGCCTTAGGTCTTACAGGAACATAGAATTGGAAATATTCTCACAGGTCAGTGAGTTAAGACCTCTGCCTTGGCAAACACCTGCTTAAAAGAGTCAGCTCCTGGGAAACTGTGCTAAACCTGCCGTGTTCTGCTGGGCAAAAGCCTTTGTGAGGTTAGGCTAAATCCCACCTTAACTGAAATAATGTTCTAAGTGATAAGCAAAAGCTTCACACCCATCATCTCTGATCATCATCATTTTAGGAAAAAATTTCTTCACTCAGAGGGTGGTGAGGCCCTGTCCCAGGCTGCCCAGAGGAGCTGTGGCTGCCCCATCCCTGGCAGTGCTCAAGGCCAGGCTGGATGGGGCTTTGGGCAGCCTGGGCTGGTGGGAGGTGTCCCTGCCCATGGCAGGGGACTGGAATTAGATGGTCTTTAAGGTTGCTTCCAACCCAAACCACTCTGTGATTCATTCTATGATCTCTACCACTGAGTGCTCCTAGAAAGCAAGTCCCTGGACAGGGTGTCTGCTTCAGGCAGTGGCTGAGTCCCAGAGCTTGGCTCTGGCTGTTAACCAGGGTGGCCCAAGTGGTACAATTTGACTAGACTTGGGCATGTGGAGCCCACGAGAGCAATATCCTGAGAGAGGCTCTCAGCATAGAGGCCCCCTCTCTTTGTCAGTCTTTGAGCTATGTTTTTATTTTTCTCCTGTCTTTTAAAAAATAAATATGATGATTAGTCTTTATAGCTGAGAACAGTGCTTTTTTTTCCTATTCTTTATCCCTGGAATGTATGAAATATTTTAGATTTGAAGCGTTGGGAAGCTGGAGAAGTTCAGAAACAGGGATTGGTAATAAGCTGTCGCCTGCGTCAAAGTTTTTCTTCTGTTCAGTCTCTCTCTTAAAACACTTCTTATTCAACAGATTTGTTTCCACCGTGTGCTTCTAGTCCACTTCACAACAAAACAAGGACTTTCTTTCTGCTTGCTGCTGGGATTAGTACAGTGACAGTACTGCTGCAGGGGATTGGATTTTTTTTTTTTCACTTGCACACCATCAGAATTGCTAACTGAATTCCCAGTGCAGAGTGTTGACCCTAAGATCTGCAAAAGGAATATTTCTTTTGGCTGTGCTTAGAGGAAATCTCAGCTGTGGCAAGCTTGCCCATGTGCACAGCTTGGTTTGGGACTGCTGTGGAGAGATCACTGGTCAGAAAAACAACTTGGTTCATTGTTAACTTACTGAACCTGATCTTGCCTGCTGGGGAGCTGACACCATGGAGCTTCAGATGGCATCCTGAAAGAATTATTTTCTGCCTTCTGTTCATGCACAGGGGGAGAAAGGGCTGGCTGCTGCTTGCTAACTCTTCACCAAATGCTACTCAGGTTAAATATGATGCTCATGCTTAAGACCAAAAGGACAAGGAAGCATGGTAATAGTCTGCAAACTGCCAAAGGAAACCAGAGGGAGTGCCAGCTTCTATACTAGTTTCCCATTTGAATATGTGGAAGTCCCATCTCAAAAGTAAACCACATAAAATACACCTGAGACTCTCTTACAGTAATTTGCCCTGCAATTTTTTGATCTCTTCTTCAGCTCTACTTTCTGTATTGAAATCTAAGTCCTTAAATAGCTCTACAGTGAATCTTGGCAGTTCATGAAGCCACTCCAGACTCACCTGATGGGGTCTTGGTTTGCTGATGGAAGTAAATGAGTTCAGTTTCAGAGACCCTTTAAAGTCAGCACAACCTGCTGTTCTCCACCCCACTCCATGCTGCTGGAAAAAATTCTTCACTCAGAGGGTGGTGAGGCCCTGTCCCAGGCTGCCCAGAGCTGCTGTGGCTGCCCCATCCCTGGCAGTGCTCAAGGCCAGGCTGGATGGGGCTTTGGGCAGCCTGGGCTGGGGGGAGGTGTCCCTGCCCATGGCAGGGGGTGGAATTATATGGTCTTTAAAGTCCCTTCCAAACCAAACCACTCTGTGATTCTATGATTCTATGAAGCTGATTGTATTCACTGCACCTAGGAGAAAAAAAAAAAAAAAGCATTTTGTTCATAATTTCCTGTCAAACCACCACACTGTTTCATTTCTGATGATGGCCACTCTCCTAAATCTGTCATCTGCAGTCAGACAAACAGCTTTTGCAGCTTGCTTTGCTTCATAGATGTTACTGCTTCGCATAATATTTTGTTCCTTTGGCTTCAGGCAAATAAAGAGTTTGATGCAACGAAAACAAAACAAAAAGAAAAGACAGAAGGTTGCTATCAAGGTCAGAATAAAGATCAGCTGTCTCAGAACAGGCTTGACTCCCTTCCTTCTGCCTTCACTGCTAAGGAGCACAAAATGGGTGTTTGCTGGGGACAGTTCAGTGATAAAGCCTCATTCAACTCCATAAGAATACTGTTAGGGAATAGCTTCAGAGGAGAAAGAGAAATTTGGAGAAGAAAGGAGAGCAGTGGAAACCTGACACCAAGATGGATGGACAGGAGACAGGGATGAGGAGAATCAGTCTTGAGAGCTGGCAAGTGGGAGAATGTGGCCCGAAGGGATAATACAGCAGAAACCTGCAGACAAGGATGGTTCAGCACCAAACCTCCAGGGTAATAAAGCCAGTCGCATCTTGTAGTGGGTCATTGCAATGTCTGAACAGAAGACCTTCATCACCACCTCAGGCTTTCTCCTACTTTTCTCCTGCTGCCAGCCCTGTCTTGCATTCCTGGCCCAGTGCAAGCAAGGCAAAAAGCCTTATTCACCTCTTACATCCCAAGAGTAAAGCAGGATGCTGTACCCTCACCTAAGAGTCAATACCTCACTTCAGTCTTTCAGTACAAGCACAGAAGAACAGAGGTGTGGGAAGAGCATCCATGGGCCAGCCAGGGGGTATTTGGGGCCCAGAGAACTCAACTGGACAGACGCTTCCCTGCTGGGGCAGTCCTATTGCCAGCAGTGAGCTCTGAGTCCAGGGACAGGCTGCTGCAGCATCAGCTGTGCTGGTCTGTCGAGGATTTGCCACTGTGCTCCTTGCTGCAGCACCACGAGGCACGTTGTGGCTCTCAAACACCTGTCCTGTGTTCGCTCCCTTGTCCTCTCCTGGAGGGAAGTGTGGGCAGGAAGGGCTGTGCTTGGGAAGGGCCAGATAATTGCTGTAGAAAACGTGGTAAAGAACAGCAGCTTTCTGGTCCTTCTCAGTTGCTGGGAGCTCACTGCAAAATCAAAACCCAGGTGGAGGATACCCTGTCTCCCACACAGTCAAGTTTCACTGCTCTCAGGGAAAGCTCTGATGGGCTGCACGAGCCTATCCTGAAGCTTTAGGTTCGTTTAGGCATGGTGGAGGTGGTGGAAAGTGCAAGGCACTACTGTGGCAGAAATGCTGGATAAAATCTTTTGCTTCGTGTTTGTACCTTGTTGAAAACATTTTAATGCTTTTTGAGCCACTTTAAGGTTAGAAAAGGTAAGTGTCTAAATGTTTCTTCCTCAGTATCTTTGACAATAATGGACAAAATCACTGTTCTTTTAACTTCAGTATTGTATTTTTTGAGATGGTATCAGGCTGTACCTTTTGGATATTCAGTTTCTGTAACTGGCTATTTTATAACTGTGCTTTGGGTATGGATTCTTGCAGGTTAGAATTTCTCTTGCAAAAGCACTGAAACCCTCCCTTGCAGATCATGTAGCGTTTATCTAAAAAGGTGTTTTTTTTTCCACTTTGATGCTGCTTTTCCCTCTGTACTTTATACAGATGCTCAACTTATTTTCTGCCTTCTGCTCTCACTGCTGCTTGCTTAATAGATTCTTCTCTAGGTATTGTTCTTCTCTCTCCCAGTCCTTTTACTTGAGATCCAAACCTTCTTACTGTGGATTTTCAGGTTGTTTGTAAGCAAAGTCTATGTAGTTTTATTTGCCTTTTAGTTGTACTGATGCTTGTTCGTTGAGAAACCTTCACTCATAAAATTTGAGAGTCACTTGTAAAATGTAAGTCTTTAGACCTTGGGACGTTGGAATGTGTTAGCCCACGCTTTCAAAGGGCAGAGAAGTTGTAATGCATTTGTTTGATTGCTTAGATCTTTGAATCCTGCTCTGCTGCTTCAGAGCAGTCACAAAAGTTAACTAAATATTTAACAGAAACCAGGAAGCTGTGTTGGATCTTTGTGGAAAAAATGTGTTTCTGCACTGGCCTGTAAAATGTGACTGCTGATTGCTGGATCCTCAAAATAGATGGAGCAAGCAGCCAGAGTGGATGGCTCTTACTGGCAATGATGCAGCCTGTGAACAGCAGCGTGCTTCTCCGAGGAAGATGAAACAGTGATGAGGGAGCGATAAGGGCAGAGCTAAACGCAAGCTGAGCAGGATGGTGCAAGCGAAGTCACCCAGCTGTGTAGCGGGAAGTAGGGAGCAGGGGCTGCCACGGCTTCCACCCTTCTCCTGCCGCCGTGGTGAGCTCAGTGGTCGGGGATGCTCAGCACCTGGCAGGTCCTGGGGCCAGCTCTCCCCGTCCCTGCTGTGAGCCTGCTCGGCCCTGCGATGACGGGAGCCTTCTGTCAGGCACATTACAGATGCTGTCTCCGATTTAGCAGCATCATACAGCTTGGGGATTTGGATGCGAGCCTGCCTGTTGTGTGTCTGCTGTCCCTGAGCACGGAGCGGGGGAACTTCTTATTTTGTCTGTAAATTGGAAATCTTGCTCAATGAGCACAGTCAGAATTGAAACCGGGAGCTGTGAATTGCAATTGGTTAAATACCCCTGAGCTTTGCTGGCCTCTGGCACCCATCATTCAGCTGCATGCTGTGTGTGACATGGGAGCACCACCGTTGACAGGACAAACAGGAGAGAGTCTAATGGCTGGGTCCTTGCTCCTCAGCTGTTAACATACCAGCCTAATAAATACAGAGGGAAGTGCTGTGAGAGGAATAAGTAAGCAGATTCCTGGTGAAATGCTGTACAAAGCAGAGCATCCGACTCCCAGCAGGAGGAAAACAAACTGAAAGTAGGGCCAGCCCTTATCCAGTGCTATTTATAACCGAGCTCTGCTTCCTCCAGATAAATCTGAGTCTCTGAAGCATGAGCAATGTACAAGCCCCAGGCTGGGCCTTTGCCCTGTATCAGCGTTACTCCCATGGCCATGCTCTCTGCTCAGCTTCATGCTGCGTCCCTCCCTCTATCACTGAATGTGCTTTTTGATAGAAGAGGTTTCTCTGCCCTCTTTATGCATCCCAAGTTAATGTGTGGTGTTTGAAGGTGCTGGTGCAGTGGGTCTGATTCCTCACTCCTGTCACAGCTTAGGGCTGTGAGTCCCAGGGTGATGCTATCAAGGTGGGAGGCAGTTGATCTAGCTATGGGAGAGAAGTGATTTTCCAAAGAGGAGTGTTTTTGGGGTTAAATGTGAAATGGGATTTATTTTACAAGGAGTCTACAGTGCTGATAAACACATCTGAATGTTTTCCTTCAGCTATCAGGAAGCTTTCAAGGACTTTGGATGAAAAAAACAACCAGGAAGGCTTGTAGTAAAGCTTGTGAGTAGCCATATGCTACCTGAATAACAAGGGGCATTTATAAATTTATTAGATGAGAACTTTCTGCTATTGCCTGTAGCAAGAGGAACAATCTTGCACTGGAGAAACCTGTTGTTTGCTTGTACCCATGAAAAAGCCATCAGCCAGCATTCCTGTGGTGCAGGTGACTGATAACCTGTGGATATGAGCTGCTCTGGGAGCACCCAGGCACTCCTGTGCTGTGCCTTCCCTTCCAGGATGCTGTGAGATGCTTTGGGTTTGCAGAGCAGTAGACTGAGGGGTTCTTCCTTGGTGAGGATGGGGTCCTACCAGGCTAGCTGCTGTGGGTGGTGCCTGACTTCTTTGTGGGTGAAGCAGCTGCCTTCATTTCAGTACCTATCTACTCTTACCAAGCCTTTAAGCCACCCTGACCCTCCTAACTGGCACAGGAAAGCTGTGTTACACAAAAAGACAGTAGCAAAAGTCAGGAGATATCTGATTAGATCCTGACTTCTGCTTCAGATGGAATGGCAGGGAGTACCTTAGGCCAGAATTGCTCACTAAAGATATAAGAAAGATGAAAGGAGCCCAAACTAGACTGGAAGGTATCATGGTCTTTGAACATTTTGACATACATCGGCCATCTAAACTATTTCCTCTCTAATGCACTCAGTACACCCGAGTGTTTAAATATTGCCGGCTCACCTTTAGGAGGAGGTAGTCATTGCAGACCTTATCTCTTTAATGGCTTCTATCCTGAGGGCTAGTTTACATCCTAAGCACTCTGAGCTTATCCGTTCTGTGTCATTACATGATTTTACAGTAAAACATCAACATATTTTTCTACAAAGGACAGAATAACACTAAAACCCCTCCTTTACTTAGCAGCTCCCTTATCTCTAGTTTGCTGTCATAGCTGGAAACATTTGCATTTAAAAGAAAACCCAGATTCTAAGATAGGAACATTTGTCATTGGATTTATTTTTAAGTGTTTATATATATGTATGTAAATCAAAGTAATTTTTATTTATATCTCTCCATCAGCTTTTACTCAAACTCAGAAGACTTGTCTGCTATACAAAGCAGTCTCGTCTATTGCAGTGAATGAAGCAGTCACAGTGCGGTTGGATTTGACACGCAGTAAACTCGTGAGAGCTGAGACTGAATTTCAAATCAGGCTGAACCTTCGTTTCTGGAACAGAGAAACTGTTCCTGAGTCACTAAAATGAGAAGTGGCACAAGACAGTATGGCGTCATAGATATTACGATACCATTCCTGAAGTGCTTTCTTCAAACTGAGATTAAGTAGCCGAGCAGTCTTTACCAGTACTGACAGAGTGAGGTCATTACCTGGAAAGTCTTACATGTAACACACCTCTTAATGTACGTGAAAAGGATTTCTATAATTCCCCCTGACCTGGCAGTATCACTTTGCTGAATCCTGCACCACCCTCTGATTTTTTTTTCTGTACTACCGCCACTAGAAATTCCCTAATTTCTACTTGTTTACATGCTTTCTTCTTCCTGTCTATGTTCCTCCGTACTTCTCTTTATCAAATTTCATCTTGTTGTTTTCAGACTGTCTCCAGTTTGTCAAGATAACTTTGAATTCTGATCCTAACAGAATCCTTTGTCTCTGACCTGTGTCATCTGCAAATATTCTCTGTATTTTGCCATCCCTTATGCAACCTTCTAATGAAAATATTGAATAGAACTGGACCTAAGAGTCCCTTGTGGGAATCATCTACAGATGTTCTCCCAAGTGCTCAGGAAATCAATGATTATTACTCCTGAAGATTCATTTTTTCAATCATTCATACACTTCATAGTAATTACATCCAGACCTAATTTTCTTAGCTTGCTTCTGAAAACATCACAGGGAGTATGCCAAAAACCTTACTCAATTAAAGGTATACCACATCTGCTCCTTTCCTCTAATCCTTTAGACCCATTAGCCTGTCAAAGAAGGAAATCAATTTTGTTTTGACAAGATCTTTCCTTGACAAGCCTATATTCACTGTTCCTTATCTTCTTACCCTGTAGATGCATATTGATGGCTTCATACTTTGTTCCAGCTCTCAAAGTTCAGAGTTAGGCTGACTGGTCCTCAGTCCTTTAACCTATCTTTGAAGACAGGTTTTGTTTTGGATTTCCTGGGGACGTTTTTGCCCTGTTCCTATCCTCCAGGACCTCTCCTAGCTTCCATAGATAGTTTCTAATGATTCAGAAATTGCTTCAGCTGCTCTTCAAGCACTCTAGGGTGTCCTTGCTCAGTCAGATATATCTGTCTTATCTCAGTATTCTCGCCTGCGCTGCTTAAGGTTAATTTTGTTAAATATCTAGTCACAAATGATCTTTTTGTATGGCACTGAAACAAGGAAGGCCTTAATAGTTCTGCTTTACCTGGAGGCTGTGGTGGCACCCACCTTTCTCCTTCTAAATGATAAACACAGTAAAACAGAGGCTCAGATGAATATTTATGGGATATCTGATACAGGCTCCGGGCCCAAAAAAGTCACATCCCCGTCAGAAGAGTCTCCAGCTTCTTCCCCATGCAGGCATCCCAGGCAGTGACAGGAAGGTATTGCCCCACTCCTGAGGGCTGCTTTTCTTCATGAGGTTTCTGGGTGTGCAGACTCTTGAGTCTGACAGTGGCAGCTCAGCTCTCCTCATACGGCAGGCCTGATCCTGTCTCTCAGGGCTGGCTGCTCCTCTTTAGCTGTGTCTGGATTCCTCTGTCTGCTTTGCTTTTACCAGCACCATGTCTAGAGCTTAGGGATGTAGATAGGGACAGGGACTATGCTTTCACAGCAGGGATTCTGACAAAAAAATCACGGGCTAAGGTCTTTCCTGGTAATATTGACCAAAACTGTTATTTTGTCACAGCTTTTCCATTCTTGCTAGATGTACTACAGCAGAAATGCTGTCTGCTTCCCAGTGTAAGAATGGTAAAGGGCCCTGACACAACCCAGTGGTCTCTTTTGCTGAGCAAGCACCACAGACAGGAGCCCTTTATGCTGTACCCTGCCATCCTGGCTCCAAGATGGACAAGCTGGCCACTCCATAGTGCTGGTGCTCCTCATTGAGAGGCCAGCTGGAGCTTACATGTCTCCTCCCTGCCTGCCTGCTGAGTCTGCCTTTGGTAGGAAGCCCAGGCCCACAAGAAGCCAGGGAACAGCCAAATCTCCTGCTATAGTGGTATCGTATGGCCAAAGTACAGAGGAGGAACTTCTTCTCCAAGTGTAGACCTAAATCTTGGAATAAGCAGTCTGCACTAGGTTATCACAGCTTGTCATTCCTGCCTCAAGTTAGGATGACTCATCTATATATAGCTCACTCTTTGCTTTTATCCCAACTAACCATGCTAAGGGGTGAAGCTTTCTGTCTTCCTCCTTCCCACCTCCACACAGGACAGCTTGCACTGCTCCTATGTCAGCACTGAGGCCTCCAGACACTGCGCCGCTCCTCTGAGGCTTGCTCTGCCCATCTCTTGGGATGCATAAAGATTGACATTGGAGTTACTTTGCAGGTACTTTGGAGCACAAGTCCTGTGAGGAGCAGCTGAGGAAACTGGGGTTGTTGTCTGGAGAAGAGGAGGCTCAGGGCAGAGCTTATGGCTCTCTACAGCAACCTGAAAGGAAGCTGTGGGGAGCTGGGGGTCAGCCTCTGCTCACAGATAACTAGTGATAGGACCAGAGGGAATGGCCTTGAGTAGCGCCAAGGGAGGTTAAGGCTGGAAATGAGGAGACATTTCTACTCAGAAAGAGCAGTCAGGCACTGGGACGGGTTGCCCAGGGAGGTGGTGGAGTCACCGTCCCTGGGGGTGTTCAAGGAAAGGCTGGACGCGGTGCCTGGGGACAGAGTTTAGTGGGTGACAGTGGTGGAAGGGGGGTGACTGGACCAGATGATCTTGGAGGCCTTTTCCAACCTTTATTATTCTATGTGAGTGAAGTATCTTGTACTTTCTAGGTGATCACATGAGTTGTTTCTGGGGGGTCACTTGTGACAGATTTCAGGAGAGCAGCCATGTGCCTTGCATGTGCTCTTTCTTGGCTTCACTTCTGAGAGCTGCCTGAGGATCCTCAGCAAGGCCCATGTATGGAGCCTGGCTGGGGAGCCTGATAAGCAGTAAATGAAGAATGGCTGGCAATGTGCTTGATCGAGGGCATTTGGGGACTTTGTTATAGAGGCACTGCTTTGTCTCAGCAGCAAGGAGGGACAAACTCTTTGCTCCAGCAAAACAGGAAGTCAGTGGACTTGGGATCAGTGGACTTAGCAGATTTTCACCACAGAGATCCCTTGGGCAAACAGCAGAGGCAAGTGATACAGGGAAGGAAATAAACAAAAAAAAATGGCTATTTGTCATTGACAGGAGGAGAATGTGAAAAAATTCTTCTCTGCTGGTAATGAATTGATGTTTTTGGATGTTGCTCTGCTGAGAGTCACTGGCAGGAACCAACAAGAAACACATTTGGAGGTGATAGAGGGAAGAAATGAGAACTGCTTCGTTGCTCAAATTGAAGACTGCTGTAGAGGAGTCCAGGGGAATATGTGCACCAGAACACAGGAGAGATCAGCCTGGCTCCAGAAGATGTGACATACAGAGGAATTTATCATAGACTTCAGCATGAGCCCTCTGCACGGTGCTGTGGCAGCCTGAAAACAGGAGAGCAACAAAATGGAAGAAGTATTCTCCACGCAGACCAGAAGTAGCCACAGTTTGGACTAACACATCCAGCGTTGGATGGGTCCTGCTGGGTGGAGTTTGGTCTGTCTGCCTCTCTGAGCATCCACACTGTGTTCATCTGTCAGCTGCTGACCTGGGCTGCCGTGTGATGGATGCAGCCATGAGAGCTTAGTGAGGAAATGTGGTTTTGACAGAGGGTTTGTGCCTGTGCTCTGCTGCCAGGGCAGACACAGCCAGAGAGGGCTGAGGAGCAATTACTTCACCATGTCTGCAAGGCTGTTCAAGGAGCAGATCTTTGCCAGTGGGAGGCCTTCAGTAAAAGTCTTTGGTCAGAGTGAGTGTAAGAAGTGTCTGAATCTCCCTACTTAGCCCTGTGTGCTCAAGGTTTGGAGAAAACAGGGTGTGTGGGAGACCAAGGGTGCTCTCTGCAGACGGTGACCTGGCTGCCTGGAAGGGCTGGGAATCACTTGTGCTCCTGCAACACACAGCTGGGCTCCTGTGAGAGACTTAGGACTCCGTTCATCTAGGGTGCCAGGTAGGTGAATGCCCTGACCTGCTGGGCTGGGCAGGATGGCAGCTCTGTGAGACTGGCTGTCTATAGAGCTTGGCAGTGAGTTACAAAGGAGCTCCTGAAGAACAGAAACAAGTACACGTGTCTAAAGCTGAGTATTGGAGAAGAGCGTGAAGACAAAGAGAGTTAAAGAAGCTGGAGGGTGCAAAATGAGCTGTGATTATCCAGGGTCATGAAAATGAAGGGAAAATATTTGTGGAGTGTATTAGAAGTTAAAGGAATGAAGAATGTAGGCTCATTGCTAAAACAAGCTTTCAGCTAATATTGAATGGTATGGAGAAGAATGAAATATTTGATGCTATCCTGTTCAATTTTACAATAAACATATGAGACTGACTGCTTAATATGATTAATGTAAAAAGGAGGTGAAAGCATAGCTCAGAATAGGGAAAGAACATATTAAATAATGTTTAGATGAGACAGGTGTGTGCTCATCATCAGGATCAGCTTAAATGTACCCTGGAGTACTTAAAGAATTAGCCAGAGCAATTTCAGACCATTAGCAGGCATTTTAGGGAGGTTTGTGGCTATATGCATGCTGGATTTTAAGCAGAGGTTAGTGTTTTTGTGCAAGCCTTTATGCAGCATCTGATCTGACAGAATACAAGGCTTGGGGTGTGCCCTGGGACATGGATGAAGGGAAGCATCGCCCTGCTGTTTCCTGTGGATGGGGACACATTCACATACCCGTGGCGTGAATTGACTGGAATAGTGAAGAATGTAAAGCCTGCTGTCATCAATCCCAACACACTTTTCAGTGGTGCCATGGAGCCAATGCCTGGGAAAAGACGTTTCTGTGGGTGCTTTCCTCAAAGGGGCTGTCCTTGCATGCAGGAGGGACAGAAGCATGAACAGGGTAGCAGAGACCAGAAAATAGTGTCTGAACGATTCATCAATGCTAGAGGCATCTTAATCCAGCCACAGCAACTCTCAAACCGCGTATGAGAGCACAGCAATGTTTTGGCAGCACTCCAGCCTGCAGGACAAGCACGGCCATGAAAAGGAGGAAAGATCTAAAAGGATTGGAAGAAGTGAAAAAACATTTGGGTACAAATGATAGGATTGGACCAAGGGAATTACTGACCAGACTGACCAATTTTGATCGCTGGAAAAACATTGGAACAAATGGCAAAACCATTTGTAAATGTCTAGATAATAAGGTGATTCAGAGAAGCCGACATGGATTAGTTCAGAATAAATTGTCAAGCCCATATAATTTCTTTTTTTTTTCTTTTTTTTTTTTTTTTTTTTTTCTTTTGTTTCAGAGAAATGGGCCTTGTGAAGAAAGGGGAGGCAGTCAAGGTTATCGCCTCTATCCATCTTGGCTTGACTAAAGCTTTTGATCCAGGCTCACACAGTGACTTTCTTATAACTGTAGTAGAGAAATATGAATTGTATAAAATCACCATAAAGAAACTGCTCAGGTGGCTCAGGCTCTGTGCTCAAAGAGCAGTTATCCAGGGCTTGCTGTCAGAAGCAGAAGATGCTTCAAGTGAGACCCTTGAGCTGTCAGCCCGGGTCTTCTTTTGATCAATACTTTCATTAACAACTCAGATTACAGAATAAGGAAGGCCCCTTGAGAAGACGAGACACTTTGCGGGACACGATTATGTTCAAAATGATCTTGATAAATTGGAAGAAAGGTCCAAAATCAATGTGATGAAATTCAATAAAGACGAGAGCAAATACTACATTTAGAAAGGGGAAATTAAATGTACAGATACAAACCAGGGGATGACTGGTTAGGCAGCAGGGTGCTGGAAGGAGATTTTATGGCAGATCACCCACTGCCAATGGTCATCAGTGCCATTTGTGCATTATGCAATGCTATTGCACAAAAACATGTAATTTGGATTTATTAGCAGGAATATAAAGTAGAGGAGGTTGTAACTCCTGTTTTTGCCCAAGCCAGGCCCTGTACAGTCTGTCTGCAGCTGCAGAGAAGGGCTGAAGGAGAAGCACAGGAATGGTGAAGGCTCAGAGAGCAGGACATGGAAGGAACAGTTTAAGCAATTGGTTTTGTTTGGCTGGGGAAGAAAGGGAAGGGAGCAGTGACACAGCAACCTTATCTTGACCTCTTGAAGACTGTTTTGAAAAGGGAAATAAACAGTTGCTTGCTGTGTCCACTGGGGAGATGACAAGGAGTAATCACTCGATTTGTGGTGAAGGAGGTTTCCTGCATAAGGCCAGTTAAGCACTGACACTTGCCTACAGGGCAGGTGTTGGGTGCCTCTTGTTGGAGGCTTGGCAGAACAGGCTAGCTGAAATGTCACCAGGTAGGGATGTGTCTGACCCTGCCTCAGAGCAGAAGAGATGCCCTTTTTGGTCACTCCAAACCCTGCCTTGCCATGACAGCTTTGATTAGGGCCGTACTGATTGCCAGGTTGGCACTGGAAGGAATTTGTCTCCGGGTCACGTTGGCCCAGACTTTCTTCAGCAGCCCAGGGGGTCACTTGCTTGCTGGAGTGATCTGAGTGTTCTTCCTCAGGCAGTTCCTGTAAAGGTGACCCGAGGATTTGATACTGCCTTGGTCTTTCTTCTTCCCTACCTGTGACAGACCGTATTCTTTCTTTAATCTTTGAATGACCAAAGCTCTTTTATTTCACTTAAGGGCAGGAGTCAGCAGTGTTTTGCTGCTCCGATGCTGGCAAAGGGCTCTGTGGAGCACAGTTAATGGGGAAGGAAGGAATTGCTCGTCAGTCAATGTGCATGTGTCGCATGTGGCACCCCACAGCTGAGCTTTGGCAAGCCAAGAGCCAGCCGGGGGGGCTGTGTTTGCAGTCGCAGGTGTCTACTAACAATACAGGCACGCAGATCCTGCCCGTGGCTGCCTGCAGAGTGCGCGGGTCAGCCTCGTGGTCAGAACAGCTTTGGCCAATTGTATTTTCTCAGCACGAGTGACTAACAGCCTCCATGCCATGAAAACTGATTGAGCATTATTTCTTTTCTAGGAATGACATCAGAAACATAGGAATTTTCAAGTCAGATTGGATAAATGGTCTAATCTCCTGTTGGCCAGGAGCCACTGCCAGCTGCTATAGGCAAAGATTATAGTACTTTCTTGCTAAGAATTGACGAATTATTGCCCTGCTAACATGCTCTACATGGCAGTGGACATGCAAGGTTTTACTTTTATTTTTCTAGGAACAAGTAATAATTTTGAATAGTCTCATTTTCTTTATAAATAAGCAGGCTTTGAGAAGTAAAAATTAAGAATTATTAGGCTCTTCTCAGAGGTACCGCATAGCAACGAGTCTCACAAAATGATTTTGTGCTGCGAGTATAGTTGGGTTAAAGATCACACTGAAAAAAATAAGTGTATCCTTGATTTTATTATAGGTCCCATCAAGATCACTCACTTAAAGTACTCTGTTTACTTGTCTCCTCTCCACTGTTTACAGATGCTTTTCTTTCTCATGTGTTTTTTTGCTTTTACTCTATCATAATTGAACTTTTGCTGTAAATTGTCTCATGCAGCTGCAGTCCTGGGATCGTTATTACATGCTTCAGAGAAAAATTAACTTCTTCGCACTACACACACAGTGGCCTGCTTCCCACATCAAATGTCCCACCCTGCACAGCATGGATACTGCTGATGACAGGAGGTTGTGCCACGTTCATGGGCCTCTGGGAGCAGAGAAAAGGCCAGTTCTGAGCAGATGCCCTATTTGATTGCAGTATCATGAAGGCTAATTACTCTAATAAGCGTTCATGGGATTCAGAGATCAGGAGAAAAAAGATCACAAACACTATTAAGGTGTCAGAGGTGTTGACAGCAAATTGGAAGTATCAAGTGCCAATTTCTGTTTTCTGAAATTCGGGCTAATGTCACTGAGAGCTGCTGACAATCATCTGAGGGCAGATCCTGATGCCCTTGAGGGACTGTGTTCAAGCTGCCTACATTATGTTCCTAACTCAGGTGCTATTGAATGCTTTGAAAGTGGAAGCAAAAGTACCCCAAGCGAGTCAGCCTTCTTGCTTTTGTGGGCTGCCGACTCCACCTGTCTATATAACAGATGAGGAGTAGTAGTAGTGACAATGATAATGGAAAACTTGAATAGCTATCGATCAAAGAGAGGGTATTCGGGGTGAGCAGACCCTGGGGAAAAGCTCTCCAATTGGGGAATGCTGAAAGCAGTTGGTTTGGGGAAAAGAAAAAGAAAAAAAAAAAAAAACACACACAAACAAACTAAGGTTGTGTGAGTGTTGTGTTGTGGGATACCTCCCGATGAGGTTCCTGCAGCACGCTGTGTTAATGTATAAGTGAGGACTCTGGAGCTGTGTCTGCACAGTGTGATCAGGGAAGGACTCCAGCTGCTGAGCCTTCATCCACGTGTTTTCCATTGATGTGATGGGCTGTTGCTTGGCTCCAGCTCAGGTACAAAGTGTCTGCACTGTGCTTAGCCAGAGTAGAGCTGGGAAGTCAGCTGCTGCTGTCCCTGCAGAGCTCAAGGAGAGCTCACTAAGGAGCACCTGAACACGTACTGTGACAGTGGGCAAGCGGGGACTCTGCCTGCAGAGAGGTCCTGGACCAGCTCAGATCCTAACATGTGCATTGCTGGGAAGTGTGACTGTTTTTCCCAAATATTTGGGCAAGTATATGGAAGAGGCAGAACCAGAGTTGGAGTGAAGTTATGTTGGACATACAAATAAAACCATCTTATTGTCAGACTAGCTTAGAGTGGCATTTTAAAAAGCTCACATTTGAAGCACGTCCCTTTTTCTGTGCTCAGGATGAGACATGTAGAGCGTGTGTTTTTAACCAGTTCCCCTGAACTCTATGTTTCGCACTCTGAATTAAAATTCCTCACTATGCCAACCCCTTCATCTGAAGCAGCTGCTGGTGACCACCATGGTCAGCAGTTAGCTCATGATCCCAGGGAGATATTCCTGGAACAGATATACATTTGTGCATGGTTGCCAGCCTTGGAAATCACTCTTTTCCATATGTGCCATTGGACCTGTCCTTTGATCACTAGCCATTTATTCTGGGCCACATTGAATTATGCCTGTCCTTAATGCAAGCTGGCAGAAGTGGTTCCACTTGGAGACTTCGATTTCTCCTCTGTGAGGATGTTCAAAGGGTGTATGCTACACAAGACTCTTCAGTCACATCTTATGGCCATGTAGCTGTCATTTTGATGTATTCTCAGATGCATTCCCTTTCGTTTTATTTTTCCTTCCTCAGAAAATTGTGTTCTAGGTAGGGGACCTGTTCACTAGAGAATTAATTACTCTTTGGTGAGTCTCTTGCTGAATTTTCATGCTCCACAGAGCTTCACAGTATAAACAATTTTACAAAACAGAATTAACACTTTTTCCCAAAGAAGTAACATCAGGATACCCAATCTGTGTAATTGAAGTATTCAGAACGCAGCTTGTTTGCTGGACTAGGTACCAGATAAATAGCTGGTCATAGATGCAGTATTTGGTAAGCTCTAGGATAATCATGCCCATTTATCATGGGTGATATTTAGGGAAATGTATCTGCTGCACTGCCTGGACAGGAACAAATACACCTTTGAAAACCTCAGCAGAACCTGCCAAAGTGCTTGTCCCCATCCAGAGCTGACAGATGCCCACAGGAGTGTATGCTGACAGGCCCAGTGACAACTCATCCTTTTCTCTTCAGTCTGATTGAATTCCCAGATCTGAAAATTGAGCGTTCTTAATGCTTTTGGTCTAACTGAAATGTCTCTTCTAAACTGTAAGCCATTTATCTGAGTTCTAATCTCTCCTGCTGAGCTGTCACAGTCAAAAGGCAAATCTCCTTACCAGGCAGGCAGATGCTCTGAAGATGTGGGGAGAATTTCAGTTTTAATGGAGATGTTTTGATCCCCCCGAAACAGAAGTCCCCCAAGGACCCATGTCACACATTGCCTGCAAGGGCTCATCTGCACCACACATAGGGACAGAAAGCTAATTTGAGCTGGGCTGGCTGAAGGGTAGCCCTATGATACTGCACTTGGAGGAGTAAACCACATGGGAAGGTGTTTGCACAGGGGCAGTGATGTGCTCAGGTGTCTTGGAGACCCTGTTGAGACATCCCTGCAGTAAAGTGAGTGACGGGAGTGCTGTGGGCACCCGTGAAACTGCCTGTGGTGTTGAGTGTGTTCTTACGTGCTATGAGCCAGCATCAGGCCTCTGGGGTGGAAGCCAGCTACTCTTTAGGAAGGATGTGAGAGGACCCTGCTGAGGGCCTGGGGCTCTGCTGTGCTAATGTTGTGTGCTCTGTGCTAACTGGGACTGTCTGCTCGTTTCAAGGTCAAGTGGCAGAAGGATGACATGGACAACAATTTGAACTTCTTCTCTGTCTCCTCGGATGGACGGATTGTGTCGTGGACTTTAGTTAAGGTAAACAGTAGGTGGCAAATTCCTTTCCTGGCCAAATTATAACCAATTTCCTCCAAAGGTCAGTCATGCATTGGTTTTATTATTATTCGTAGTGACCAAGGTTCGAAAAGAAGTGGAAACAAAAGATCACAGGTGCACTCACAGCTTATTGCTGCCAGTTCCCAGCTGGGTTGGGGTGCTCCATATTAAACTCTGAAGTAAGCAGAACCTGCCTAACTCTTTGCTCAGGACCCACCCGTCATCTCATCTGCACCTACAGCACACCGTGGGCCTGAATACCTGAGATCATTTTTCTGCCTTGCAACTGCTGGAATTCAAGACTGGTCCTTGCTCTGACACCTTCCTTGTCCTGGGGGCGTCACCCGGGGACAAGGCAGAATGATCTGCTTTCTTCCCCAGCTTCAAGACTCCCACCCCCAAAATGCTCCCCTACAGATTGCAATTCAAAATGGGAGAGGGAAGGTGCAAATTTCTTTCCTGCTCTGGTGCAGTGTGTGGCCAAAGTTGCAAAGAGTAATACAGGATGTTACCTAGGAGCCTGGCAGCTGCTGCCCTGTCCCCCAGAGCTGCTGGAGCAAGGAAGAGCAAGTTAAAATACTAAAATACTACAGGCAGAGAGTAGGGAGGAAGCTTGCATTTACACTGGGATGGATGGCAGCAAGCAATCGAACAGGCAGAGGGCTCCCCCCTGCCCAGACATTGCCTGCTCACACCAAAGACAATCTCTGTAAACTCATTGGCATTCTCTGCCTTTCATTTCTTTTCCTTTTGGAGTACATACATTGATAGAAGTGTCCCTAAATGACCCTTAGATTTATGTTTCTGAATCTCAATGTGTGCTTTTTCTGTTGGGTATTTGACTTTTTTTTTTTCTTTTTCTTTTTTTTTTTTTTTTTTACTTCTGAAATAATTGAATTACCCTAAACGGGAGTTTGGAGCAGCTGTCCCATTATTTCCCAGCAAGCAAAGAAATTTCTTTACATCTTTGGATGCTTTTTTTTTTTTTTTTTTTTAACCTTTTATACCAAGCCATTCAAAAACTATCAGTTCTGAAAATTTTAGACCTTGCCATGATGGTTAGGGTTTTGTCTCAAACATTATACATACATTTAAGGCTCATGTTCACTTTAGGAGTGGAAACCACTTCTAAGGAGCACAGACAAAGCTTGCAGAGGGCATTTATTATCAGATTCTTTCATAAACTCCTCCAAATTCATTCTTGCAGCTTTAGACCCCAAAATCCCTCCAGTGAGCACATCCCAAGTCCTTCTCCCAAAAGCTCTCAGAGCTCCCTGAACAGGCACAGGCTAACATTGTCGCAGCACTCAGCTCCTTTATCTCCTGCATAGAAAAGCCCAAAAGATTTATGCTGAAGTGGGTGGTACACACCTACAGCTAAACACATCCAGTTAAGGTGACCTGGCAAGTTACACGTATCTCCTGAGCCCTGGTAACTGAGTGTGCTCAGCTTTCTTCACTCAAGAGATGACACCCACTGGATTAAGCCTCTTGTATTTTAAACTTCAGGGAAATTTCACAGCTGGGACAACCTAGGAGTCTGCAGATAGGCTCTGATAGCAACTCAACTGGGGGAGGGCTTTTGGAGACATTTTTGTTATTCATCTCTGCTTAATTGTGTTCCCACACTGTAAGGTGCTTCTTTTCTTGTCCCTTCAGTCTGTGGTTTTATACACAGCAAGGAGGAATGAAAAGCCTGCTTGAATTGCAGCTTTACAAGAGAGTGAGCTCTGAGTTTTATTTAGAATAAAATTAAAGAGACTCCAGAGAACTTATATTTTCCAAATCCATAGTGCAAATATGGAATAAATGAAAGAGAGCTTCATTAATCATTCTGACAGGACTATCCAGAAGTAAAGCTGCTTTAAACACTAATAACTCTTTGACACCTCCAAAGCTGGGAGCACAAAGTGAATAAATTAATTCTTACTTCTAGATGGACATCTAAATGGTAAGCACCACTCAAAAGCTGGCTAGAAGACTTGTCAGATTTTAGTTAGGGATGGTCAATCTGCACTGGCTGTGGTGGTTATCTCTGTTAGAAGCAGGCACCATCACTTTGGACAAGCTTCATGTAACATTCATTTGTGCTCAGGCTGTCATCTTGGCTTGGTTTTGGGTCATCATGAAGGTGTAAAGCTGAGGAAGGATGCAGGAATTCGGCAGCTGGGTGGCTGTGCTCTCCCACTTCGGATTCATGCGCTGCCTGTCGAGGAGAGCTGTCAGTGCAATGTCAGGAATCAGCTGGTTGGGGTGCAGTCTGGCACAGCCCCTCGGCCTGATCCTCAGTGCTCCCAGGTTTGTAGTCATAGCTCACCCTTCCTACGTGACCTAGAGCTAAATTACTGAACAGCTCTGGGCCTCCTTTGTCACTTGAGGTTAATAACAACAGCTAAAGGGAAGTAGGCAGCTGCGAGGCTTAATTCACTAACGCTTTCAAAGTGCTTTACAGTTGTTTGTCAGAAACAACATATTATTGTTCAGTATTCCTGGAAGGCCAGGCTGTCAACAGTCTGTTTACCCAGAGGAATATGTGAATGGCTCTGGCGATAAACAGCCCCAGGAACAGATGCATTTTCCAGACTGCGAGGCTGGGTACAAAATAAAAGCAGCACTACAGGGAGCTCTACGCAAGTAGGATCCTGTATGAAGGCGAGAGGCTACAGGAGCTGTCCACGGAGGAGACCTGAGCCAGGTGGAGATGCTGGGAGGCATCTTCAAAGAAAGGCTGCAGAAACGCATGAGCTTAGAGAGAGATCCTCATGTGGTTTGCCTTTTTGCTTGAACACACCCGTGTGCCTGCCCACAGCATGCGCCTGCCGAGTTAGACTCTGTTAGACACACTGTGTTTATCAGAGTGATAAACACAAAGTACATGACCTCTTTCTTAACATCACTTCTGCCTGTACCCCCTGAACCTGGCTTGTTCTAACCCGTGTGCTGTAGGAAGAGTCACTAACAGAAGGTAGGAGTCCACAGGCTGCAGGAGGCTGTCCTGCTTCTTGCTGTGATCTTAGAGAAAAGTTACTCCCATCAATAGGCAAGAGCATGTGGTTCAGCAGCAGTGCAAATTAATGAGGAGGAAATGAATTATTTTATGGGTTTTATCCTTTCTCGAGCCTTCCATGACTGTGTTCCCCCAAAATAAAATAAAAATGTCTTACAAAACACAGTCGCCTCTGAATTGCAGTACTGAACAGATGCTTGCAAGGTCTTCTCCCCCTTCCCCTAATGCACAATTCCCTGGGACTGACTTTTCCTGGCAGAATCTTTTTTTTCCACCTGAGTCCTGCTCTGGGTTGAGAGGAGCTCCAACTAAAGCTTGATTCACTGAGCTAAGAAGTTATGTTTTGTTCTCACAGTGCTGCAGTGGGAAATCTGCAGATTCATGAAAACATCCAGTCCTCAGCCCACACTTCTCACTAATTTAATCTTTACTTCTTTGTTCTTTTTATCAGCCCCAGGGTATTCTTATATTCACAACCAACTCCAGTCTGCAGAGGTATTTGAATTCCCAAAGCTAGTCTAAGAATGGATCTTTGCCCTCTCTTTTTTTTCCTCATACTCACCCACATGGTGTCTATTTTCATCAGGCTTTTGTCTCCTGCCAAAGTTGTAAACTCTTTGGGACACGGCCTTTTTGCCCTGTGTTCATGCAGCACCTAGCAAAGCAGTGTCGTGGCCAGCGATGAGAGCTCTTTAGAGCTCTGGGGATAACAACAACATTGGGCACTTTTCCCTTGGGGTAGCTGCTTGCTAGATGTTCTTGTTTGAATCTCAGAGCCCAGGAGGTTGTGAGTACTGGAACTTGAGGCTGCTCAGGGGACAACAGGGGGATGGTAAGAAGAGGGGACTGGTGAGGTGGTGAGTTACTATCCATTAATGTGGGTTTAGTTAGCTCCACAATAATACACAATACCCATCTTCAGCCATGTGGGGTGACTTCACTTAACACAATGATTTAAGCTGACAGTAGCAACCCACATTTTAAAACACTGACCTCAAAACCTGAAGCTGTCCAGGTCAGTTGCATGTGCCCAGGTGATGTACAAGTGGCTCTCAGTACTAGTGCTTCAAAATACCAGTTTCCTGGAGGCCTTATGTAAAACAGCATGTTAGCAAGTTGCCAACTGTGGGCATGAAACATTAAACAACTTTTGGAAAGCTTTTTAAAATTCCTCCATAAAATTTGCCATTTGAAAGTACTGAATGTCTCTGTATTGTTGCTGTAAAGCCTGTTATTCATGTGGAATCTCCTCTGCTTGCAGAATGAGCTGGTTCATACAGATGTCATCAAGCTGTCAGCAGAGGGAACAACGATGCAGGGGCCAGAGGGGCTGCAGCTGCAAACGCTTGGTAGGAGCCCAAGTCCTTGCCATGCTGATTAATTACTGACACAAAGCCTCTAATCAGTCATTCAGAGGAATTAAATTGGGAGTGGGATGTTGAGATGGAAAGGGACTGAGGAAGGGTTACTCCTCCTGGCTTTGAACGTGTGGTAGGGCAAAGTCTGCCTGGAAGCAATGGCCACTAATTGAGTCAAGGTTTGCTGCTTGTCTTTGCTTGCAGAAAAAGATGAACATTAATTCCAAAAATGTTCACTTTGCCCTGACATCCCAGTGCAAACAAGGTGTGGGCATTACCTGTATTTGTCAAACCTAAGCTGGTTTTGTTCTTCCTACCAGATATTGATGTGAGCTGGCCAAATCAAAATGAAAAGCAACCTTTGCCCTCTTCCGGGTGCACAGCTCACCCAGCCTACAGTGGGATGTGCCTCCTTTGGCTTTGGCTTTCTAAAAGCACAACATCCATTCTGAGCTCCCTATTTGCATGTTAGGCTCCCCCAGTACAAAGTGGGAACAGTACAGTCCTTCTAGGCTGAATCCCCTCATCCTGGCTGTCCTGTGCTTGAGACAGGATTGGGTGAGTCCCCTCTGAAAGTCCCAAACTACACGGGGAGCCTTGAGGAATCCCCTAATCATCCTGCTTTTCCCTATGAAGTTGTGGTCTGGGTTTGGAGGAGGCACTTGCTCTGCATTTAAGGGTGTTCCTAGGCTAGTAACTGCCGAACAATTTGTTTTTGCGTTGCCACACAGATTCCAGGAGGCCATCTAAAGACCAGCAGTACACTGCAGAACTCCCAGAGGCTTCAGGATTATTTGTTAGTGTTACTGGGAAATGGATTTTTTGGAGACTTGCCTTGAATATTTAACAATCTATTTAAATGTTAAAAAATGCAGACAGCATTACAGGGTTGAAATGACCTTAACAATTCTCTTGAGATCTACATTTTGTTATCGCTTAAGACATAATGCTGTTTTCAGCTGCCTTTGCAAAAAGTTCTCTGTAACTATGTGCTTCTGAGCCTTGTCTGCTTGTTCTGATTTGTCTTCTGATGATTGCTGTGGTTGTCCCTGCTGGTCAGGAGATTGAAATTGCTCTGGCAGTCAGCGGACGTCCTGCCTTCTGCTCTGGACCCTTCTGAAATTTTCTTTCACCACCATTCAAGTTTACTTTTTTGGATGATGTTGCATCTGTCATGGGAGCAGAAGCCAGAAGATCTCAAGAAATCACATCCTGTTGTGACTGATGCCTGTTTTAAATACAGGTCACAATGTTGCTTGATTTGAGGCTTTTGAAGTCAAGAGAATCCTTCTGTGCCTGACGAAAGATTTGTTCCCAAATCATATCCTTTGCTATTGCCTTTACTGAAGTGAGCCTGCTAAATGGCTTCTGAGCCAGGGATGAAGAGGGCAAAGGAGTTATCATGTGGCGTTTCTTCTCTGGACCCTTCAATGCATGGGAATCTATTTACATTTTTGTGAAAACCAACCAACAGAAAATAATAGGAGGCAGGCTGGGTCTTCATGACTCTTATATTTGCACCAGGCATTTTAAATTCTTACCAGAGTGAATTGCGTTTTTCAGCCAATCTGCCAAAACAAAACTTTGTTAACTGACACTCACTGCTCCCACTGTTGCACTGGAGGATGCTGCTGTGTCCAGGGCAGCTGGTGTCTTGGAAGCCTTAGTAACTTTTGGAATCAAAGACAGATGTTAAACTTCATAATCGGCTTGGTAGGACTACGGTTGAGAATGGGAATAATAGCAGTGACTGAGCACAGAGTGCAGTGCTGATGAGCTTTCTGCACCTAGCAGGATCCTTGTAGCCATATATGAGAGCAGACTGCTTGAACCAGAAGCTGGAGCTACTGGGAGATGTTTTCAAAAAGGAGTCTTGTTTTTCTAAACAACTCTCTTATTTGTGTGGGGGCCGAGGCTGACCCCAAAGAGAATGATGGAGGCTCCCTTGGGTGCCATTGCCTTTAGAGGCCATCTGGCAGGCGCTGCTGATTATAGGTCTGTGTCAGTTCTTCCTGGAGTGGTTGTGTTTTGTATAGCCAGGGCTCTCGGTGGCAGTCTTGGAGTGCGTGTTGCTTTAGAAAGCAAATTACATACTGTGGCTGTTGTTATGCAGGCATCAAATCTCAACAGCAAGTGATCTCTTGGGCCAGCTGAGAGGCAGCCCAGCCCAGTGAGTAGGGTAAGGACAACATCTTGGAGAGCTGAATTCAGCTCCTGAGCTGCCATGAGGCTTCCTCCAAGTCAGTGCACCCTTCTTCCAGTTCCTCTTCCCCTTTGTGTTGTCTTTTCAAATTGTGAGTGCTGGAGAAAGGCACAACTAGGGAAGGGTTTTTGGAAGGGGTGGTTCTAATTTCTTTGGGGAGCTTTTGGCTAATAAATCACTTCTGGAAACATTGGCAACGTGCATGTAGTATAGACAAGGAGTGTGTGCTGGGCAGATGAACCAATTCTCTCTGACTCCTTTCTTCTGTTAACAGGCTGCGGGACATCATTTGATTTTCACAAAAAGATAGACTATTTGTTTCTCGTTGGTACTGAAGAGGGAAAGATCTATAAGGTAAGAATGGCTTCTTTGTCCCTTGTTTTACATCCCCTGACCCCTGCTTGTCTTTCAGGTTCATCATCTTAACTGTTTGCTCAGACAGCAACAAAAAGTACAACTTCAGAGCCTGGTCCTGCCCTCAGATCCCTGTGGTGAGCCAGAGACCAGCACAGAGCCCCAGAGGGTCACGGGGAGCTCTCTGTGCAGACCCAATTAAGACATTATTTTGCAGAAACGTTTTTCATGCAAACTGCATCCCAGAATGCTTTGCAGATTGCAGCTGTGCAAGTGAGGCGCTAACTATGATCAGAGCAGAAGTTAAAAGGCATCAATCCTCTGTCCTTATGGCTACAGGGAAATGGCAGAAAAAATCTCTTCTCTTTTCCTTTTTAGACCTGTTATCCTATGAGCAGTGAGGCTAATGAAACCCTGATTTCCCATGGGCTGGTGTCCTGCAGCCCTTCCCTTCCACAGTGACATCCCAGCTCCTTCCCCCAGCCCCACTTTCTCATCACCCTCCTATATCCAGTTTCTCACTGTCTCCTCTAATGGTGCTAAGCTCCTGCTGGCATTTGTTAGCCGGCCAGCTCCAGCCACATGGTGAGGACAGGGCCTGAGTTTTGATTGCCTTTCCATGGTGAGGGGCATTGCCCAAATGTTTGCACTCTGCAGCTGTCCCTTTTCATGAAATGTGTAAGACCTTAATATTGCCAAGTCCCCCATGCAGCCAACTTTGGCTGAAATTGCAAGTGAGGTCAAAAGTTGCTTGAGAGGAGAGACAAGAAGACAGCAGGAAACAGACATTGTTTTTTTCTTAAGAAAACAAGCTAAAAATAGGAAGTTTTGAGCTCTGCTGTATTTAACCCTGAATATAAAGCATTTTACTGCTAATAATACTTACATAAATTTTGTTTGCCCAGCACGTATCTGAGCTGGCTTTTCAGCTTTGTTAACATCGTAGCTACAGCCCGTCTGTGTTAGGGTTGGACCATCAGCAGGAGGCTGACCTGCAGAGCAAAGTTATCCAGGCATCCCTAGAAGATGCAGCAGGCTCCTTCCCATGTCCTGATGCAAAGTGGAAACAAAACAGAGAAAAAGAACCCAAATGGAATAGTACTCTGAAATCAGTATCAATCAAGATACTTAATCAAGACAGACTTAACAAATATGTGTCCCTTCCAGAGGGATGTTGGTGACTGAAATTTGTCCCTCTGCCAGGCAGTATCTAGGGGGGATTTCTGAGTAGTGCTCAGTTGCATTTGGCAAGACAGGAGCAGAAAGAAAGTGGGAGAAATGGGGGTGCTGGGCTGATGGGTGATGGACAGTGGAGTAAGTGCAATGGCTTTTTGTTTATGCTCTCGGGATAGAAAGCATCTGTTCAGTTATGGGCAGATGTTCTCACTTGTCTGATCAGCTGCAGTAGTCAGTAGTTGGTACCTTGGGTATTGTACTCTAAGTTGTTCGAGTACTGCTGTGTCTAGTCCTGATCAAAATGTAGTAAGGAACCACATGTTTGAACCACGATTTAACTTCCTCTGTGCTTAGGGGAGCAATGGATGTCAGCGAGTACAACAGTGGATGTCAGTGTTAGGTGGGACTGTCAGTTACCCTACAAGAGAAGTGTTCAGACTGGTGTCCTGCCTGAGTTACACAGCAAAGGAAATCCTTCCTGCAGGATGACTGAATAGGAACAGAATTTGGGAGCGTTTGCATTGATGGAACTGTAGCTGTGGATGATCTTTAGTGAAGCTGGAGCTAGGATGGGTTTTAACACAAAGAGTGATCCCAGCACGAAGCCCCACAGGCATTTTAACCACTTCTTGGGTGAACAAATGCAGAGAGAGACTGTTGTACAGGATTGTTTCTTTTATTGGTATGAAGGCCAATTTCAGGGTTACTGGTAACAACAAAGCATTCTTGTGGCACTGCTGGGCTTTAGAGAAACATGGACCACTCTTGCATTGGTGTGCAACACAGCCCTGTCAAATTCAGGTGTTCCCATAGGAATGCAGAGGCAATAATCCATCAGACTGTATGGAGTAACACAGGGATGAGAAATCTTCAGTGCCTAGACAAGCTGGCCTCCACGGTACCCACAAAAAACGGGCAAAAATGCTTGGACCCTCAGTGTCCTCCAGGAGTTTGCTGCAAGCAGTTTCAGAAGCTTTGGGATCAACAAGTTGCTGCTGTTCCAGACATTTCTTAAGGACTACTACACACCTTCATCCCAATTTTTACTGAAAACCACACATTTGAATCCATTACTGGAATTAACCATGGATTAGAGCCTTGCCCCACTTGGACGCTGAGGGCACTGACAGTCCTGCAGCCATTTGGGCAGCTTTTGGGTTCAGTGGCTGCGCCGGGTGGCAGTGAGCTGCCTGGGTCTCGGTGCTGCACTCCCATGTCACTACATGTCGAGTGAGAAGGACAGACTTCTTACGTGCTGTATGAGTCAGGGATCACACATGGACTGCTCTCCACATGGGCTGAATTTTAGATTATTTATTAAATAAATTGAAAAATGAATTTCAGAGAGGCATTTTTTCAAAGACCGGGCATGCCCACAAATAGCATTATAATATGTTAATTCTTTAGCTGCAGAATGATTACAGTGATTTTTTTTTAAATGGCTTAGTTAATAGTGTTTCTGAAGCCAAGAAATCATTATTTTAATTATACACAGACCTATCTATTGCCCTTTTTACATAGAGAACAAACTGTTTCTGCATTAATGTGGTTCTGTAATGCAAAACTGCCTCTTTGCATATCTTATCTGCTGTTTAGGAATTGTTCAGCTTTGGTACAAAAAAGGATGGCCTCTGAGATTCACATTAAAACTTTATTGTGACTTCAGGTCTTTGGTCAGAACTTCTTCTTAGTCAGCAGAGCTGCACAACAGAAAAAAATGTGGTAATATTTGTGCATTTTCATGTGAGAGGTTTTTTTCAGTCTTAGGCAGTTCGCTTGAGAGTGTAACAAATTAATATCATAAAATTCAGTGCAAGACTATATAGAAATAAAAGATTATTCTTATTTTCAACAAAGCTGGTTTCACTCTAACTTATTCTCTCATACCAAGCACCAGGACATTTGTACCTGTGTGGTCAGGCCAGGATTTCTTGCATCTCTACAGAGGACAAAGGACACTGACTGCTGAGTTCTTATCACATCTCTTGAGTTTTCCTTAATTGATGATGACAAACTGGTTTCTGGACATGCTCCAACTTCCAGTTACCCTTCAGGAATGGAGAGAGCTTTTTCCTTGGTATCTTGTCTTTCCCCATCTTAGGTAAAGTTGTTTTCCTTATCTGGATATTTTAAGGCTTGAGTTTTGTTCCTCATCTTCTTGCCACTCTATCTTTGTGGCTTCAGTTTGTTCTGTCTGGCTATCTTATCATTAGACTGGCTGCATTTGCCATCAGTTAACATAGGTTCTTTCTTTTACCCTCTCCTGCTGTTTCTCCTAGTGCATTCACATTCACCCGTTTCCTCTTGGAAGCCTTTCTGCAAATCTGAGCACTTCTCTTACAAATCTGTACAAGAGGACACTGAGCAAAAGTCCAACAGCTTCAGATGTGGCTGTAACAGCAGTCCACGACACCACGGGACACGTTTGAGTTGGCAGTTTCTGAGGAACAGCTGGGTGTCCTGGTGTGCCTGGCAGTGCTGGTGTTGGGCAGTACTCTTTCTGCTGCCAGACTCAAAATTCCTTTGAAAGAGATTATTTGTTTTAGATCTGCATATTACTTTGACTCTCAGTATTTCTGATAGGGAATTAAAGAAACCCTCTACAGTATAAGGACACTAATAACATCTGTTCACCATCAATGCACATGAGTTTTATGTTAGACTAACATTTAGGATAAATTGAAGTTCTAATAATGAATATTATGAATAAGTTGTGCGTCCTTGGAGTTGTCCTTTCCTCTCAGTATTCCTCCCATTTGTTTTGTAACCCTGTCACCAGTCATCTCGTTACTGGTTTCATGTATTGCCACAGACACATTCTTGCTTTCCTGTTCCATCATAAAAACACCATTTACTATTCACACACACCTACCACCATTTAAATAGGAGAAAAACACTTTCAGCATATTTGAGCAGTGCTGCAGAAGATCAGACAGGCTGCACAAATGCCTGCTCCTTGAATCTACTCGTGCTCTTCAAAGCTGTCTTGTCAGAAGTTAGGCGTCACATTTTCCAGTGGTTTTGTTTTCATCCTGACATGTGTCTAATAACTGTATGCTTTTTAAAGTGAATAGTAGCAGAGGACTTTGCCAGCAGTTCTAGGTAGCTCAGAAACTCTTTTATTTGTTAAAGTCATAATTTTTTCTGAACTTTTGCTCAAGTTCGTGGTCTTCCTTCAACACACATCTGGGGAAGACCACGGCCCAGTCTCACACAGCAGGGACAATACTGAAGGATGGGACGAATGTGGCGCGGGACTGGCAGGCAGTGCCAGAGCACAGCGTATGGCTGAGGGTTCAGACAGGCACACAGGGTCTGTTTCTCAGAAGGGACACCATCCAGGCCCTACAGGGGCCCTTTTGCTGCTCGTTTCATGGGAAAACTGTGGGTCCCTTTCCTGCCAAGGCTTGGACCTCAGCTCTGAGCCAGACTTGCAAGGTGGGTCAGCACACCCGAGTGTCACAGGCCTCCTCTACTAGTGACCAGAGAGCTGCCCCTATCACAGGCTCAGCCCCAACAGGGCTCTGAAAGCAGACCTCTGAGCACTACAGATCTGTTGAATGTAGATAGATCTCGTTAAGATCTTACTGATCAAAGTCATCAGGTATTAGGGACCTTCAATCCACCTACACGGAAAGACAGCCGAATAAAGCAGCCTCTCTCTTGTGATGAATTACTCGTGACCCATTCTGTCTGTTCCCAGCAAAGTGACTTTCAAAACAAGCCAAGTACCAATTTTCCTGGTGGCTGAACATTAAGAATTATGAAGTAAAGTTATGGAACATGCCATTAAAGGAGATTTCACTACCGTAATTACACGCAGCCACAGTGGCTCAGAGACAGGGTATGCAGCAAACTATTAGCAAGCCACAGACACTGTCAGTAAATGTCAGCGGGACATGAGGCACATTCTTGGTTCTGTTTCCTACCACAGTCCCCCTCCGGGGATGCTAGAGCTGCTGCAGTGTGAAGAGTTTAGCACCCTTAATCCAGTACCTGTCCTAGCACACAAGGACATTGGGAACAAAAGGGGTCAGAGTTCCCAGACAGTGAATGTCATGTGTAATAAGTAGTTAAGCCTCCTGATTAGTTAGAGCTTTCATTTGCAAGAATTAAAGTCATGTAACACTTCAGCAATCCTGCTGCATGGGCAGATGATGTTTTGCTGCATTCACGAGGGAGCAGGGAAAGGTGCTGAGAAGTCCTTGTAGTGACGGCACCAAGGCAGACGGATGGAAAATCCTGAATCCACCCGAAACTTGCTGTGTAGGTACAGCTTGCATGTGAGAAAACAACCAAGAGGACTTCATTCATGAGCTGAGGATCCTTGTGGCTAATGAAGGAAGCCCCCAGTTCCCTCCATGGGAGGAAGGCTGGGGAGGATAACCTAATTTTTCTGAGAACGCAGAACTGACAGGATGTGGGTTGAGCCCTGTATCCTGCAGACAAGCAGACCGCAATTTCTCCTCCCTTTCATGAACTTACACACCAGCTGGGGTATGGGGTAGCCCACCTGCCCACCGGGGACATGGCTTAGTGCTGGCCACCCTCCCATGGTTCTCACACCCCTCTGGGAAGTGACGAGTGGCACAAGAGCCCCGGGGCAGAGGTGTGTGGTGCAGGCTGCTCACAGGCTGTCACGGGGTGACGGCAGGGAAGGGAATTTGGGTGTGTTCCCAAAATCCCCCCTGGAGCCAAAGGGTCTGGTAGGTCATTCTTGTGCTGGGAGCGTTATTATTAGAGGTTTGAATTACAGTTGCAACAGACCAAATGTACTGTGCTGTGTGCTCTCTGCAACATGAGAGTTGTTTAACCCTGCCTTTCTGAGAGCCTGTTACAGAGGCACAGCAGGAGCTCAGGCTGGCAAGAGGCGATGGAGCTCCTCCAGTGGAGAGTGGGCTCTGCAGCCTGGCTCCAGCTGTAAATCCAACCAATTTTCATCTCTGTGTTTGGCAGAGAGGAGCTCAATATTGCCTGCAAGTAGGGTGAAACAGCATGTGCTAAATGATTTAGTGTCTATAGCACCTCTGGGTACCAGCTGCCTCTTCCCAGCCAGCCCAGAAGAGACTGGGAGGCCATAAAAGTATTTGCATGCATCTTTCTCCAGGAACTCAAACTCTGTAAGAAAGTCTAGCTGTGATAACTGACTAGTTCTTTCCATTGCAGTGTTCAAAATGCTATTCGAGCCAGTTTCTGGATGTCTTTGAAGCCCATCACATGGCCGTGGATTCAGTCAGCTGGAATCCCTACCACTTGAAAGTCTTCATTTCATGCAGCTCTGACTGGACCGTCAAGATCTGGGATCACACCATCAAGTAGGTCCTGCTGGGTCCTGACGTGGCTGGTGAGGTGTAGCCTAACAATCCAGCTGCACATGTTGGTTCTGCTCACACTGCAGTCTCAGTTTCCCTCCTAGGTGTTGATATTGCTCTCTTCTCTCTGTTCTCTGTGGCTGAGGAATCAAATTGTGCTCCTGAAGTATAATGTATAAGGTTTAGCATCAGCTGGTCCAGAAATTTGCCAAGCAATGCAGTCCAGCAGAGCCTGACTGGCCTGTCTGTCTTCAGACAACAACCTGCTGTGGCAGGGTTATTTTTCTGGAGCAATGATCTAGAGAAATGTTAGGGGCTGGAATATGGCCTGAGGGGCCAGATGCCTCCGAAGAACCAGAGAGGCCCCAGAAAATGGCAACATTTAAAAATACATAATGAAGTTCAGGGTTAGTGGTTGAGAAATGTTTGCTTTCAATCATAAATTGATTTTGTTGTACATCAGTCAGAGTCAAATATTTCGTGTTGCCAATACTGCTCTAATATTCAATGGTGGTGTCAGAAGTCCAGAGAGGGAAAATCACTTTTTCCTCTGTGATTGTTAAGCAAAGAGACTACATCTCACTGTAAGCAATGGAAGCTTTCAAAATGCTTTCAGAAAGAAAGAAACATCCCACTTGTCTTCTCAGCGCAGTGGGACCAATCCAGGCCCATTTAGGTTGATGCTCAGCTCTGCTTTGCCTTTGGCTCAGACCCCAGCTGGTATCTGGCATAGGGAAATACTCCATCTCCCACTTTTGCAGCTAGCCTTGTATATAGGCTGCAGCATGTTTATAGCTCAGTGTTTCACTACCAGAGTGGCATCTGTTTAATTGAGTCTGGGTCTCTCTTTGCAGGACTCCGATGTTTATTTATGACCTGCATTCTGCTGTAGGGGACGTTGCCTGGTCCCCTTACTCCTCCACGGTCTTTGCTGCAGTCACCACTGATGGCAAGGTGAGAGGCTGGGAGCAAAACTGCTCTGATTTGAGCTGGGAGAAAGTCAGGGGAGATCAGGGCTGAGCAAGGGGACAGGTCATCCCAACCCTGGGCAAGCACATCAGCCACCAGCTGGAATCCAGCCCAGTGACTGGGGCCAACTTGTCTGAGGTTTGCCTGGGCTGCTTGGGAGGGCAGGGTCACTTCAGTAGCTTGAGGCCCCCGGGCTATCAATTCCTCTTTTGGCCAACCTGATTTCAGAGGGTGCAGGAGTCCAACAGAATTGAGAAAACTTGGGCAGCTGTATCTCGTATTCCTCCTCCGCATAGGCCAACCACAATTGTAAAAGCAACAAGGCCAGAAATCTCTCAGCTGCATCCCTGCCATGCAATTGCTGATGTTAAACCACAAACTGGGGAACTTTTAGCAGATGCAGCCTCGACAAGCCCTTTGCAGCTGCATGTGGGCATTCTGCCCTAGGTGTGGGTCCTTCTTGGGGGCCAAACACAACCTCTGGCATTAGCTAGCCAAGCCTCCCTGCAGTCCTGGTTTTCTCCTCATACTCCAGCGATGGAGGTACCTAGAGGACAGAAGGGAAAACAGGACAGGGGGCAGGGACACAGGCTGCTTTTTCCTATGCTTTCCTGCCCTTGGTGTGGATATCCCTGGGTATGCATTGCTTTCTTGATACTATTGATACTACTCCCCCTCATTGAGGTGAGTGTTGCAAACACACACAAGTCCCAAATTACTCATGCCAACCACATCAAAGCAGGTGTGCAGCTCTTAGTTCATGCTGAGAGAAAAACACTTAACTCCCTCTATGTAAAAACAGCTCATTAACGAGTGCATCCTCGGGGATGGAGAGATGATTCTCCAGAGGAGGGCACCCCCAGCATGAGCTGACACCTGGGCATTGGTTCCAAGCCTCTAAGGTAATGGGAAGCAATAGAATTAAGTGAATATATTCTTATATTGATACTAAAAAATCAATTACAGTAATATGCCCAGGGTCAGCCAATAGAACTTTGTTCCCATTAAATAAAATGAAATCAGCATTTTCCCTTTGTATCAGGCTGTCTCCAAGAGTAATGACTTGGTAATGAAGTACTTAGAACAATCCTAATGTTGAGATGATGGCAGTTATATTTTTGCCCCTAGCCATCCATCCTAGTAGCTCAGATGGTTAATTCGGGCCTGGCAAGTAGCCAGGACACGTAGCTATCTGTCAACAGTGGTTTTGTACTGTAAGACCACATTGCTCTGTCACCATGGGCTACGTGTTTTGCTGGTGTAAATTGGAAAGTCTGTGCAGTTTGGCCAAATTACTCTAGCAAAAAGATGGCCTTTATATATCTGTATCACTGAATTGATGCCTTAGCAACTTTATTGCAGTTTAACCTTTATGTTGTAGCAAAAAATTCATTTCACAGATTCAGTGGCTCAGGCTGTGAATTTGTCTTTCTCAAGCTATGCAATGGAAATATCTTTACTGGTGCATCTGTCCTCCCTGGGAACTTGAGGATGCTGCAGCCTAAATAAAGCAATGGTGGTGCTTTTCCCTCTGCAGGCAGGATTGAGATTGGGCCCTTTATTCGTGAATCTGTCCATCCCACTTCGCCCATATACCAAATGAAGGGCTTAAAGTGTGTGTGACACATGCTCCAACTTGTTCCCCACGTGAGCTGTTGTGTGAGCTCCCAAACCTGGCAGGAGTTCACAGCTGTGCTGCAGTGCTGGGTTAGCTCTGTGTAGTCCATTTGTGTCCTGGCATCTATCTGTGGGGACAAGGAAGAGATGTCTGCGGGCAGTGGTACATCCGGGCCAGCACGAGCAGGTAGAGGTTTAACATGGGGCATACTTGGATTTCTTATTCATGCGTTCAAGTTTCTGCTGCAATAGCTCATCTCCAGGGAGGCTCCTTGCCACTCATGTGGGCTGGGTTCTTTGTCAGAGCTTTACCCATCATAGAAAAGCTCCTATGGACTTGACAGGAATTTATGCAATGAGGTCTTTCCATCCCAACCCTCATCTTAGCCACGGCTGTCATGACTAGTTGTGTTGCTGCAGAGTCACCTTAGCTGCGTCATCCAGGGGCCTGGAGTTCTTTTGGGGCTATGGATTAGACGGAAGAGAAGCTCATTTGGCAGCGCCACAACCAAGATACACACCTTGAGTAGGATCTAAGTCTGCTTTATGTCTGTAATCCCAGACTCTCAAGAGTGACCATCAGTCAGCCCTGCATTGTGCTGTCTAGCAGGAAAGGTCGAGGCAAGAGCTGCCTTCCCACTGCAGTGCATCGGCCAGGACTGATGCTGATAGCAATGCTGGTCCCCTGTGCTACCCACTAACCACGTTGATTGCAGCAGGGTAACTCTGAGACACGGTTTAGTTTCTATTTTAAAAAGAACCTTTTAGATTTGCAGTGGAAGTGGAATATATAGTTGTTTACGGCCTTTTCATTCCTGGAGATATACCACTTCGTAGCAGAATTCACTTCTTGGGAATAAGTCAGCACCTCGCAAAGGACAGGCTCCATTAATGCTGGGAAAAAAAAATTCTACATTAACAGGATACAGAAAACTACAGGACATACAGCCAGAAAATAAAACATTAAAGGCCTCCTGTTCAGAAACAGCCTTGAGCTTTGCATCCACACGTAATTATGCCTGCAAAACTTGAAGGTTGCCTGGAGGTGGTTTTAAAATCAGGCCCTTATTGTGGTCTTAAAGGGATACCTGGAATATTTTGAAAAATGCCTTTCCTTACCAAAGCTGTTGTGTCCAAAATTTATGTATGTTTTGTCCCCCCAGTTGATAAGACTGACTTGGAAATCAGTCTAAGAATCTCTCAGTCTTCATGCCTCCAGGAGGTGGGGATTTAAGAAAAGCTCTAAGTATCAGGAGCATTATGATGAAACCTGTGAGCTGGCAGATGGGCATTTCTTTCAGACAGCACCACCTCTTTATAAATAACCCAAGTGTGCACGTTCTGCAGCCAATGCAGTGGATACTAAATGCTCCTGTTCCTCTTCATCATGTTCTGGGTAATTTCCTTAGTGTCCTGCTCTGCCTGATGGCCATTTTATTTCAGAACGAGCATAAATGACTTGCAATGAAAATTGAAATAAAATAAAATGATCCCTGAGACGTGCATGTCTGTGCCAGCGCTGCCTGAAAAGAAGCTCCCAGTTGTATAGCTAGGTGCTAAATAAATGGCTTGACTTTAAAAGGAGTGGACAGTCAACTGCTTTTACGGAAGCTGGTCTCTGCTGGATGCACTCAGAGCTGTTGCTAGTGAGCATTTGGCATTGGTTTTAATCAGTTTGCTAAGTCTGCTGCAGTTTTGCTCCGTGATTGCATTTCAAATGACACTTATGTTCCTTGAAGACTCCGTAGTGTTTCCTAAAGCAGACAGGTGGAGAGATCTGTTATTTCTAAACATGAGTCCTGCAGCTCAGTTGGCTGGCAGCAGCTCTGTGGTCCCTCCAGGCTGTCTCCTGCAGGGACCTGGGTGCAGATGCTGATGTGATTAGCACTGAAATAAATGAGGTTAGATAACACCTCATTTCCATGGCTTTAGACTGTAAGTGGTAGAAACCTAACACAATGAAAAAGGCTAGCTGGAATGAGAGACCTGCTTTGGAAATAAAAAAAGACTGTGGAGGTGGATTTGGATGCCAAACTCCTACATTTAGGGTGCAGAAGATCTGGGGACATTGGTCAGTTTATTGTAAGAACAGAGGGCAGGGAAATGGGTAGGGGAGCAATTCAATCCCTGCAGCATTCAGCAGGATTCACCTTTGGGAGCTTGCTCTGAGCCTATCTCAAACTTCCACTTGAAGCAGAAATAAATATTGAAACATAAAAGCTCGAATCAGCTCGAACCTGAAATTTCTTTCTGAGGGTTCTTTAGCTTACTTTCCTTCAGAAAGGACGTGGTGTTGGAAGGTTGTGCTGTAGACGGGCAATGCTACAAACATTCAAGTCTGGCTCACTCTGGGAATGTGGATGTTTTCTTATGCTGAATTCACACACGAATTGTTACGCCTGTTAAATAAGCCAGACACCCCTGTCACAAGTGTTCCCAGATGTCTGGGTCCTGAGCTGGAGGCCACAGTTGCCCCGTGCAGTGACTGTAATGGCACTGACCAGCTGGGCCTGGGGGGTCTGGAGAAAGGATGGCTTTGCAGGGACCTAACAGCAGCCTGAAAATGCCTACAGGGAGGTCATCAAGAAGTTAGAGCCAGGCTCTTCACAGCAATGCATGAAGGAACAATGAGACACATCCTGAGGCTGGATACTAGGAAGAAATTCTTCACTGTGAGGGTGGTGAGGCCCTGTCCCAGGCTGCCCAGAGGAGCTGTGGCTGCCCCATCCCTGGCAGTGCTCAAGGCCAGGCTGGATGGGGCTGGGGGCAGCCTGGGCTGGGGGGAGGTGGAATTAGATTGTCTTTAAGGTCCCTTCCAACCCAAACTATTCTACAACTCTGTGATTCTGTGACAACAGCTGAAATGAATTGAAACAAGAAACCTTCAGACTGGATGGAAGGAAAAAAACCTTTTCGTCATGAATTCAATCAAGTAGTGCAACATCTTACTCAGAGAGGTTGTACCACCTCTCCATGGTGGTTTTCAAGACCAGACTAGGTGGAGCCCTGAGCAGCCACACCTAACCTCAGAGCTTACCCTGCTTTGGGCAGGAATTTGGACTTAGAGACTTCTGGGGGTCTCTTCCAACCTGAATTGTCTCGTAACTCTGTGACACTATGAAATGTCCTTGTGTGAGACGGAGGATCCCAGGAGCTTTACAGCAGGTGACTCAGGAACGTGCATTAAGTACAAGACCATTTGCCATTATGTTTTTGTGGTTTGTGTCCTTCATGACTAATGCAGCAAGAGCAGGGTGATGTTATAGCTGCCCTTAGTAAATATTGATAGCTTCTAGATAAAAGCCATCTAAGTGCACACAGTGCAGAGAAAGCAGGGCAGGCATATGCTCCAGGGCTCCAGGACTCTTCCCCCATTACTGAAGCTGTTGACCTTTCAAGATATGAAATACTTGAGGTGACCTTCAGGAGACTAGCTAATGCGTTGTGCTGCTCAGGAAGCCGGCATGCCCTTTCCTGCCTATATAAGCACATTTTACTGGACAACTGTTTTGTATGAGGAGTCCTGAAGACCATGTTTCTGTTGCATGTTACAGGATAAGATGCTGAAAAACTGTCTGTCGTCTTGATACCCGTTCTTTTCCCAGCTAGGAGAGAAACACCAGTTTAGCACTGCCACGTGCGTGCCTTTATAGAGCAATTCCCAGAGACTTGCCGCCCATTTATCATTGACTGGAAGCCAATCTCTGTCTTTAAAAGCTTGAGTGACTTTGCAGATAAGAGGCTTGCTAAACCTTTCAGATTTGCAAATATTTCAGAGGGTATTTTGGACCTAATCCTGCCTCTCCTCGTGGGGCACGAAACACGAATGCTGGCAGACCTCTCGGCATTGCTCTCTGCTTCTGCCCAGGAGGGTCAGGACGGTGAGCTCCTGATGGCTGCAGATGTCCCTGCCACGTCCAAGTCTTTCCTCCTGTCCTTCTGCAGTAGTCCGTGGGTCCACCCGTGCTCTGGGGACTGCTGCTGTCCTGGCAGGGCTGGGCAATTCCTGCTGTGCGGAAACACTAAATGAGTATAGGTCCCTTTGCCATCACACAGAAGGACCAGAAGTGGGCAGGGACTTCCTGAAAATGGCTTCTAAATTGCATTCACAGCAAAGTGGTTGTTTTTGAGTAAAACCGCTCATTTTCTTCTACCACAAACCCTAAAAGGCCCTTTCTTATTCTCTGCTGGATCTTTGAGATTGATGTGGACTGCTGGGCAGACTCGTGTTTGCTTTTAAACAAGGGCTGGCGACATGTCTAAGCTAAGTGAGGTAGATGGACAGAGTCCCTGAGATTAATGCTGCTTTCCACTTACTGCAAGCCAGCCAGACTGCCCTCCCTTCTCTTCCCGCAGCCACCAGTCTCTGTGCCCTGGGATTTCTCTCCCACAGCAGCTTCTCTTAGTCCAGAAGACTGTTGTGTGTCTGTGCAGGGTCCGGGTCCTCACCTCTGTCCTGCCACAGCTCCCAGGCTTTCATAGGGTGTTCTGGTGGGCTCCAAACCTGAAGATGCGTCAGCCAGCTCAGGACGCTGCTGCTCACTGCCTTGTGTCCCATAGCAACTGAGTGGCAGGTGAGGTGATTTTTGTGAGCACAGTAGTTGGTTTCAGCGAAAAGTCAAACTGATGAATTTAAACCTTTATCAGTGGTTTTGCATGGAACGTTTCTCACGCAGATGCTCCCAGGCCAAGTTTTCATTACTAGAGCTATTACTCTGTCAGCTTATGAAATATAACATTTTAACAAAACCCACCTGCTGAGACTAACTATTTCATTCAGCCACACAGGAATCAACTTTGCCCTTTTCTGCTTGTATGAATGTGTGAAAAAACGTGTGTGAACAAATGGCTTGGGCAGCATCTCCAAAGATTTCTTTGATTAACCTGTTTGACTTTGTGTAAAAACCTACTGGGAGCACTGAGCCCATCAGGAATATCTGAAAGAGTTTAGCAAACTGCTCCTAGATGCTTTTCTGCTCTTTGCAGCTCATATTAGCTGTCACTGGGAATGGCCCCTCATTTAGGTTTGAATTTGCAAGTGGGGGTGACTGGCATTAGGGCCACTGAGAGCCCCCCAGTTGTCTGCTCCTTCCTCCCATACAGAGACAGCAGCTCCTGAACCTTGATGTTTATTGCTTGACATTTTATAACAACCTGAAATCTGTGCTGGTGCTTCTTAAATGCCAGTCTCCAAACCCTGACAGTTCGATACCTGCCTTATGAATAGCTTTGCTGGCTTGCTGCAGGACTGCAAGTGGCGGAGAGATGTGACTGCTTCCCCCTTCAGACTCTGTGCTGCCCCTGCTTGTGCCTCTGCCTGCCTTTGCATGGATCCTAGCATCCAGCACTGACACAGGGCATAGCCAGAACCCTGCCACCATGGGAAGAGATGGAGCCTGATGCTAGATGAAGAGGAGGTAGTTCCAGCCTGACACCAGGGGCTGGGCTGTTGGCAACGGTAGGAAGAGAGCCAGGGGACTGGCACAACTGGGATGTGTTTGTGTAGCAGAGCCCTGGCAGATTTGTCCCAGGAGCTGGTTGAAACAGCCTTGCAGTTCTTCACCATTCAGGTATTTGATTTCGGCTGGTGCAGTAGGGAAGTGCCAGGGGACAGAAGGAAAGACTTTTCGCCCAGTCTCAAGATCATAACAAGGCAGGAGAGAGTAGGCAGCCTAAATGTGCTATTCAGAAAGACTCTGGGACAAGTAATTGAATGATCTATTCATAAGCACTGTCAGATCAAAGAACAGGCAGTCTAGTAAGGCTTTAGTAATGCCATATCACATAAAGCTGATCTAATACAGTTTTTGGAAGTAACAGGCCTGGTAGATCAGAGGAAGGAGACGTAATTCATCTGTACAGGGTGACTTCAGGAATGCTGCTGGCACAAGCCTGTAAGGAAACTACAAGGCAGGTGAGAAGGTGGAAGTGGCACAATGGAAATCGTTCTCAGTGGTGTGCAGCACTGCTAAGGATGCTTCAGGGACAGGGCTGGCACTGAAACTCAGCAGTAGTTGTGGTGGGACTAAGTGGGGAGGACTTATAAGTGCTTTGGTGCCAGAACTGGAACTGTAAATGAGCTCGACAACCTCAGCAGCAATTTGCAATCAATGAGATGAAATTCGATAAAAACGCAAACCAAATGTGCAGTGTGAAATGAGCACTCACTGGGGAAGCAGCAGGACCATGAGGCAGGCAGGGGCTGGGGCTGACCGCACTGCTGTGCTCTCGCTGCTGTGCTTCTGAGTCAAATCCTGGCAGATACTGGGGCAGTCACCCCATAAACACGAGCAGGGCTCAGGCTGGGATTTGGGTGCTGGTCTTTAAGGAGGGGTCATCCCTGGTGTTACAGAAGGGATTGCAGCATGGTGCAGGAGTGCTGGCTGCTCTTATCAGCCTAGCATCGCACGAGTTCAGTGCAGATTAGTTTCTCTGTTTGGCTTTCACCTTTCAGAAGTGATGTGAAAAGTAACAAATTAAATTTGGTATAAAACTGAAGAGCAAAAGGAGGCTTTGTGAGGAGGTGTGAGAAACATTAGCTCAGTTTGTGATTCATTCCAAAGCATGCTATTAATGTTAAAGAGAAAAAAAAAAATAAAAGAGTCATGGGCAACACAAGGAAATCATATTACACCAAACTGAAGTGCAGCCGGCTCTGGGGTAGCATGTATCAGCCATTTAGCACCAGATAACAGCTTTCAGGAGTGTGCAGGACCAAGACATGAAGAAGATTACCCTAATCACTGAGACTGCCGGAGCAGAGCTGGTTGGCAGGAAGTGGTGACTGACAGGAAAATTAGCTCAGATAAACAAGCACTTCCTTGTAAAACAATGTGACAGGGTTTTCTGTGGAGGTTAAATGGTCCTCAGCCTGTCTGAATGAATAACAGCTCTTCTGCATGCTGAGGCTTTGGTTTCTTACTGACTTGTGGGAGCGGAGTCAAATCAGCTGAGGCTGAGGCTGTTTTCCTACCATGTCAAATTGTGAGCGACCCAGTTCTTGGTGAATGAGGAAGAGCAGAGAGATGCAGCCCTGCAGTGAAGCCTTCCCCTCCACCCCCACGTTAAGCCAGGTGGCACAGCTCCTCTCTTCCCTGCTGTGTTGCACACTTCGGAGCAGCAGGCAGAGATGCTGCAGGGCTGAGGGATGCTCTTGGTCCTCTCCTGCACCCCAGGGCATGCAGCCACTGGGCTGAGCTCAAACAGTGGCTTTCCTGGACTCCTGCTCACCCTCCTGAGCTCAAAGCTATCTCTGAACATGCCTGTAACAGAGCTGGGGTCAGTCTGCTCCACTACCATGAAAGTGCAGTGAGAACCCATGTGTTTGTAGGTCTGCCTGGTGCTGGTGTCAGGCAGCAGAGGATCAGCATTCCTGCATCGTCCTTGCAGAAACAGGGAGGCAATGAAGGTTTTCAGAGCCAGGTCCCCTTTCCTCCTGCAGAGCCCCTGCCTGCCCCATGTGTTGGATGTCTTACAGCCCATTCAAATTGCACACGTGACTTGAAGATGTCCTCCTAAAGAAAATTAACTGGAGTGGAGCTGCTCCCCAGACTGACCTGGCTGCAGTGGGACTGTAGCAATGGCATGAAGTAAGTCCTCCAGCATATGGCAGCTTGGCCTCGATGCAAGCTGGGGCTGCCCTGCCTGCCCGGTGCCTTCAGGATGCACCGGTGCTAGACAAGGGTTGGGGGTGACCTGAGAACTTGTTAAATATATGTACTACTTGAGAATTTGAAACAAATCATCTGCAGAGTTTGCTAATGGATGAGGTATCATGATTCAGTCAAGAAAATGAGGGGAATCCATCACACAGACAGCGAAAGCCAAGCAAAGAAGGAGATGTCAGCTGGTAAAGGGCAGAACGATATTAAATCACCCCTCACCTTTTGCTCTTGCACTGATTTTATTCTTTGTTGCCAAGTTACCAGGTACATCTGCTTTGTTCTTGCACACATCCATATATTTCCCCCAGCCTTGGTTCTGGTTGCTGCCAGGTTGTTTTTGAGCATGGGGGCATTGTCCAGACCCGTGCTGGGGGATGCAGGCTTGTAAACCCAGGAGGAAAGGACAGCAAAGGCTGCATCCATGGCAGACCGAGCTTGTGTTCGAGGCATGCAGTAGAAGCAGATTGGGTCCAGGTAGCTCTTGGATTCTCATCCTCATGGTCCACAAATGTCAGCTTGTTTCTTCTGCTGGCAGAGAGCTTGGTTGCTTTTGTGTGATGTTGCTTGGAGTGTGCAGCTCGCCCCTGGGTTTGCTGACTTTTCCTTCCCTGCTGCTGTGCTGCAGGACAGGGGGGACAGCAGAGCACAAGGGCAGAGGTCTCCGAGTCTCCTTGGAGCTGCTGGCAGCTGCTGTCAGACAAGAGCTTGGGATGACTTTTGGGCTGAAAATGCAGCTCGCAGAGCAGGCGGGGAGAAGTGAAGTGTTCAAAACACTGAACACAGTTTAATGCTGGAGATACATTAATAGCCTTGGATTTGCACTGTGCCAAGCTTACAGAGTGGCCATGAGGAGCCTCACTGGGGAGTCTCTGGAGGTGGGATGTATTTGGATGACTCTGGATGCAGCTGAGCTGAATTTCTCCTCCAGCTGTTTGAGAGTCGGGCATCAAAGCTGCTCATTTGTGTCAAATATTTTCTGCATCTGTAGCACAGCAGTTACAGCCATTATCGCCAGTACCATGGAGGCTCTGTTGTTACCCTGGTGGTAATTTAAAAATGTTCTCATTGAATAAAAAGCATCTGACAGAGGCTGCTGGATCCACCTGATCCCATCTCACAGATAACTGGGCATCTGCTTAACTTCAGTGCTCACCTTTGGGGGCTACTGGCTTATCAGAGTTATTGTCTTTCTTTCAAGGAGAAGTTTGCTTTGAACATCTGCCTGGCATCAGACTGTCTGGCACTTTGGGGGTGGGACTCCAGGTTGCCTTTGGTGGTTGTTGCCTGAAAAGCCCTTTCCCACTATTTCAATGCCTAGCAGAACGAATGAAGGTGTCAGCCGTGGTTTGCAGACCCTGAGGGTCGCTGGCTTGCAGGATCTGCAGAAGGTGTCAGAGAAAAGCAGCTTTATTGTCAGGAGGCTCCAGCTGCCTCTGGGGACATGCAGCACAGAGGAAACACTTTTCAAGGGCTACAAATCAGGGGTTTGAAACCCCCACACTGGATTTTTTAAGCTGTTCCTGGATAAGTGCAGGGAGCCCATCACTGGTTTGTAATCACTAACACAGATACGTTTTTGGGGTGCTTTTTGTTCCTATGCAGTGATCAGGACCATTAAAAACCAAGCTGCTGTCCCAGCACAGGGCACTGTGCTGGCACGTTGTTATGTGCTGTCTTCCCATCAAAGTTACATGTTCTGCTTCTGGGACCATGAGCAAATTGCTGTGTTTCCCATGGACTCGTTGAACTGTGAAGTGTCACATGCTGTTAAGCATCGCTGCCTTCCTGCGTTGCTGGAGATACAAGCCTGGGTGATGCCGTGGTACTGAGCGATGAACGGGGGGCCAGATGGGTAGAAGCATCTGCCCTGCGAGCTGTAGGAGTCCACGATGATGCGACACGCTGTGTGTAAGTGATTATGTAAATACACTTGTCTGCCACATGTGGAAATTACACAAACATCAGCCCTCATCAGAAAAGCCAATTGGCACCAGCTGCCTGATGGCATCTGGGTGGCTGCTCTCATCCCCGTGGGTCTGATGCTGGAGTCATGCTCAGGGCCAGGTGGCACTTTTTGGGGTCAGGTACCCAGGGAGGGCTCGTCCTGTGACCCCTGCGGGCTGTCTTTGCAGTAAGTGGTGATCTGTAGTCTGGGGGGGGTGAAGGCCACTGGAGTGGTGGGATGGAGAGAAGCTGTGTGCTGCTGGCAAATCTCTGAGATGGGAAATCCAACTGGAGCCTGATCTGTGTTCCTTAATCCCACGACCTGAGCCAGCTGGGCAGCTTCTGGGCCTAGGGCCCTCAAGGAGAGCTGCAGGATTTCAGTCTCCTGTTCTGAAGGCATAGAGCCCTGCCCCAGACCCCAGGCAGATCTGCAGATGGTGCCAGTCAGCCCTTTGCAGCACCATGAGGCTGCTTCAAGTCTTGTGCAAAGCCCCGTGCCCCTTTTAGGATGCTCCCAAGGCACAGTGTTGGCCTGACCCCATTTTTCCCTCCCCTGAGAGTGCCTGTAAGCTCTAAATCAAAGCCTCTGAAGTCCTTCCTAACGCCCATGGCCCACCCCTCCATCTGGAGCGCCTGCCAGCTGATATGAGGCTGTTGTTTCCAGCTGGAGAACTGGAATAAATTGTTCTTTTCCATGAATCCCTTGGCAAAAGAAAACAAGCCTATTTGTTTAGAAGCTCATAAAAGAGGAGCTTTATAGTAGGAACATTCATAAACTTGTTTGCTTTTGACCTTCTCCACACTGCTGATGGTTTCGAGTTCTTGTCCCAGGCATTCTGCTTGTCTGGGCTGTCGGTGGCATTTTTGAAAAACAGCCTCGCCCCGAGTAATTTGCATTGCTCAGCACCCCCCAGCTGAGCCTTCAGACAATGCCATCTCTGCTACGCTGCAGTGCTGGCTGTGGTGTGCAGGTGTGAGACACCGACAGCCTTGTAAAGCAGCAGTGCAGACCTCGCTGCTGAAACAAAACCCGGCCACTGGCTCCATGCTGCCTTTGTTTTTCTGGATGAATCGATGCTACTCAAGCAAGGGGTGTTTCCTGGGCTTTCAGGTTACTTAGCATTGAGCTTGTGCCATTGTGGGGAGAGGTGAATCACGTCCTTAAATTAATAAAGATGTGTTCTGTGAAGGCAAGCAATTAAGCCTTCAGTAAGTGTGGGTCATGGGGGACTGATGTGCTTAAAAGAGAGCTTGTTCCTTTTTGGAGACAGTAAGACAGCAGGCATAAATACAAGGCAGGACAGAAACCCTTCTTTATGTCTAGAGGAAGGAAATTGAGATTACTTTGGCTGGAGTGTGGGACCTAGAGTTTCAGGTTGAGGTTCAGAATTTAGCTCTGGCATCTGATATTTTGAGTGGATCAGTCTGACATCTTTTTTCCAGCTATTCTTTTGATGACGGGGCACAGGGAAGGGCTCTCCAAACTGCAGATCCTTATCTGTGGCTGATGCTCTGGGTTCCCTTCTGGAATTACAGACTAGTGGATTTCTCTAAAACACGTCTGAGAACACTCTCCACTTCCCAAGCTCCTCCATGTCTGGAAAAGTCTTATTTTACTCCAGCATCAAAGGACTTTTCCTCATCTTGTTTTCTGCACCTGAAAGACCTTTGCTTGATTCCACAGCCCAGCCCAAGTATATCACAAATGGCTATGAAGACACAGAAACACGTGGGACTGCCCGGTACCTGTGCTCTTGCAGCTTGCCCAGCTCTTTGCAGTACACGGATTCAGATAAATTCACCGCCTTGGTGTGTGATGAGAAAGCACATGTAGTGATTTGGTACAGAACCTTTCACGCTCTTTGGAATAAGCTTTTATAGTGTACTGCTGTTGGATTTCAGGTAATTCCTAGATTCAAATTGTGGGCATGGCCACAACATTGAAATAATACATCTCATCTGGCTCCTAAGTGCTGGTAAACAAGATACAGCTGGCAAGAGATACGAAAGTAATTCAGTCCTTATTTCCCCCATATTCCCACTGTACTTGTTAGCATAAAATAATCCCTTCTTTAGCTTTTCTGAAGACAAAAATGGGAAAAGAAGCGTAAAGCTGAAGGTGTGCATGATGGATTCAAGGCGGGAGACCAGCATGCTGTAGAGTGCTCACTTCAGCACCAGGGAAGAGAGGAACATCATGTTTTATTAGCCTTTGCAGGCTGTAGCGATGACATGAGCTAATTGCAATTATTGGGAGACAATGTTAGGTTAACACATTCTCTGGAGTGACTTCCACTCTTCCCACCGGAGTCGCGGCGCAACGTGCATTACCATGTAGTTAGCGATGTGGCAGGTCCGTGTCACTGATGATTAGTGCCATAGGTCTGAGGTCTGTGCCACTGGGAATCTGACTTGAGCAAGGCTTTGGGTCTTCCCCCCTCCATCCTTGCCTCTCCTGCTTGGCCAACATTTACCTGTCAGTAAAAAAACGTCTGTTTTGGCACAGCATCCGCAGCACCTGGACCAGAGAGGATGGACAGCACCAAACTGGTCTGTGCTTGCGTTTGCCTGTACCTCCCTTGCTTTACTACAGGGTACATCCCTGTAGTAAAGGGATGTACTAATTGTACTGTCCATGTTCCCATAATTTCCCTATTAATTGCTGATTTGATCCTTTAATGTTATTATTAAGCTGGAGATGTTAGAAAGCTCTACAATAAAGGGTAATCGGTACTTCTGACAGCGTTTCCCACTCGGAGCATCAATCTGTGTTAGACTGTGTTTTAACACCTGCTTGTCTCATTACTAGCAACACTGGGGAGGGGGATTAAGACCTGTGAGGTTAGCAATGCCAGCTCTGAGTCTTCTCCAGTCCACATCAGCTGTAGCTTTGCAACAGTCTTGGGAAGAGCTTGCACCCACATCAGGGAACTGGTCCTCACTCCGTGAGTCCCTGCAGGAAGGGGACAGTCAAAAAGCTGCTCAAAAGCAGCAGGCAGCTTCTGCACATCACTTACTTAAAAGAGGACAAAGCCTCTGAAGGCGGATGGTAATTGTGTGCTGAAGCTGCCTTTGCTTGGGACCTTTTCTTTCTGTGATTTCTCCAGGCATCATTCTGCTGAGGGATATTCTTGCCTGATTAACCCCTTTGTGTTCTTTGCCTTTTTGTTTTCCAGGCCCATGTGTTTGATCTGAGCATTAATAAGTACGAAGCTCTATGCACCCAGATAGTGGTGGCCAAGAAGAAAAATAAAATAACCCATATCCAGTTTAACCCTGTGTATCCTGTTGTCATCATCGGAGATGAGAGAGGCCACATCACCTGCTTGAAGCTCTCTCCCAATCTGCGCAAGATGCCCAAGGTAAGGACCACTGATGCACCAAACTTCATCAGGTTTCTTCATGCCTCTACAATGTCCCCTCTCCTCTGTGCAAGGAGGTTGGTAAAGCTGTTCTCACAAGGTGTTTAAGACCCCAAGCCTTTGGAGCAGGATGCCTGGGATGTCAGATCCCTGCCTCTGTTCCCATCAGACTAAGAAGGCTCAGTTAGCTCCTGGGCAGGAGCAGGGAGCGGTGAGAAGGAGGTTTGCTCTCTGTGGGGTTATTGCAGGTGAGAAGGTGCTTTCTTACAGTGCTCCAGGCAAACCCACAAACTCTGCAGAGGTTCATATGTTTCCCAAAGCTCACATCTTTTCTGAAGTTTGGGTTTTATTCACAAAACTCCTTGAAACTGAGTAAAGGTGATTTGAAATCCTTCCCAAGTCCTCCCATAGAGCTCATGCTGTCTGTCTGCTTGTAATTCTGGATCATCAGAGCCTGCGCCCTGACCATTGTGTCACTGCGTCCTGTAAACGAGCACATACTACCTTAAATCAGCAAGGAGACTTGAGATGCTTTTCTCAAGTGACAGCAATGAGATGCAGATGCCTCTGTGAGTTGGTGAAGCCCCCTTTCCCACCCAGCCATGAGTGCCAGTCTTGCAGGATGCTGAACCTCTCCCACATGGTTCCTTTATTAGACTTTATGGGCTTCATCCAGACAGGAGCTGTATTGTTGTAAACACTGCATAATTTCTGAGCCCAAGTAATTCTCACAACCAGTTGTCCCTTGTTTAATGGAGCTTTTCCAGTTTCAGGCTTTTTAGAATTGAACCCAGAAAGCAATATCTCATGGTGATCATTTTTTATTTATATATCCCCAAAGGTTTTATATACTCTACCAGCCTACTGCATTAAGCAAGGTCTTTGGCAGGAAACTAATCACCCTGGTGTCAGTCCAGAGTGTTCTGACTGATTTTAAAAACATCCCTTCCGATGGACTCCACTGGAAGTGCAAATCTTCCTGTGCTGAGAGAGTACAGAAAACAAAGCCATGTGTTAGGGGGTGCAGGAGCTGTGGAGGATAGCGTCTCATAATATTCACGCTTTTAGATTTCCATCAAAACCACAACCGAGGTGTCAGGGCTGCTTTCAGCCTGACTCAGGACAAGTTTCCTAGTTGATTTACAAGTCCTGTCACTGGTCCTGGTTTCACAAGGGTTCACCAGTGGAGATGGGTCGCACACAGAAATGTGTCTGCTCTCCTCCACACACCCAGCAATGCTCTGCCGTGGCTCAGGATGAATTTGGATGTCTCCCTCCACTCCTGGTAGCCAGCAGCAGCCCTCCACACAGGTGCGAATGCTGCGGTCTCTTAAGATTCTTCCCCTTTACAAACTTTCTGGAAGGGAAATTGCATGTTCTTGACAAAGCAGTTTAAGCTGAGTTCAGGAGCAGCATAATCACCTGCTGCTGACCCTAAAGCAATAGGTACCATATCCCAGGCAATGCATAAATGGGATGGAAATGGACTCTGCTGCTCTGATGTTATTAAGCTATCTGTCTTCCACTTGCTTGGTTAGGCTTGCAGGGACACTAAACCCTGAATTAAATGTTTCCTCTACATGTGGAGAAAGAGAAGGGATGTTCAGGCAGTGTGTGCAGGTCCTCAGGATACAGCCAGCTCTTCTCCCAGCCAGTTCCTCAGTTTTCTGTGCTGTGAGCTGGGCACATCTTTGTGGTCAACGTGGCATCTGCCATGCCAAATGATGGTGACCAGGGCCCTGCAGCTGCTCAGCAGCTGTCAGAGGGTGTTTTAAAAGAGGGGGGTCAAGCCTTGGCAGAACAGGCAGCACCATCCGCTGCACCCTCCTGTCCACCTCCTTGCTGTGCCAGCACCAACCTCCATGTCCTTAGCTGCAAACCTCCAGCTGTACTTGCACGAGTACCACCTCGCTGTGGGGATCCAGATGCACTTTCAGGGTATTGATCCCAGCTCCTTTGAAGATCAAATCAGCGCACTCTTTAAGCCCTTACCCTGTGCAGTCTGCTTTCCTCTGTAAAATGTCTTAACTTCTCCCTCTTTCCTGCGAGTCCCCAGGGCTGAGTTAACAGCAGCAGAATATCCGTATGTTTTTAAGAGTGCAGAGGGTCCTTGCATCCTGGTTGTCTCCTTGCACATAGAGAAACCAGTGTGTGTCTGGGTCAATACCCGGGTACCCCCATCTGGCCTCTCCAGCACTTGATCCCTGCAGAGCCCTGGGGGGAAACCTGCCTGAAACCCAGGAGGAGAAGCCATGGATGGTGCTTCTGGAAGCACCAAACAAAGCATCAAACAAAGCATCTGTTAGCTCAGCTGCCCAGTCTTGTTTCCATCAGCTCCTGCAGAGATGGGAGGCCTTGCTGAGGCCTGGCAGAGCTTGGCATGCCAATGGGACAGGGCAGCCATGGGCTCATCCAGGTCCCACAGCCTCTCTGTTTCACACCACTGTCACAGGGGTTTGCCTATGAAGCTTCTCTGCCAGCTTCCCACACAGCTGGGACAGCTGCTTTTGACAGGTATGACTAGCAGACTAATCACCCTTTCTAGAGAGAGCTCTTAATAGCCACATGTCATTCCCAATCCTCTTTCTTCCCCTAAAAATAGACGTGGTGCTGTCTGCTCCATGTTCTGCAGATTCCTTGGCTGCTGCTGGGCTTCCAGGATAGGGCTCACAGAGGGAGACGGAGCTAATTTCATCCCAGTGGGATTTCAGCAGCTCTGAATTTATTCTGGTTTGCCTGTTAGTTAAAGCTGGTGGGGTGGATTAGTGGGAATCGGGAGGATCAGCACTCCCGGGTTCTCATCAGACCTTGGTTCATTCCTCTGTTCATGTCCTTGAGATGTAAGGGGAGGTTCAAAACCTCTGAAAATAATTCTCAGGGCTGATCTGCAGCTTAATTAGTTCATGTTTGTAAAACACTTTGGAATCTTTAAGGACTGTTATTTAATAGTCCAAGTTTTGCTGTCAGCAGCGGTACCACAGCCCTGTTTATGAGCACTTGGCAGAAATAAACCAACAGGGGAACTCTTTGAGAGCACTCAGGTAGCATTTTCAGAAGTGACTTTTCACCAAGACAGAGAGCAGCGGCTTCAAAAAATGCCTGCAACTCCCTGTGAGTTTTGGCCTCCTGGATCATTTAGTGGCATACAGGGACAGGTGCCCGTGATGCTGAGAGGAAGCTGGGGACAGGCACTTGTGCTGGGGGCACATCTGTGCACACACTGGGTAAGGAGTCTGCTTGTGCCGAGCAGAGCAAGTGTCCTGGCATCCTCACCCTGGTGGTTTGGGGACAGGAGCCTTCCCTAGCCCCACAGGCTGAGTGAGGTCTCTGGGGACGAGGACTTCTCAGTGCCTTGAGGCAGAGAGCTGTATTTCCATGGGGTGTGAGCCCGGCAAAGGCTTTCTGTGCCTGTTGCTCTTGTCCCTAGATAGTGTGAGGCTCTGGGGAGTCCTCTGGGAACGCACCACACAACTGCTAAGCACCAGCTCCAAGAGCCTGGAGTTTGGGGTCAAAGAGGCTTGAACCCAAACCTTGTGGGACGAGGAGCCACAAAGCAGAGCAGAGCTTGCTGGAGGTGGGTTTGCAATCAAGCTGCCACCAGTACAGTCCCACACTTGGCATGCCGAGCACGTATCTCCCCAGGCACCCCCCCTGCTTGGGCAGAAGGCTCATGACAACAGATACTCAGCGTCGTGGAGAGTCCTGGTGAAGCTGGTTTGGATCCTTCTGCTGAGAGCTCAGGGGTGGAGCAGGAATTCTTGCAGTATTTTAAGAAGCTGCACTAAGAACAAGTGGCTCTCTGCTGTCATCCAGGCCACTTCTGGACTCAAAGTGCTCCTTAAATATTGCAGCAGTCATTAGGCAAGAATTGTTTAACTAATAAAATATTGTTCCTAATTTGTAACAACCTTGGTGGTTGAGTTCACCCGAGGGAAGCATTGCTGGAAGAAGAATCGGTTTGGGGCAGAGCTGTTTAATTAGTAAGCCTTTCGGGTTTCGTTCCCGAAAAGAAATTAAAGCATTTTGTCATCACAGTCAGAAGAATGTAGTTGCTCGTGGGCCTTGGTTTGTTTTTTTTTTTTTAAAAAAAAAACAACACTGCTAAAATAGCCAGGCACAACCCATCAAGGCCAAAGGCAAAGAGGAGAGAATCAAAAAAATGTAAACTGTTTTTAGATATGTTGGGAGAGCACAGCAGAGTGGGAGAAGACAAGAAGGCGGGTCAAGGAAAGGTTCAAATACAGCATTTGCTGAGGCTGAGGAAAATTTCTTGGACAGTACCCAGGCTTGTGGCTAGGGAGGCAGCCAGCCTCTTGGTCCGATGCTCATCTTGGGTATTTATCTTGGATTATCTAGGATGATTAGCTAAGTCTCTGTTCCTGCTACTGGTTTCCACACCTCTGTCTCTGTCCCTCAGGGACAATCAGGTTGCTCCCAGACCGCAGATGCTGGCTGATGGGGTCAGGGCAGTGTGGGTGGGTGGGCAGGGAGCAGGGCTGCAGGGGAGCAGGGCAGACTGAGCCTTCCTGCCCATGTGTGTGTGCCATGCGCCTTGTCACACCAGCCAATATCCACGAGGAGAGTGTCTGAAATCTCTTCTTCAGCCCATCCCTACCAACACTGCCTCCACCGCTATCTGCTGGGGTCCCAGAAGCTGTTGGGGGATGAACTGGCTGGCACAGGGAGAGGAACACAAACTCCCTCCCTTCTGTCCTGGGATGTGCAACCCTGTGGGACTGCCTGTATTTACAGGAGCGAGTAATAGATTAGGTGCACCCTCCAAGGTCACATCAGTCCTGGACTGGCTTAGCACTCGGTTTAGCACTAGGGAAAGTACACTTTGTCCCCAGAGTTTTTCCTTCAGCAGCTCTGAAGCGCTGTCATTCTGTCTGAAAGAAGAGTGCTCACCTCCCCTTTCCAAATGGTTCAAGAGTCTTGTTCTTCTAGTGGTGTTATTCCCGGTCCTGCCGTTCTCATGCAAATGCTCCTCTGTCATTGGCATTCATGCAGCCGCCTCTGTGCAGCCTGAGTGACAGCAGGAGTTCCTCGTGTCTCTTCAGAGCTGGCTAATTGTGCAGTAGCCCAAGAGCACAGAGCTCAAGCAGTGCTGGAGGAATTCAGCACCGAGCACTGCTGTGCAGTTTGGCCCCCTGATACGGGGGCACACACAAATAAGCTCGCATCTCATAAAAAACTGACCTGCAGCTCGATGGCTTTGCTTCCTCTGAGGTCTGTAAATGCTTTTTGATTTCCTTTCAGTTCTTCCTCTGTTATTTAGGCTAGTCGCTGATAGCTGCTCTCTGTACTGCTAGGGGAAGAGCTGAGCACTGCAAGGTGGATCCAGGGACTTGCAAAACCCTACTTCAGCCCTTTCACAGCTTTCCGTGTTGCCTGCATGGGTCATTTAAGGACAGATGGTTTTGGCAACAAGGCACAACATCTCACAGATTGAGTAGGTACCAGTCTGCTTTGGGTCTGGAGCTTGCGCCTGTAAAACCCTCATTTTCTGGGGGTTCAGTCTCCCAGGGTGCTACAGGGATGCCCCAGGTCTCTGGCACCCTGCAGGCTGTGAGGGACTGGGGTGCTGTGGCCACGAGCTACACGTGCACTGTCCCTGGGAGAGGGTCAGGGCTCTCCATAAGAAAGCTGTGGCAGTCCCCCTGGGGAATGCATGCTGGCCCCAGCACACTCTGAGGTCAGCAAGAGTCTTGCACACTGCTTGTGTGCAACTTCTCACAGCGTGAGCAACACCGTTTGTGTCCTGTGGCCATTTTGCTACACAAACCTGTGACTCACAACTCGAAGTCCACAGAATCAAAAGCCTTTGGATATATATCTGTCTGGAGACCCTGCACATATCCACTTCGCACAGGAGAGTGGCTGTGTGGCACAAATCCAGCTGTCTGGGAGTGTTACATCACAGGTAAAAAGAGTTCTGGATCTTGGACAGACACATCACAACCTCAGACACCAGCACTGCCTGGAGAGCTAGCCCAAACAAGCCAGCAGAGTGGACCTAAGGGGCTTGAATCTTCTGTTGTTAAACCTTTTTTTCTTTATTTTCAGTGAAATAACTCTTGGCTCGCATCAAAGTGTGTGAAAGGAGGCAAGAGCTCTGTGTAGCAGCAGGATTGCTGAACCCCAAGGTCAAAGAGATGGGGGTCCTCTTCTTTTTGCTGCTCATGGCCATGCATCTCCAACCTTAATTTTGTTGTGTAATGTCACTTTCTGTGACCTCCCTGTTTGGCAGCTGGGGGAGAGAGGAGAGACATCAGCGTATTTACAGGTTATTTTAAGCTGAAGTCAATTCTCAGTGCTCAGGATGAAGCGTGTTTAGTATGTGAAATGGAAACACTGGCAATTGGAGCAAGAAAATGTCCCGTTTTAAGAAAATTCAATAGTACTTCTGAATTATTTCTAAAGTGCAAGTCTCATCCTGTGAGATGCTGAAGTGCTGCCTGGGGGATACTGCACATTGGCTGGGACTGGCTTTGACTTACTAGTTCCTCCTTTGAAGATCTGTATAACAAAAAGGTTGCCCGTGTTTGAAAGTGATGTAAGGCTGCTTCTTATTGCAATGCCAGGAGTTTGGAGAGAGGCTGGGGAAAGAGCTTGGGGGATTTTTTTTTTGTGATCAATAACAATCAAGTCACTGAACTAAACGTTCCTCTCCTGAAATAAATCTGGTATCTTTCCTCTGCGTTTGCTATTTTCTGGATATAACTGAAATCTGAATTTGGCCAAGCAAAATGGTTTCGGTGGTGCCTTATTTTACTCCTTCCCTTACGTTTTTCTGCGGTGGCAGAGTTATGTTGCTAGAAAAATGGCTTTGTGTGAAGGCTTTCCATCCTCTCCCTCCTGGACAGATTATGTCTGTACTTGGTGCCCACCACCCCCTCGCAGCCTGGGCTTTGCTCCTCCACAGCCCAAGGAGCACATCGCTCCCTGCCCTGGGAAATGCCTGAGACAAGAGAACGAGGAGCCCTGATTGACATCTTCAAAGGGATTTTTGGGGAGATCTGTGATTGCTTGAATGTGCCTGCTCAGCTTCCACAGCTCCTCAGAGCCTCTGCTTTCTCCCACACCTTGCAGAAAGCTGTTTGGCACCGAGGAGTGGGCACAGCATAGTGCTATGGCAGCCCCTCAGGCTGCTTGGCTCGCCTTTCCTCCACGTTTCTTTCTTTAGCTCTCCTCTGCGGGTTCCTTTCCGTGCACATGATTTAAATTTTCTCCAGAAAATCGGGGGATCCTTAGAAATCACCACTTCTTTATGTGAATGACAGCCCCTGAACAAAGGCAGGGCGAGCTCACGCCAGCTGGCGCCCCGTGGGAACGCGCTGCTCTCAAAGCGTGCCCTCGGCGGTGCCAGCGAGGGAGGTTTTTGGGGATGCTCTGATTCTCCCAGTCATAGCTGGGTCTGAGAGCAGGCCAGCCAGCCTGCAGCCTCTCCTGCTGAGGCTTTTGGTGCTTGGTCCCCTGCAGTGACTGATTACAGCTGCCTGCTGACAGGAGCAGCGGGGACGCTTGTCCTGCAGGTCGTCTGAGGGTGATTTGCTCTTTCTCCAGAGATCCCTGAGCAATTTCTGAGCGCTGGCTGTGCCGCAGGGATGTGGAGGAGGAAAGCTTGTGAGCTCAGCCCCTGAGCTGCAGGGTGCATTTGAAGGGCAAAGCGATGGCTTTTCATGAGGACGTGGTGCAAAGGCCTGGGAGACCTGGTCCTGGACCTGGCCTCTCTGTCTCCTAGGATGAGATGTGTCTCCTCTCCATTTTGAAGAGGGATGGGGACACTCATCCCCCCAGGAGCCAGGCTGTCCGAGCAGGAAGTATCCACAATCACCATGGATCTGCCTCCCTGCAGCCTCTCTTCTCCATGCATCCCTCCTGCTGAGTGCATCTGGGACACGTCTGATGCACTCATACCTCAGAAGAGGAGCTGGTGTTGGGGTGTGCTGATGGAGAACCCCTGTTCCACCAGGGCCTAGCAGCTGGGGATGTGTCCTGCCTCCCTGTGATGTCTGTCACAGGACAGTTGGGTGAAGGGACAGGCAGGGAGGAGCTGGCATCCCGTGGGTGTTCCGGCTATCAAAGCATAAATAATCCTGGGATGCAGGTGAGCAGCTCCCTGTTGGCTCTGCATTTCCACAGGGCCTGTTTGCACTGGTCACGCAGCTTAGGTGGAAAAGTGTAACTCATTCTTTCTAGGTTATGCCTGTGTGGTGTCCCGAGCACCTGAGGACACACTCAGCAGGGACAGCAAATGGGACACCGGCCTTTATTTGCAAGACCTGGCCCAGTCCTGTTTTTGCTTTGCTCCACAGCAATGCCCAAGGCAAGTGCAAAGCTCAGAGAGAGAGAGGGCTTTTACTCTTCTCCAAGCTCTTCAGCTTTTCATTGCTTGTGATATTGCATACCTTGTCCCTGGGCATCGTCTGGGCCTCCTGGGACAGCGTCCTTCCCTGCAGAGCCAGCCCAGTGGCATCTGCTGCAGTGACAAAGGCAGGAAATTTGACTCGACCTGGAGTGGGAAGGGATGTGGCTACAAGGACCAGCCTGGCGAATCCCTGTAACTCAAGCTGCTGCCAGAGCCCACCACGCTCTTCCTCAAGCAGCCTGCCTGGGTTGAAAAGAGCTGAGGCTGCCAGCGGAGACACAGAGGGCAGCTCTCTCCTGGGTGAGTGTGACTGTATGGCTGTAAAACACCCCAAACGCGTGGCTCTAAGATGCCCCTTGCTTGTGGATTTTATTTGCATGTTTCCTGAAGATTTACAGACCTCTGTGCCCTGCTGAACCTCTGGGACCCCGATAACAACCGTAGCACTGAGTTTATCAGCCAGCTCTGCTCCCAGCCCCTGCCAAGCCTCTCCCCAGCACGTGCTCGTGCCATCTACCAGCTCCCTGTGAAAGAAAAGAAAAGGAGACACCTGCGCCGCCAGGCAGGCCAAATAATGGCCCTTGCTCAAATTAATTTGATGGGCTCAATGGGGAATTGTTTAAATGAGAGAAGAGAAGAAATCGCAGATGAATAAAATGTCTCGCTGCTCACGGTGATGGAGCTGACGCAAAAGGATTATTTTTATCTCGTGGAGAAAAGGAAGAGAAGAGCTTTGCAAAGCCAAGAAGAGGGGCTGCCTCGCAGCCCTGCTGGCTGTGGGAGCTGCAGTCACAGCAGCTCCAAGGCTCTCCCCGAGGGGAGATGTTACCCTCACATTCATCCACTGTTCGTGGGATGCCATGTGCCGACTGTGCGGGGCTGTCTTAGGGCAAACTTCCCCTGTTTGTCTCCTACTCCCACCTCCTGCTTCTGATCCCACTGCTGCTGATGTGGGGAGAGCCTGAGCTCCTCACCCCCACGGGGTCCTGGTCAGCACAGAGACCTGTCCTACCTGGGCAGTGTGCTGGTCCTCATCTCCAGCCCCTTGGGCTGAAGTCCCCAAGGATTTTTGTTTTAACCCCCTGGACTATGTTCCAAGAGCTGTGCCCTCGCTGCGTGGTATCCCATGGGTCCTGTTCTCACGATGCCCTTCCCAGCACACAAGGATCATCTCACGTTCCTGGCCACGATGCTCCCATTTCTCTGTGGTGGGACAGCTCCGAGTGTTTCACAGCAGCACAGGAGTTCTGGATCCCATCTGGGTGGTTGTCTCTCTCCCCCCAGCCCTATCAGTAGGACACTCCTTCCCCACTGTCCTGTATTTGTGCAGGGACTTGTTCCTGCTCATGTGTAGTATCTTGCATTTGTCCCTGTTAAATCACCTGCAGGTTTTCCAGGCTACATCTCCGGCCTATCAAGGTCATTTCAAGTTCCAGCCCTGCCTTCCTGGACACCCGCAGCCTTCCCGTCTGTCCCAGTGCCTGAGCTCTAGCAGAAATGCTGACCAGATCCCCTGCAGACCAAGGAGCTGTGTGTGCAACACACGACACATCCCTCTGTGCTGGCAGCTCTGGGTACAGCTATTCAGCTGGGTCTTGCCAGCCTTCACCTGTTTTATCTTGGTCTTTTGTCTCACTTGCAGATCAGAATGTCAAAGCGGGCAGTAGCAAAGCCTTCCTGAAGTTGAGATAAATGGCGTCTGTGTCCTTCCTGTCCACAAGGCCTATTATGTTGTTGCGAAAAGAAATCAGATTGGTTCAGTGTGACTTATTTGGTACAAATCCGTGTTAGCTGTGATGCAGCTCCTTGCAGGCACTTACAACAGGTTGTTGGCTTGTTCCACTTGTCTTCTGAGAAGTGAGGTTAAGCTGGCGGGTTTGTGGTTCTCCTTTTTTTAGGACAGTTACAGCATTTGCCTTTTTCAGCTTTTCAATCCCTGTCATCCCCTGGTATTCCCCAGGACAAATGCTTCAGATTAAGCCCTTAAAGGAGAGCCACCTTCCCAAGGGGCTGGGGCTTTTGTAGCCACGATGGTCTAACACCATAAGCAAGCCAAAGCCTGTGGGCAGAGATAACACCCTTTATTAGACACACAAATATACCTGGGAAGAAAAGACAAGTGCACATGCCCTAAAGCTTGTCTTTTATTTTCCAGCTAGATATTAGTTGAGTTAATAAAAGGCATTTCCTCAGCCTGCCAGCCTGGGCTGAGCACACTAACTCGTGCCTTGTTCAGCTGGAGCTGAAGCCTGTACCTGTTGCTGGTATTGCTGCAATATCCTGAGGACTGGGGGCTGCAAGAAAGGAGAAGTGTGTCTGCCCAGGAGCATGGGTATGATGAGCACTGCCTGGTCTCTGCTTCTTATATTGCCTTGGTGTCAAAAGTGAGGCACCAAAACCAGAATGACCCGAAATACAGCCGTGAGACTGGAGGATGCTCACCCCCCTCCAGGATTAGGTCCCTGGCTTTGATCTGTGCTGAAGGAACCTGCTAAGCCAGGGAAAGGACCTCAAAGGCTCGCACTTTATCTGGCTTGGGCAAACCACAGGGCAGCCAGTGGGAGTGCAGGAAATTACTAATTTAGTGCCTTTCAAGTCACCAAAAAAAAAAAAAAAAAAAGCACTGGGGTTTGCTTCACAGTTAGAGTTCATAATCGAGCAGAGCCAGGGAGCAAAAGGCTTTTGGGCTGGGTTTCAATTACAACTGCTTGTTCGAGGGGAAAAGCTGTGCTCTGTAGAGCAGTTCCTTAGGGTGGGGATCCTGGGGTGGCTGTCGGGGACACAGCCTTGTAGAGGGGTCTGTAAGGGAAGGGCAAACTCCATCCCACTGCCCCCTGCCTATGTAGGGAAATTTGGTTGTTCACGGTGTTTGCACCCTGCTCATAGCCATGGGTGTGCTGCCAGGTGTGGTTTTTCGGAGGCTGGTGTCAGAGAGAATCTTTTGCAGCCAGACAGATCTTCATTTTAAGGCAAGGTTAGTCTGAGCTGTAACTCCCTAGGAGTTGGCTGAGTCCTGAAGCTCAAATCTGCATCTTGGAGACCTTGAGGACAGGCTCACACAAGCCAGCAAGGGCTTTTCTGTGGCCGGAGGGGAGCTGCAAGCATTATGGAGAGAGAGGCAGGAGCATTTGGCAAGGCAGAGGATGCTGTGAGCATGCGGCAGCACACCGGCTCCCAGGGCAGAGCTGAGGGCTGAGGTGATGCAGGTTGGGCTGGATTTCTTAGAAAAGCAACAAGAAACTGTGATGCCATCATCGCCTGCCTGCAAAGGAGGGAAGGGAGAGGGGTTGTCGGAGAGAGCTCCAGCTTTGGTTCATGTGTCTCTGAAATAGTTGCAGCATTTAAGGTCATGGGCAGAGCAGAGGTTTCCCAAGAGCGAAGCTGTTGTTTTCTCCTCTCCGTCCCTGCCCTTTACCCAGGTTGGATTCACTGGCAGGGGTTCAATGGAGAAGGTCCAGCCCTGTGTCCCCACGGGCTTTGCAGTGACAGCTTTTGCTTTCTGCAGGCTGCAGTGAAGCCACCCACTCGAGCTTGTCCCTGCTCCTCCCTGCGAGTAAGCAAAAGAGCTGCTAGACCCCAGAGTAAGTAAAATCCTCGGGCAGCCTGGGCTGAAAGGCACTACAGAAGTGCCAGACAGATGAGGTGTGGCTGAGGGAATTAGAGAAAACCTAAATGTTGCATCTGAGCAGTGTCTGCTTCTCGAGAAAGAGTTGCTTGTCTAACAACATGAGGCCTCGTAAACATCACCACATTCCCCGTGTACCAGCTGCTCACTTGGTGGGCTCCCAGCCTTGCTTGGCAAATACCATTTAAGTGGGTGACAAAACTGCTGCAAGACATTATTTATAGCCTGAAGGAACGGCCTGTCAGGTACAGGCCTGAGATGGACTATCTTTTAACGATAAACAGCGTGGTATTTTTGCTGATAGCTCCTGTTGATAGCATTGTCAGTGTCAGATGTGAGTCTTCCTGATGAGTAAATCGTGCTGGTGCCAGATGAACAGGTACCAGGGTGTTATTTTAACAACACCCGTCAGAGCACAGCCTCTGATGAGGCACAGCACCAGAGCACAGCAGCAGGGTGGTGTGGCTGGGATGTAAATCCCATGCAAATCGCCCTCGCGGCTCCAGGGTTGTGTCCTGGAACTGGAGAGGCTGGAAGAGGCTTAAAAGTCACAGAGGTAAGCATGAACTCCCAGTGTGACACTGAAACACAGAGCCAAACACAGCCTGGCAGAGAAGCAGCGTAATGGGATTTTGCAGCTGACTGCAGCTAAACAGATTCAAACAATGACCAGGGCGTACACACTTAGAGTGGGCACTGGCTTATCTGCATCCCTCAGACTCCTTCAAGTCAAAACCCCTTGTCTTGTGCTAGAAGATGTATTTTAGCTCCGAGAGGAGTCACTGGTGTGGTAAACTTACTGACTGAGGCTGTGTGGATCGTTCCTTAAAACCTGTTAAATCTATTTCTGCCTTTGGTCCTATTGAAATGATGTGAGACTGACGGGCAGCATTGCAGGGAGAGATTCACAGCTTTTATAAAGGGGAATTCACAGCTTGGAGCAGCCCAGGTAGCTCTATATGAAGAGATTTATGGACTCCTGAACTCTTCGGTTCTCTTGATGGTGGGTTATTTACTAGCTCATGTCAAAAAATCAAACTGTAAGCACTCAGAGATAACAAGGTGTTACCCTAACAGCGGGCATGGGTCTGTCAAGGACGAGACACATTAAATCAATGTTATCCCTTGTCTGCCATTGAAATAAGCCTGGTGGGGAGAGATATATTTGCCCCACATGTCTGGGGATCACATAAGCTCCCGTCTTAATTTATTTCAGGCTGGAGGTTTCCCACTTGTCAGTAAGCACAGGGAAACTGTCCGCACCTTCTCATCCCTGGGGTGTCATCTCTCAAAGACTCTTAACCCAGCTTTTTCCCGTGTCCTTTTGCCATCTGCCTCAGGTTCCAGCTTCCCATGGGTTTTCTCCACTGCTTCCCAATCATCTTTGGAAGATCTCTTTCCTCCCTTTTCCCCTCTAACACAGACAACCGGTCTGTACAGCTGCCTACAGCCTTTGCATACCCTGGGAGGAGAGAGCTGGGGATCTTGTCCCTTCATACCGTGTGCCAGGGGCTGGGAATTGCCTCACTGAGGACTGGATCACACCAGTCCTGGCACTATGTACAACATATGAATAAGAGAACATTTGCTTAGAAATGCTGTCAGCAGTAAGGTGTACATATCTATTCAATATATCGATTCAATATATACTTGGCAATGAAGAGCATCCTGAGTTCACAGAGCCACAGACGCATTCAGGCTGGAAGGGATGCTGGGGGGCTCTAGTCCAAGCCCAGCTCAGCTCTAAGGTCAGACAAGGTTGCTCAGGGCTTATTCTAGTCCTGAAAACCTCCAAGGCTGGGTGCTCCACAGCCTGTTCAAGTGTTTGACTGTGGACGAAAACATCCTTATGTTAAGCTAGAGCCTTCCCTGTTCCAGCTGATGGCTGTTATGTCTCATTCTCCTGCTGTGCACTGCTGTAAAGACTTTGGCTCTATCTTCTTGATATCCTTCTCCTGGGTTCTAGTGGGCTCTTGTTTACCCCAAAGCCATCTCTTCTCCAGGCTGAGCAAGCCCAGCTCATTCAGTGCCTCCTCAGGTGCTCCAGCCCCCAGCCATCTTGGTAGTCTCTGCTGGGATCTGGTTTATTGATATCTCATTTCGGGGTGAGCTACCTTCTGCCTCTCTTCCCTTAAGTGAAACTGGGACTCTCCCATCCATTAGCAGAAAAGGAAGGTTTTTACAATCTGTTTCTCATCATCAGGGCCAGAGAGCAGAAGACAGCACAGCCATCATCTCCTTGTCTTACTTCTTTCCTCCTCGGGAAGCTCCTTTCCTTTTTTTCCAGTGACTGAGTTATGTGGCAACACATAGCACCGGAGACAGGAGGTGAGAAAGGTTCAGCCTCTTCCCTTCCTCCCACCTCCTGAAGCTTCTGTCATTAGCACTCACCTGGTGTTTCTTAATTAGCACATTCTGCCTGCCTGTGCTGTAGCCTTCTGGAGAAAATCCACCAAAGCTTTATCCATTGTATGACACGATGTACTGAACCTTTAGACTTCTTACCAGGCTGACAGCTTTTCTTACGCCATAGCATTACACAGGGGTTGAGTGTCATTAGCACCCTCAGACCCTGCAGCCTTCGTGGGCTTTACGTGTCTCTCCTGATGGTGAGTGCGTGGCTGAGCTAAGCCAGATGGTTTTATTCATCCCAGGAGCAAAAGGCTGAAAAATCACCCCAAAAAAGCAGTTGCCAGGGGTTCACCCTCAGCCTGGGATGGTATTTCAGGGCAGCCTGCAGGTTTGGGGCTGGATGTTGTCCTCACTGGCATCTCAACCTCTCCATTCATACCTTGGATGGTCTAGCAGAGAGTCCACGTACAGTCTTGGGAGGGACTGGAAGCACAGAGGGCTTAAAGGTTTTAGAAGACTTGGATTTAAAGGTTTTAGAAGATCAGATTCCTGCATGACCTCAAAACACTGGAGGGATGGACTGAAATCAAGACCTGGGCTGTGCTGCACGGTTTCACACGTTGGCTGTGCTCACATCACACACCTCCAGGCCAGGACCTGCTGTTGCAACTCATCGTGGACTCCAACAGGGTGTGATTTCAGCGGGGAGAGCGGTGAGAGTTTGGCTTGTGCTGTGTTCACCACAATAGCATCCAAGCCCCAGGTGATCACACAGGAAGCATTGCATTTGTCTATAGCTAAATCAGGGGAGGCTGGAATAAATCAGCTCTGTTATGGGTTCTCTGCTGCTCTCGCTGGATTTCTGGCTGGCTGGCTCATTTACAGACGGTTGCTGGGGAAGTTAAATTACAAGCAATAACCATTCACAACGATCCAGGCTTCTTAAGGGTTTTACAGGCTAGGGAAGGGCTGGCAGTATTTCCCCAGTTACCTTCTTCTCACTTTCAGAGCAATTGCAGCACTCACTTTGGGATTTTATGCATCTTTATGGCAAATGGGGTGTTAATGAAGGTATAATTACTGGAATTAAATTTGGATTTAATTTTCTGAGCACAAATGGCCACTTTCTGTCTTTCTTTTGTTCCGCGCTTGGTTACCAGCTGTGAAAACATCTCCTTTCAGGATTGTTCTTGGTGCAGAGGCATTTGCGCAGTGCCGGGCATGCAGTGAAGCAATGGGCTCGACCCCTGCTGGGCTGTGTTTCACCCAGCTCTCAAATGATGCCAAGCACTTCCCGGCAGCAAGAGGGATGAGCATGATCAGCAAAGTGCCTGGAGAAGGCACCGTGTTCCCTTGGCATTTGTGGTGTGTCCGTCTCACAGCGTTTACCCACAGGATCCACATGGTTAACTGTTCTGCTGGAGAAGCAGTGGGATACAGGGGGCTGCCACGACTTTATTTCTACCAAGCAATTGTTTCCACTATTCCTCTGGGTCAGTTATGCGTGTCCTGATGGAGAAGAACAATTCTGGTTATCATCTAGAGGCGTTTTGAAACATCACCAGGTTCTTGTTCAATTTTTACTGCTTCTTCCCAGACCTGCAGCGTGGCTGGGTTTTGGGGAGCTCCTCATGCCAGGACAATACCCGGAGGATCCATGCTTGGACTTAGCTCGGAACAGAAACAAGAGGGCCTGGGGAGAAGTGAGCCCTCCTGAGATAAGCTGACCATGAGACTGAGCGGTGGGGGAATTACCCTGGGAGGTGCTCACCTGAAGGTCCCTAATGACTTCTGCATCATTTTCATCACAGCCTGCCTTTGTTTTACAATACTGTGTTGTGAAGAAGCTCCGTTGGTTTCAGCAGCTCGCTGAGCAGATGGATTGAAGTGGTCTATAGCAGTGAAGTAATTGTGTTTTGGTACAACAGAGGCACACCAGGGAGCACGTAAGATCAACTCAGGTGCAGCATCCTGGTCAGCAACCCAAATCAAAGAGCAGTTCAGGGAAATCACCCGTGGGCACGCTGACTGTGCTGTTGGCAGCATGGGCAGTCGCTGTGAATAACCCCCTGGTTTTAGGAGGTGGCGTTGAATTGGCTTCTCCCAGGGCCAGTTCCTGCCTCGGGTATGCATTAGCATCAGCGAGATTGATTACTGCTTGCATCTCCCTTCTACTTCAGTTATAATTGAGGCAGCAATATATGCACGGAGCAATTAGATTTTAATAATGCTTTTCTAAGCAGGATGTCAAGGAGCTTAGTAGAGGGACTTGGACTGGAGTCAGTTCAGCAGCTTAAGATGGGATTGTCATTAAAATGACTGCCTCCTGCCTGAGCAGCTGACCTGAACACAGGATCCAGGTCTGCTTTTTTAGGCAGGGTGCACCTCATCCTTGCCTGCAGACCTTATCCAGGAGCCCCTGTGCTCCTGGGTCTCTGGTGCATATGGAATCTGGGTCTGCTGCTGGGACAGGAGCACCTCCGGTCCTGGCCCCATCGACATCCCCATCACTGTACCCAGGAGCTGACATTGAGCTCTGCCATGGGATGCTTCCCTCAGAGCAGTTGTTGGTTGGGTTGAGGATTTATTCAGGGCAGCTCTGCTCATCTCCAGAGGTGTCTCCCTGCAGGAGAAGTGCTCCACAGATGCCCCTGCCCCTGGAGCTGCCACCGGCACATCGCTGGCTTTCTCCTGCTTGTTTCATCCTGTCTGCTTCTGGCTGATACAAGCTTCCCGGGCCCCACATTTGCAAACAGCCTGAGGTGAATCCTCTTCTTTGCACAGCTCTTCCTCAGACCCTTACGGGCAGCCGAGTGCCACTGGGTCAGTGTGACTGCAAACGGGGAGGGGGTGACAGGGGTAACACAGCCCCAACACCACTGCTGCTGCATGCGTGGCAGCGGGCAGCGAGGAGCATCCCCCACCATGCAGCACCGTGCAGAGCTGATCTGCAGGAGATCGACACCAGCAAAGCTCCTAATCAGGAACTCGCAGGACACCGGGGTGTTTTACAGCTGAGCCTCGTCTGTCTTGGGGCAGGAAGGGATTTCTCAGCTGCTGTAACAGGGCCAGGTCCCAGGGAAGAGAAACAGCTTTAACCATGGTGCTTCCCATGCTTGTCTTGTGTCCAGCTTCTCACTGATCACTTCTAAGCCCTGATTTGCATGCTGTGGGGTAACTCAGTCCCAGAAAGAGACTTTGCCTGACCTTCCACATTGTGCAGAGTAAGCACGTAGCTGGTTTTTGGATCTGTGAGTGTTTGTGTAGCATCTGTAATTTGCCGGGCTGTTTCCTCTGCAGCAGGCAAGGAAAATCTGTGCAGGTCCTTTAATTTGTGACAAATGGGAGACACGGTCTGAAATAAACAGGATACACTTCAGTGAGGATGGAGGCAAAATACCAGGGGAGGGGAAGGAAACAGGAATAATTGAGCAGGGATATTTGCAGGAAAAGACCCCAGACACCTGCCAGCAGTGCCCTGCCGTAGCAAAGGTGACGTATGGGAGAGCACGGGCAAGAGAGGGGCAAGCAGGACACGTGAGCTGATCCTTCCTCAGCTCCAGTTTGGGGCACCGTGCCTGAAATACCTGGTGAGCAGGCGAGCAGCAAGGGCAAGGTGGCCAGCAAGAGGCTGGAAGCTGGGGGAGCAGGGGGGCATGCACCCCAAAGAGGTGCTGGGCTGGCGGGGTGAGGAAGGCAGCAAAAGGCTGATGGAAAGGGATTTACAGGCGTGAAAGAGACGTGCTGATATCCACTGCCAGGAGATGGGCTGGCAGCACCATCCCTGGAGGTTTTCAAAAGAAATGGGCACGCAGGTGATGGGAGCAGAGCGTGAAAGCACAGCGCTGGGGGCACGTTGTGCCTGCACCCCGAGGAACGGGTCAAGCGCTGGGCAGGCGTCTGTCAGGAGCAATTTAAAGGCAGCCACGGACCGGGGCGGACTGGTGGGCGCTGGAGGGCTTCTCCTAGCCCTGCTCCAGCGATGCTGTGATTTAACTGAAACCTACACACGAGGACGTGTTGTCGGGCTGACACAATTGTTCACGCGGTTGAAATATCTGGTGCTATTTCTGGAGCATCCCCGAGTTCAAGTGCAGTCACGGAGAGCAGGGGAGAGGAGGGAGCACTGTGGCCTGGCATGCTGCAAACCCGGCTCTTTCAGTGCGACGGTATCAATTGAAATACATCCTCCGTGCCATTGGCATTTAATGTTATTAAATATCTGGCATCTGGGAGTGAAGACATTTATTTTCACTTCTATTTATAGCAAAGCTCAGTTCCCAATGTACTTGTATTTATCCAGAGCGGAGTATATTCACACGCTGTCATGTTAGTAGCAAACAAGAATACATTTTTGTTGCAAATATTTCCGTGAGTTATACTAAAAGCCTAATGTGACAAAAGTTACAAAGAAAATGTGTTAAGAGAGCAGTAGCAGCTGGACTTTCTTAAGGCAGTTAAAAGGCGTTCGCAGAGGATGTGTGTTAGAGAAAGAGGGATTTGGACAGAAACAACCCCGACTTTTGAAAATGTAGTGTTGGTGCAACGGCAAGTGATCTCTTGTGATGTTGTGCTCTGCGAGATAACAGGGTATGGGAAGAATGGCACATCCACAGCCTTGTTTGGTTGCTTTTATTGAAGTCTAATCCACAACAGCTTACTGAGCCATCATGCAAAGACACCAAAGTGGAGCTGAAAAAAAAGAAAGGAAAGAGAGATGCTGGCTGATAAGGAAGCGGTGCCGTGCAGCTGAGGGTGCTACCTGCCAGCTGGCATCGGGGTTTGTGGCTGAGGACTGCCGGGCTCGTGCATTTAGGTTTCACTGCAATTGCAGGAATATTTGGTGTAGAGCTAGAAGCCACAGCACCTCCTGCCCAGTGGTTTGTGGGGACAAGCCCAATTAAAACCAGTTCTAGCTCCTTCCTCCCTGCTGCTTGTGCTGAGAGATCCCACAGCTGGATGCCAGGCGCTGGTGCCCCGCAAAGAGAGGCAAAGAAAGGGCCTCCCCTTGCCTCTGCCCCTTCCAGTGGTGGTTTGCAGCACCAGGACTCCCTGTGCTGGAGGTAAAAGCTTTGGGGCTCTTGACATCCTTTTAGTCCCTTTACAAAGCTTATACAGGTCAAGTCCGGCTAATTACCTTGCACACTGAGCACAGAGTGGTTTTTCTCAGTGCTTAGTGCTAAATCTGAGAACTGATACGACTGAAAATCACTTCCACGAGCCTTGTGAGGAGTTTGTCATCTCCCCATCTCCACCTCTTCAAGGTGGCTTCTCAGTGACCAAGGGTGATTGATGCCTGAGGACAAAGCTGGTCTCCATCACACACACGCACAGCTTGTGGCCGAATTGTCCCCATGGCTGACAAAACCCAGTGTGCTCCTGTAGGAGCAGAGCGCCTGTTGCTCGCCTTGGCCACGCTTACCAAGGTTTCCTGCACAGCAGCTAAATGAGGACTTCTTGGGGCTATATTTAGGTGCCCAAATTAGTGGTGTGTGAGGCATTGCGTATGGCTCTGGAGTTACCGAGAACACGGAGCGCTCTGCATGGCTGAAAGCCCAATTTCTTCATCTGCCCAAAGAGCAAAGCCTGGGACTAATCCTTCCTTAGCCTGCAGCTGCTCATGGTCTTGCTCATCTTGTGCCTCGCGGTGCCATCCTTTGCTCGGCCAGAAGGCACTGTGAGGGGAATGAGCCAAGCTGTGGGGTCCCAGCCTGCCTCTGGCAGAGTGGATGTGGTGACAGAGCCCTCCTGCATGGCTGTGGCTGAAAATTTGACCTGGCTTTTAGCTCTCTGCTGCTGCAGAGCCTGGCCTTCCCACCTCATTCTCTCCCCTCTTGCGTGTTGGTAAGGCAGGCACCCACCACGAGACACAGGTGCCCCCTGCGTTTCTCCACGGTCCCTCTGGTGCACACCTGGGATGCTCCCAGCCTCTTCCAGGTCCGATCCGAATTTAAAACCAGCAGCACAGCTTTTAGCTGAAGCTGGCAGGACGAGCATTTTGGGGCCATAGCCCAGCTTGTCCAGCACCTCGGTGTGGGAAGCAGAAAGCGATCCTGTGTGGCCGCTGATCCTGCGTGGTTGCTGATGTCTGAGCAACCCAGCCATCCCCTGGGCTTTTCTGCCAGCTTCACTCCCTGCAAGCAGAACATTTCCTGCGTCATTTATTTCCAAAGAGGAGCAAAATAAGCCTAAATCCTTATCTCCAGTCTGTCAGCTAATCCTTCTGTGGGCCAGGAGCAACGCTGGCAGATCGGGCTGTGAGTGTAACCTGAGGCTCTCCGCGGCGTTGCTGCTGCCTGCGAACGGCACCTGGAGAGCCCCAAAGTGGCCCTGGCACCGGCGTCATCCCCAGCTTAGCCTAAGTGGGCTCCAGCTTCACCTGCAACACCAGAGCTTGCTGTAGGGCCGTGGTGGGGAAGTTTTGGAAGGGTTCAGAGCTGTAGGGTGTTTCGTGTCCCTTCCGTGCCTGTTTGGTTGGCGGCCCCAGGTGAGGAAAATCTTGCTGTGTTCACAAAGGAGTTTAGGTTTCTTTGTTCTTCCCAACTCCAGGGAAGGCTCCAGGGAGGTCTCTTCTCTGCTCTCATCCACTGAATTCTTTGATCCTGTCACTGATGAGGTCAAAGAAAGGTCTTCTCCAGAAGCAAGGCACCTCTGAACACCTGGCAGACCGTGCGCCCCTTCCCATTGAGGGTAATAAGGCTGGGGGGTTTGGACAGCCCCATCGGTGGCTTCCTGAAGCTCCTCACCCCCTTCTAGATCAGCCTGTAAGAGTTTAAACCCTCTTTGCACATGTCCTAGGTCACTGGGATGTTTAGCAAAGTGGCCGGACCCTGTGCCAACACAGCTGTGCCCAGAAATCCCGTCCTGCCAGGAGCAGCAGGGACTGGGAGCACTGGGGTCACGTCGGCAGCGGGGCAGGGCCAGGCTGGTGCCCCTTGGCCAGGACGCAGTAGGGCAGGGTCCCCTCGGCTCCTGGGGAGGTTACGGGGAATTTTCCACTCGTGCTCGTGCCAGCATGGTTGACTTTCTCGCTACTTTAAAACATAAACATGTTTTGCTTTGTTTAATCGAAACCGCGCAGCAGATGTTTTATGATTATTCCACCAATGGGAAAAGAAAAAAAAAACGGAGGCTGGGAAGTGCCAGCACCATGAGTTTTATGGGAGGGTTTTAATAACTTGGCGGCTTACTGCTCAGCGAGGGAACGAGGGTGGCAGCCAAGGCGCAGCGACTCCAGCCTCAGTGACCCCCGTGTCCTGGCCACAGAGCTCAGCGAGTGCCAGCATGGGGAGCGCTGGGGCGACGGGGTTGGGTGCCTCAAATGGCCACTCCTTGTCCTTGTCCTCGTGCTTATCCTCACCCTGTGGGTCCCGCTTTGCTTTCAGCATCAGCACCCGCCTCTGGGGCCGTGAGGACCTGCTGGTCCACGCTGCGATGGGGCCAGGCACCCCCTGCCTCAGTTTCCCTCCCAGCACAAGGCAGAGCTCCAGCACAGGGGTCTCCTCCCATCCCCAGCTCCCCGGGGCTGTGTCCCAGCGGTGGGACAGGGTCTGTCCCCGTGCAGAGCCAGCCAGGCTGTGACACATCCTCCATCACGGTTTCCTCTGAGCGCATTTCGCTCTCTTGCTGGGAAATGTTAACAACAAAATCAATGCGAATGCTGCTGCCAGCGGCTCCAGTGCCTGTTTGATGAGCTCCTCGGGGACAGACCTCCCGTGTAAGCTCAGCCCTACATCTGTCGGCTCCAAGGGGGGGAAGCTCTGCCCCAGCTCCCTTTTGGCTCCTGGTGAGCCCCCAGGATGCGGTGTGAGCAGGGGGCAGGTGGAGGACAGACCCCATGAGTGCATCATCGCCCTCCATCAGGACGGAGGGGACCTTTAGGGTCGCAGCCACATGGGTGGTGATGTTTCCCCTCACTTCTGCTCTGAGAAGCCCTGCTCCACGGAGGCTCGAGGCGGGTGAATCCCATGGGTTTGCAGGAAGATGCCACGTGCACTGAGGTGGGTGCCGTGTCTGCGGGGCTATCGGCCAGCCTGCAGCCACGTGGCTGGCCCGGCTCACGCACACAGTCACCCTGAGGGAAGGGCAGGTGGAAGGAAGCCTCATCCCATCCCAGTGCTCCCCAGAAGGCATTATAATTTTCCTCCTCTGTGTCATCCCGCTTGCCTGGTGATTTGGCATTAAACCAGGGCTCTGGTTCGGTTACGGCTCATTACTGGCTGGCGTGTGACTTGGTTGCAGCTTTGTCAGCAGCACCAGAGGAGACGAGCTGGCCTCCGGACCAGGGCTTCAGAGACAGGTCAGCGACAAGGAGCTGAGCCTTAACCTCAGAGATACCTGCAGGGTGTCAGCCAGGGACCCTCGCTGCTGCTGGGGATGGCAGCAGGGACATCTTCAGCTTCCCCTTCTCCCAGCTCTCGCTCCTTTCTCTCATCCCACGGCCCCATGCACGGTGCTGAGCGCGACGCGGGGTGCCAAAGGGAGCGTTTTGCACGCAGGCAGACAGCAAAGCAGCTTTTCTGCGCAGATAGCTCAGTCCTGAAATACCCCGAGCAGCTGTGTTTATCCCAACGCTCCTGCTTAGCGAGATGCTCGGCGCTGACGTGGGCCGTGAGCACAAACATCGCTCCGAGCGCCCGGACCCGAGCTGCCGAGGGCGTTGCTCACTTAGTGGAGTTAATGCAAACCAGCCCCGGCCTTGGGATGCGAGCTGTGGACCTGGCACTTAAAAACAACCCGGACTTGTTCCTGCACTTGGAGGCTTTCATCTCGGGAGCAGAGGGGTTTCCAAGTGCCCCGTTCACACCAGCAGTGCTTGCACCACAAGTTGCCCTCTCCTCAGCCTAAGGAAGCCTCTGCTAGGGTGTGCTGGGCTGGGGTGGGAGAGCCCCAGGGATGCCTCAGGGTCTTCCTTCCCCTCAATTTTCTCCTCTCCTAGAGAAAAGCACCGAAGGCCTTGTTAATGCCTTGGCTTGACAAGTGGGGGAGTCGCAGGGTGCAGATGGCTCCGTTTTCCTGCCTGCCCCGTGGCAGGGGTGCTCCTGCACGGGCTCTCTCCCCATCATCTGCTTGGAGAGGGGACTTGGGAAGCTGCACGTCCCTGTGTGCGTATCCAAACTGCCCCAGCTCTCTTCCAGCAAGGGAAAACTCCTGCTGCCTTTAACGCAGCCCACTTTTGCTAGAGAAACAGAGAAATCCCTGCAGCTCCATGCACAATTTTCTCTTTGTTGTGCCCCAGCGTTTTTTTTTTTCCCCCAGAACTGAAGGAAGAAGCAAGTTTGTAATCGCTGCACTGGGGGCCGTCAGAGGAGCTGATTGAGCAAGAGGAGAACTGATCTTTTCTAAGCAAGGAGAGCAGGAAGCAGGCAGCCGCCTTGCTTGGGCACCGTGCACAGCTCCCTTGGCCTCCCCAGAGCATCCCTGCACAGCGGCCGTGTTCTGGGGCTGCCAGGAGCAGGCAGGGGGCTCTCTGCCCCCAGACCCAGCTGGTGATGTTCCCCCTTGCTGTGCCTGGGGACCCGTGCCACCTCTCCAGCTCCCCGGTGTGTCAGGATGCCCAGCTCTCCTTTACCAGCCCCTCACTTAGCCTCGTGTGACATTTGATTTCTGGGGTGCTCGCAGACGAGCTCCACATCCCCGGAGCAGGGACCCCAAACCCAAGGCGAGAGCCCGAGGGCTGGCCAAGGGGGCGGCTGAGAACTGAGGGCGGCTGAGGGCAGATGCGGCGAGGAGAGCTTCGTGGTGCCACAGCTCGCCCGGCTGCGTGCTGCAAGGGCTGAAACGGCTCGGAGTTTTAGGGACGTTTTTGTCACCTCTGAGCACAACAGGGACGCGCCATCCCGTGGGAGGCTCGGTGAGGAACTGGCCTCATGTCTCCTCTGGGGTAGGGTCTCTCACAGCTCTTCCTCTCCTTCCTCTGCCTGCAGGAGAAGAAAGGCCAGGTGGTGAAGAAGGGCCCGGAGGTGGAAATCGCGAAGCTGGACAAGCTGCTGAACCTGGTGAGGGAGCCGGAGGGCACGGCGGGGAAGTGAGCGCTGAGAGCCACGGCCATGCCGGGCACCAGGGCCGGCGAACAAACCCGGCTTTGAGCAGCGGCTGCTTGGCATGCGAGCCGTGGGCCCCGCTCCGCCTGCTCTTTGTAGAGCCCGAGCACTCGGTCTCTGTGCCCAGACAAATAAAGAGAGCTGCTGAAAGGCCGGCAGCGTGCCGTTGTCCCTGGGGACAGCAGCCCCTCCCTGTGCTCGGGTCCCCGAAGCCGCGCTCGATTTTTTCCCATCCGTGTCCATGCTTGCACCCACTGAGAGACCCACAGAGGCAGGAGAGGTGCCTCCAGCCCCGGTAAAACCTTGAATTTATTTATTTTTAATGGGTCCCACTATTTTGGGGTGGCCAGCAGGTGTCTGGAGACCTCACCCTGCGGTGGCAGAGGGATGTGCCATCACTGGGGCCGGGGCATCGCAGTGGCTGCTCCGAGGAGCCGGCTCCCCGACGACCACGGGCACGGCCGGGCTTTGCAGAGCCCTCCCAGCGCTCCGGCACGTTGCGGCAGAGGGATTAAGCTGCTACGTGGCTGTGGTGGCAGCAGGAGCCGCGGTGGCCTCGCTGCATGCTGATGAGCAGGGACAGGGCTGTCACCGCGGGAGCCTTGCGCACAGACACCGGGAGCGGGGACCGGCGGCGTGCGGGCAGCAGCGGGTGTCCCCGTCCCCTCAGCTGGCCAGCGGCCCCTGCCAGCATCCTGCACCCCGTGACGTGAGGACACGGGTTGGAAACTCCTCTGCCACCAGCACCAGGGCTGGGGCTGCTCGCTGCTGGCAGCCACGTGCCCCCAGCCCGGCCAGGTTTGTCACCACACATTTTAAGGCCACAGAAAGGGTGCAGGAAGAGCCTGTCCTCGTCACAGCCACACAGCGAAGTGCCCGGTCACTGGTCCCGGGACACCCACACAGAGCTGTGGGCAGGACACGAGGCCTCCCCGTGACGTCCCTGGTGGTCCCCGTGCTGCAGCGGGCGCAGGGCAGAGCTCACAGACGCCTCCTGGGTCCTACGGCTGGTTTATTAGTCTAGTAAAAACACGACTGCAAAGGGATGTTAGCTACACCTGACACGGGAAGGAACCAGGGGCTTCGCCAGGCCTGGCCAAGCCTGTGCGGGGACCCCGGCTTGCATCCCCCTGGCACAGCCCACCTCTCCAGCCCCGTATTGCAGCGGCTGTGCCAGCAGGGACCAGGCACCCCGGGGTCCCCGCTCTGGCCACTGCTCCACTGTAGGAGCCGCTCCAAAACTCACAGGCAGGACAGAGGAAGCGGCCGTCAGGCTTGGGGACAAACCAGACCAAGTGTCCCTCGCTTTAGAGCCACCATGGCCTTGGAGAGGGGGGCCAGGCCAACCTCCTGTCCCCAGGAATCAGGGCTGGAAGACCCTGCGGTGCCGTTCAGCCGGGCACTCCAGCTCTGAAACATCCCCAGCTCTCTGCAGGGGCTCGGGCAGGCAGCAGCGGGGCACGGGGAGGTGCTCCCACGGGGGACAGCACCACGGGGACAGGTCCCCTGCCCACGGGCTGCCTGCCCCAGCCAGCGTTTGGGCAGGTGCAGGGCAGGTGCCAGCCCCATCGCCTCCTCTCTCCGAGCCCCCATCCAGCCCTGCTCAGGTCTGCGATGCCGCGAGGTGGCCGAATCTCCGCCTGCCGCTGTCCCCAGGGGAAGGGCAGAGCATATCCCCAAAGCTGGGCCACCAGCACCACGCAGGAGCCCGCGGGCCGGCCCCGAACACGGGCTGAGCTCGAGGGCACGGCTCCCGCCACGCTTGCTGGCTGTGCATGTCCCCGCAGCACGTCCCCAGCCGCTGCGCCTCCGTCCTCGTGGTCACCACGGGCACCCGCAGGGCGTCCACGCGCCAGGACCACGGGGGTGAAGGGCTCTGCCCCAAATCACGCCCCTGCGAGCAGCTCAGCGTCCCCTCCGCTCCCATCCTGCCGGGCCAGCACCACCGTCCCGCTACGGACACCACGTCCAGGTCCTTCAGCACCGCCGGGTGCCCACGTCCCCGAGCCCCCCGCGCGGCTCAGGGCTGCAGCAGGTACTTCTCCTCGTTCCTCGCCTCATCCGCGTCGGAGGGGGGACCCTTCTTGGGGCACGACGGGGTCCTGCAGGCCTTGCAGAGGATGAGGAAGAGGATGAGGATGAGCAAGGCGATGATGCAGTTGAAAGAAATCGCAACGACTGCTCCGGTGGAGAGAGCCGCCCCCATCGCCGCTGCCCCGTGGGGAGGAGTGGGACCCCCGGCTCGGCCCCGCACTTGGGACGCCGGCACAGCCTGCACCCGGGGGCATTGGCGGGGGACAGCAGGGACGGGACGGCTGCGGTGCGGGCAGCGGGACGGCAGGAGGGTGGGTGGCAGGACCCCCGGTACAGCCGGGCCTCCGGGAGCTGTGACCTCGGCTCGGAGCTTTCCCAAGGGTTCCTCTCCTCCAGCAGCGCGGCGGAGATGCGTCTGCTCCCTCCGGGACCTGGAAGGGAGAAAGTCACCGTCACCGCCGGCACCGGGGTGCCCGAGCCCCCCGGGGGAGGTGGGAGCCTCCTGCAAAGCCCCGAGGAGGCTCGGGGGGCCGGCGGCTGCTGTCTGGGGGGCTCCGTGCAGCCTCCGCGTGCGCTCCCCGGCTGCCTCCCTCCATCCCGGGCCGGGGCTGGGGGCACGGAGCCGGAGGTGTCCCGGGGGCCCCAAATCCCGTCCCCAGCCTCCCTCCCGGGGCAGCCCCATCCCCGATGCCGGCCGCCGGCCGCTCTCCGTGCGCTGCTCCCCCCCCAAAACGCGGCGAGGCCCCCCCATGCCCCAACACCGCGGAGAAGGGAGGAGGATGAGAGGGGGGTCCCCGCACCCCCCAGCGCGGATCCCGGAGCCTCGGAGCCCCGTGCGGCAGCAACAGGTCCCTCCGGAGCCTCCCTCCCGTCCCGGGGCCGCGGCGTTACCTGCCTCCGAGAACCGCCGGGACCCCGCGGGCGGCGCTGCCGGCTCCGGAGCCCGGGGGGTCCCGGGGGTGTCCGGGTGCGGGGGTCCCGGGGGTGCCGGGTCGGGGGGGTGGCGGTGGCGGCGCGGGGCCGCCCGGAGCTGCCGCAGCCCCGCGCGGTGCCGCTGCCTCCCGCCACCACCGGGGGCGGTTCCCGCCGGCGCGCCCGCCCTTGGCCACGCCCCCTGTGGGTGGCCACGCCCACCCCGCCCTCAGGCCACGCCCCCCGCCCCGCTGCTGCCGCGTGCAGGGCGCGCACGGACACAGCGCCAAGAGGGGTCCCCCGGAGAGGGGGGAGGGGGGGGGGGGAAGGAAGGAAGAGAGGAAAAAGTGCAGTGAGAAAAAGAAACTTTATTGAAACCCGGCACAACGCAGCAGGAAGGTGCAGAGAGGGGAAATGAGTGTTGTTCGGGGTGTACTCTGAGCGCTGCCCCAGCCTCAAGGGCTTTGTGCCTGCTGGGACCTGCGCCCACCCCCACGGCACTGCAGGGAGGTGGGAGGGGGGCAGAAAGGGGTGACCCGCACGCGGTGTCCCCACTGCGATGGGCAGAGCAGGGCCTGCCAGGCACAGCTCGGGTCACAGCTCGCCCCCGTGCCACAGCACAGCCGCCTCCACCTCGCAGCATCCCCGCTCGGCGACCGGCCGCTCGCCTGGGCTCAGCGAGACGCCAGCGCTCCTCGCTCCCAGAGCAGCCTCCTGCCTTCCCGTCTCACCCCTGAGCCGCAGGCTGTGCAGTGCAGCCTGGTGCCGCTGACACCGGAGCTCATCGCAGCACAATGTTACGTCCGTTTGGGGCAGGAACTGCTCCTGCCCTCCCCTAGCAGCTCTGCAAGGCCCTGTGTTCAGCAGCAGTTTTCCAGCTTTCCAGCTGGTTTGGCTCCGTAATCCCCCAAACCACCCACGTGTGTCTGTCTCAGGACTTCACGCCGGGCTCCCCATGCCCTCCAGTGGCGCGAGGCTGCTTTCCTGTGCTGCCAGCTCCCCTTCCTCCACCCTGCTTCCTCTTCATCTGGGCCTGGGACTCAGCTTTAAGCGTCTCGATCCAGAAGGCATCGAAAGAACCTGGAGCCTGATAGCCAGGCTCCTGGGGATCGAGGGCGTCTTTGCTGAGCAGGACGCATATGGCAGGAATGTTTCTCTTCACCGTCAGGGCATCCAGGCCTGCCTCAGGCACAATGGGTTCCCAGATCTCCTCGATCTGCTTAAAAAGCACTTTGGTGATCTGGTGGAGTTCCTTCAGCCTCCGTTTCATGATTTCCACACACGTAATGGTCTTGCTAACGGCCTTGCCTGAGCCAGTGAAGAGGATCTGCCTCACGGAGTCCAGCTCCATCTTGCCAATGGCGTACCCCATCAGGTTCCTTATTTTGCTCCCGTCCTTCACTTTCATCTCAATAATGTCAGGGGGCAGGTCAGCGAAAGGCAGCGGACACGGCTTCTCCACGATTTTGGTCTTCTTATAGTTTTCCATCCTGCAGCTCTGAAAAGGAGAAGGGATCCGTCAGCCCCTCTAAGCACGGCTCACAAAACCCGTGTGTGCGAGCTCCCCATCCAGGCCACAACAAGAAGCGCAGCGGCACCCACAGCCATGCAGACACCCCGCCAGCCGCCTGCAGCCCGCGACCGCGAGCAGCAGCTCCACAAACCCGTGAGGATGGGCAAAAAATACGCAAAAAAAACCCCGCACACAGCGCCCCGGCCCCGGGGCCCCGGCCCCGGCCCCGGCCCCGGCCCCGGCCCCGGCCCCGGCCCCGGCCCCGCCGCCCTCACCTGCGGCCGCCTCCGCCCGCTCTCAGCACAAAATGGCGGCGGCCCCGGGCGGGCGCATGCGCACGGCGGGAAGGGGGCGGGGTCACGCACAGGCCACGCCCCTCGCCCTGTGGTCTCCGTGGGGGCGGGGCGGGGTGACGTCACAGGCGCGGGAGGAGAGGCACTGAGGGGGGAGCAGGAGGAGGGGGGGGACAAAATGGCGGCGCCACCCGTCAGGGGCGAGCAGGGGGCGGGGGGTGCCCGCAGGGACACGGGCTTGGGGAGCGCTGCTGTGGGGAAAATCTCTCAGATCTCCTCCGGCAGCAGCTCCTGTGAAGTTGTTTTATATGTGACTGCCATGGCGGGCGTCCTGCAGGCAGCAGCGCGCAGTAACAGTTATCACCACCCCATTCCTACTGCCCAGCACCTGATTCCTGCCTCTGCCTCATGGGCTCAGTGCTACAGGCTCACGAACTGCTCCACGCCTTTCGAAACCACACACCTCCAATTCCTCTTCACCAACTGATTATCTTTTTTTTTTTTTTTTCTCATGACTACAGGTCCCATGATTTTTGTTTTTACTGATATTGCACGGCTCGCCCTGTTTCTCCTAGCTATCCCCCTTGTTATAAATGAAGTCTCAACTCAATCCAAATTTTGTAATATTTATACTTATAAGAGGTATAAAAGCTATAAAAGGTATAAAAGGCAAGTAAACAGTGCTGGGTGTGTGGGGAGTCTACGCTCCACCAACACGCACACACGAACATCAAACATGCTAAATATACAGAACATTGCTTTACATACTAAACCCGAGTATGCCTATACATACGTACAATCAGGAAAGGTAACAAACAATACTTTAAGTTCCATGACTAAACACTCTCCATTTTCCATTCCTTTTGAATGTCTCGCTTTAAGTTGTCAAGCAACTCGGTCTTCAGGCCCTATGTATCCCGTTCTTCCCAGATTGAAGAAAAGCATATCCAGCTCCTTTTCAAGGCCAATAGGCCTGGGTCAAAAGGCACGTCTAGGTCACCAGGAGGCATCTGTAGCAGCAGAGGGGCCCATGGCGTAGCAGTCGGATCAGTAAAGGAGCCTGCAGCTCCCTCAGTGTCTGGCAAACCCCACGTTTCTGACTGTGGTCCCACATGGCTCTTTAAGGCCTCAGAGGCTGCTCGCCAGGTGCCGAGCAATCCCACCGCAACCTTGTCGTTTTTAGTTGCAGAGTCCCACACCTTGGCCTCAGTTTGGTTCCATATTTCAGGATCATAAACTGATTGTTAATAAGGAGAATGAGCTGTAAGGTTCCCAGGACAGTCTCTGTTCCTAAGGACAGATTCCCCACAATGTGCAGCTGCTGACCAGCGAGGGGCACTTGTGTGCCGGGCCCGCTTCTCTCAGCTCGAGCTTCTCTCCAGCTCCAGTGTGCCCATTTCCAGCGACTTTCTGTACGAGCTTCTCTGAGCAGTTTGCTGAGTTTGGCCGAACCTCTCTTCATGAGGCAATCAAAGTGCCTGTTCCCGTCCTGGTCTCCGTTCTGCCAGCCTGCTCCTTTTCATTCCTTCTCTCTGCTTCTTTATTGACGACATAACTTCATCACATCGTGTTGCCTTTTTTTTATCTTGAGGGCAGGCTCCCCTCTTATACCCTTCTCTCCACAGCAGTTCTTTTCAAAACAACTTTTCATTAGTCAGTCTCCTGAATCACCCTTCTTTGTTCCCTCTAAACTCTTTACATTCCTAATGGCCTCATCGTTAAGAGTCTGATGTTACCATCAACCACGGAGCTTGCCGACCCCCATGGCCACACTCCCACATCTCCCCGCTTTTTATTAATAGCAACCATCTTCTCGACAACGAATTTCCACTCCATATATAACAGAAGGAACTCTTCATTGCTTCTGGTGCCAGTGACGGCAGAGCTCTCACCACAACCACCTGGCTTGTGAAAGGGCGCTGTGACTGTGTTGTTATATATGGAGTTATTAATATGTTATTAATAAGGATATATTAATCTATAACACCTCTTGAGTTCTATCGCTACCTTGGATATCTCTCACTCTATCTTGGAGATGGGAAGACAGGAGGCCCCTCTCGGAGCGAGGAGCACTGGCGTCTTGTTGAGCCCAGGCGAGCGGCCGGTCGCAGAGCAGGGATGCTGCGAGGTGGAGGCAGCTCTGCTGTGGCACAGGGGCGAACTGTGACCCGAGCTGGACGGCCAGCTGCTGCCTGCACGGCTCCTGTGCAGAGGTGCAGATGCCCTTCAGCTGAGACATCTGCCTCACCCCCAGCTTCAGCTCTGTTCCCCGAGGCTCTCCTCTGCTGAGCCCTGTTTTATTCCCTTCCCCATCCAAGCCAGTTGTCCTCTGGTGGGACAGCACACCTTGCCTGGTCTCCCTCAGCCCACCTCCCCTCTTCATCCCCAACACACACGATGCGGGAAGGCTCCCAGAAAACACACCTGAGTGCAAAGAATTGGATTTATTTCCAGTATTGGAACTTGTGAGAATCACAAGCTCCATGGGCGCTGGCCCTGCCTCTGCTGTGACCTGTATGGCAGTAGTGCTCGGATGTAGAGCTCTGTGGTGATGCAGACGCCTTCTGCTGCTGATGGCAAATCCTGTCCCAGAAGGAGCGGGTGCTGTTGCCGCTCGGTTGCGCTGCAGTGCCCTGGGTGCCACAGGTGTGGTGCAAGTGGCACGAGCACGGGTATCTGGTGGTAGGGGCACTGCAGGGCTCTGAAGAGGAGCTCGAGTAGTTGTAGGGCTCCTGGGCTCTTGTGGAGGCTGAGCCGGGAGCTGGCCTGGCCCGGGCATTTCCCCGTGGGAGGTTGCTGCCCGTCGTCCACTGGTCTTGGCTGTCGCTACTCTGGGCCCCGTAACGTGGGGAGCTCTCGACCTTGCCAGGGCTCTTCTTCCTCCAAGGCCACCACTTCGGTCTCCAGCTTCCTGCCTCAGCCCCAGCGGTTTCAGACGCCGTGGTCACCTCCGCGCTGGTGTTTCCTTTCTGAGGGACAGCCGCAGCCCGCAGGTGGAAGCTGCTGTCGGAACACTGCTGCGCGGTGCTGCTGCCCCAGTGGCCGTGCGGGGCTCCTGCTGCCGGTCCCACCAAGTGTCTGCGGTGCTTGTGGTGGTGCTCAGCCCTCGGGCTTGGAGCCAGGAGCACGGGCCTGAGGGGTGGGTAGAGTACGGTGGGCTCTGGTCCCGCCCAGCCATACGGCAGCCCAAAGGGCGTCCTCACAATTTCTCCCAAGGGAGCCGTGTCCATCCTGTGGCCAGAGTTCCTGGTGCAGTGCGTGTGAGCCCTTGGGGCTGCCCAGCCACCCTCCTGCCAGGGCACTGCTTGCTGCGATGGGTGCTCCGCGCCGAGCTGGTCCCCGCGGTGCTGCAGCTCCTTGCTCATGAACGTGGCCTCGGGCCCGTGGAAATGGACAGGCTCCTGGTGGGAGCGTGGTGCTGCCGGGCAGACAACGGAGGCCCCGTGCTTCTTGCTCTTCCTCTTGACCTGGTCCGCATGGAGGAGAGGCTTGGGTCTGAGGAAGGGGACAGAGGGACGCTGCGGTGGCAGGGAGCCAGAACTGGCGCTCTGGGGCAGTGCTTCCTGCTCCCCTTCAGGTGACTGCGGCACTGGCCCAGAGGAGCTTTCCCATTTTTCTTCGCTTGCTGTCTCCATGCAGGCCTTGCTGCACTGCTCAGGCCTCGGCTGCAGCTCTGAGATGTCGACAGGCGCTGCAGTTTGGGGCTGGTTCCCATGGCCGTCCTCAGCCGCCAGTGGTCTCAGGATGACGACAAAGTCGGTTTGGCAGGCCTGGTCTTTCCGTAGCACGGTGGTGGTTGGGCTGGGAGGTGCTGGGAGGTCCTCGGAGAAGCCAGGAGGTCGCTGGGACAACTCCACCCAGTGCTGTCGCACCTCATCTGGGTGAAGGAGACTCTCACGCACGATGACCCCCATGTCTGGTGGCTGGATGGAGGAGGAGACCTCAGCCGGTGGCTCTTGAGCTCCGCTGCCCTGCTTCCCAAGCCTGGGGGCTCCGGGGGCTGTCAGACTCTGCAGGCACTGCCTCTTGCGAGGGTGCCTGTCAGCCTCCTCTGCACTGCTGGTTCCGCTCAGGGCAGAGGCCAGAGGTTGGTCTTCTGCAGGGCTGTCAGTGGGATGTGCCTCCTGCCTGGGCGCTGGGTGGCACGGGGCCGCGGGCTCTGCGGGGGCTCCTCCGTGGTGCTCCAGAGAGGCGTTGGTCCAGATCGCAGGGCAGCTCTTGCTCCTGGGGATGCCGTAGCCCCAGCAGGACAGGCTGTCCGGCTCCAGCAGCTCGAGGCACTCCACACTGCCAGGGCTGCAGCGCCGCGCCCCCCACAGCCGCTTGGTGCCTGCAAAACAGGGAGGGAGTGTGAGCTGCGCTGGCACGGAGGCAGCGGGGCCACCTGGGGCCCGGCAGGATGGGTGCTCGCTCCTCCAAAGGGGACTCACCAGGCTGTGGTGCTCTTGTTCGCCGCCGCCATCTCCACTTTCGCTGGCGCAGGCCGTCACCCTGTGGGCACAGGAGCACAGCACAGTGAGCAACCTGGGCAGGGACCCGTGGGGCCGCTGCAGACAGCTCCCGGCCCCCCACCGGCATGCCAGCCTCGTGGCCCCCCACCCTCAAGCCCCCTGTACCTGTCGGCGCCGGCCCGTGGCGAGCAGGGAGACCCCGGCCACCAGGAGCAGGAGGCCGGGGACAAGGAAAACGCTGCTGTCGTCAACCATCGCTCACAGCCAGGTACGACCGCACTGGCAGGCGTGGGGTGCTGGCCGCAGCTTTATAGGGACACGGCCCTGAGGTCACTGCCAGCAGCTGGGGATGTCTCTGTGAGGTCACAGCCCCCAGCCCATGCTGCAGAAGGCCGGTGCCCCCGAGCTGCGTTTGTGGGGAGCTGGGGGGCCGGGATGGCTCCCCAGGCTCCTTGCTCGGGGAAAAAGAAAAAAGAAGAGAAAGAGAAAAAGAAAAAGAAAAGAAAAAGAAAAAGAAAAAGAAAAAGAAAAAGAAAAAGAAAAAGAAAAAGAAAAAGAAAAAGAAAAAGAAAAAGAAAAAGAAAAAGAAAAAGAAAAAGAAAAAGAAAAAGAAAAAGAAAGAGAAAGAGAAAGAGAAAGAGAAAGAGAAAAGGAAAAGGAAAAGGAAAAGGAAAAGGAAAAGGAAAAGGAAAAGGAAAAGGAAAAAGAAAGAAAAGAAAAAGAAAAAGAAAAAGAAAAAGAAAAAGAAAAAGAAAAAGAAAAAGAATAAAGTAACAGGTGGTCAAATAATATTGTATGTATGAGGTATAGAAAGGCATCAAGAAGTCTGTGAAGCTGCAGTACTCAGCCAACGAGGAAACAGGGCAGGAATCATGAGTCAGGTAATAGGAAATATAAGGTATGATAAACTTTTACTGTGCGCTCCTGCTTGCAGGACCTCAGCCTCTGCAATCACAAATAAAATACATGCACAGAAGATCCTGTCTGAAGAAGATCTTTGGGGTTTTTCTCACAATCTGGGGGCTCATCCGCATCTTGTCACCTTCCAGAGAGTTCTTGCCACCGCAGACAGGAAGGTGCGCCCTGCTGAGTTCACCCATTCCATTGGGGAGGGCGGGTTGTCTCGGGATGGCCAACAAAGGACCAGGACTGTTAAACTGAAGAGAGGCTCTGAGCAGCATTAGGGGGTGAGAATGGAGGCACAGCACAGGCATAGGGATAACTGCTGATAACCCGGACCAAGAATTCCATGCACAGACCGAAGACAGACAGACTTCACCGTATTGCCTTGGGGTGGGTTTGGGAAAACTCTTGTGTGCAGTGTGAATGAGATGCACTGTTGGTGTGAAGCGAGTCTGGAGTCCCGATCAGCGAAAAGTAGACATGCAAAGGAGAGTCTCGGGACACTGGGCCCTTATGTGTACGGTACCCCAAACACGGTGAGGTGAGGTGCTCAGCAGTACACCAAACCTCTGTCCTAATCCTAGGTAAAGGCATGTGGTACCCTGTGGGTGGTGAAGTCCACGGCAGCACGTCAGAAAGAGATGGGGAATAAGGGTTCTGAGAGTCAGCAGGGTGAGGGCAGAGACCCCGGGATTGTGCCTAAGGACTGTCCTTTGGGGAGAGTGGTAAGGATTTGGAAAAACAACCCAAAGACTAGGGAAAAAAGATTCAAAACAAAACAAAACAAAACAACAAATTGTTAGATATTGTGTAATTGTCTGGCCTAAAAAGCTAACAAAAGGAACTCCAGTATTTTGGCCAAAATCCAGGTCTGATGAAAATTCAGGCTTTAAATTTATATCTAAACAGTAAGGCTTCTTCGGAGGAGGAGGAATCAAGCTATGCTCCCTCTAATCCTAATACTGCACTGGAGGCAGCAGCAGATGCTCAAGGGAGGGAGACAGGGACTGCAAGTGGCACTGACCATGCAGAAGGAGCTCACTGGAGGATTTGGAAGAATTAGAACCTTGTAGAAGAGATACTGAGAATTGTGCCTTCCCTGATACTAACAACGCTAACACCAAATGTGTACCCTCTTAGGGAGGTTTGAGTGGGACGAGGACAAATAGGTTATGTGAACTACCCCTTACCAGCAGAGAGGTTAGGAGTCTTAAGAAGGTTTTGTTTTAAGAAACAGTCTTTAATTGAGGACCCTGTAGGACCAGCATAACAGTCAAATCCGTTCCTTAGGCCTAATTTGTATTCCGGGGGCAGGAGGACATGTCAGTCCTGGGTACGCTATTCACTGGAGAAGAATGTTTAGGAGGGGATTGAATTTGGTGGCAGCTATGCAAGAATGGGAAAAAAACTAACACACACACACACTGGATTGAGAGCAATTCCAATGGAGGAGAAATATCCTTATTCAACTGGGATAATAACAACCCACAGCACAAAAATCATATGAGAGACTTGGGGTCAGAATGAGAAAGTACTCGGGGATGAATCCCGAGGACCCGGTAGCCCAAGGGCTCTTTAAAGTTCATTTTGTGATTAAAGCCTGTCCAGACACACAGAAAAAGCTCCAGAAGGTGGGAGGATGGAGGGAACAGTGTAGGTAGTATGGAGGTGTATGCCAGGAGGGGAGATGAGAAGGAAAACCAGAGAGCAAAACTAATGGTATTCACAGTGTACCGGGTAGAGGGTTGGAGACAGAGGGGCTCTCAGGGGGAGTTGGGCCCAGGATGGAAAGGACAGGAAGAGAGATAAAGGAAGGGCAGGCAAGGAAAGCTGCCTGTGTTGCACCCCAAATCCTAGCAGGGACAGGCTTAGGGAAGACATTTTGAGCGTGGCCTGGCCAGTCACTTCAAATAGGAATATCTGGAGTGGAAGGAGGAGAGATTGGGAATAGGGGAGTCAGGGCTTCTCAGAAAGCCAGTTCCCTGATAAAAGAAAAAGTGTACCTCAAGGGTTCCTCAGGCGTTCCTCAGTGGGGATCACTCTACAATTACCGTCACGGGCAAAACAGACTTAGCATAGGAGGAGTATTAAAATGTATTACTTCTTGCTGACAGGCTGGAGCAGTGAGAAAGACAGAAAGAAGCTGGGGCCACCTTTCCCCATCCACTCTCTTCCACCTCTTCCCTGCCCTGAGTGGCATGGGGGGGCTGGAATTGGGGGCTGCAGTCAGGCCATGGTGCTTCGTTTCCACCACTCCTTCATGGCTGCTCTCTCCCTTGCTCTGACGTGGGGTTCCTCCTGAGGGGTGCCGACCTTCCTGGGCTGGTCCTGTGTGGGTTTCTCCATGGGCAGTGTCTCTTTGGGAGCTGCTCCAGGTGTGGGTCTGCGCCGCGGGGTCTATGCATCAAGAGCCAGTTGGTCTGGCTCCTGATCACCCCGATCCCCTGCTCCTGCATGGGCTCCTCTCCACGGGCTTCAGGATAGAGATCTGCTCTGCTGTGGTGCCCCATGGGCTGCTGAGGGCGCAGCCTGCTCCACCAGGGGCTTCTCTGTGGGATGCGGTGGGGCTTCGGCACCAGCACCTGGAGCGCTTCCTCCCTGTTGTTCTGCACTGAGCTTGGTGTCTGCAGGGAGGTTTCTTACTCCTGGCTCTCCCAGCTGCTGTTCCGCAGCAGTTTTTTTGTTTTTGTTTTTGTTTTTGTTTTCATTTTCTTGGCTGTGTTCTCACAGAGGCACAAACTGCTCATGGCTTGGCTCTGGGCAGTGGTAGGCCCCTTTGAAACTGTGAAACTGGCCCTTACCTTACATGGGGCAGCTGCTGGATTCTTTTCACAGAGGCCACCCCTGCAGTCCCCCCACTTCCAGAACCTTGCCACGTAAACCCAATACACTAGGGCAGCCGGGTCATTGCTGGCCTGTAAAGTATCAGGGCTTAAGTTAACTAATGAAACCCTAAATGTGATAGGGGTAGAAGGGACTGGCATAACAGTGCTACTTTTGGGGGACACCACGCTGAGACTAGGGAGAGAATGATCACTGGGCAATTATAGCATGCACCCAAGGCACAGACTAACTGTTTGGGATACAGAATTTAATAATGAAATTGGGCTTTCGAATAGTAAATTGTTAGACTGGAATAATGGTGTTATTAATGGGGTGATCTCAGACCCTGAGAGCAAAGATATATTTGCCTTTGAGTGGAAAGACCCTGAAATGGGGTGGAAGCAACCACACAGACAGACAATTTTAGCTCAGGGGTTTACAGGGCGACTGATTTTTTTTGGGGGGGGGCAAGTTCTAGAACAGATTTGGGAGCAATTCAAACCTCTGGATGAGGTCTTACTTTTACAATATGTGGAGGATCTTTTATTCTCAGAACAGGAAAAAAGGAGTTATGAAGGAAGCCACTAACAAGCTAGTGAACTTTCTGGCAAAACAGGACTTGAAAGTATTGGAAAATAAGTTAAAATTAATAGAACGAGAAGTCAAGCATTTAGGGCATCTAGGGTCTGAGGGAGAACAAAGAATAAATCCAGAGACGATTCAGGGAATTGTTGAACTACCCCTACCCAGAACTAAAAAGAAGTAAAAAGAATTAAGAGAAAGAAGTTTTTAAGGAATTAGGAGTGACGAAGTCCAAAGGAAAATAGATAACCGTGGTGGGAGAGAAATGCTGCATAAAGTGCTAATGAGGCAAATATTAGCTGTTTGACATCAAGAAGGTAATCGGGCAATTCAAGCAATGTGTGACGCTGTGCTATGGAAATATTTATGTGTAGGAATACACATACTCTGGCTGAACGATTATGCAGGAGTTGTGTAGTTTGTCAAAAGGTAAATAGGAAGATTATCAGCAGTCAGCCCAAAGGAGGGAAAGAACCAGGAATTCAATGCTTCCAAAATGTACAGGGAGATTTTTTTTTTTTTGTACAGGGAGATTTTACCTACTCCTTAGAGTAGGTAGATTTAAATACTTATTATTCTTGGATGATCATTTGTCAGGGGAGGTGGAAGCTTTCCCTTCAGTATCTGCTACTGCGAACATTGTAATACTGCAAACTAAAGTAATTCTGGAACAAAGAATTCCCAGGAATGGAATTGTTGAAAATATTGACTCTGAACAAGGAAATCACTTTATTTCAGAAATATTTCAAGGGCTAATGCAGACACAAGGAATTAAGCAGAAGATTCACACCCCTTGGTATCCTTCCTCCTCTGGAAGGGTGGAGTGGATCAGACAGTCAAGAAGCAGTTGACTAAGTTCTGGAAACTCGGCTTCCCCAGATGAAGTGCTTACCTTTGGCACTTCTCTGAATTCAAACTGCTCCAAGAAAAGATGTGGGAGTTTCACCATATGAAATATTATATGGATTGCCGTACCTGGACAAAGGGAATGAATTACCTCAATTTGAGACAAAAGCTGCTTTTATTAAAAACTACATCCTCGTGTTTGTGAGAAAACTCTCAATATTTTTTCTCAGACAGGATCTTCTGTGAAGCTATTTTATTCACGATTGCAATGGTGGGCGTCCTGCAAGCAGGAGCACGCAGTAAATATTTATCATAACCTTATATTTCCTATTACACAACACTTGATTCCTCCTCTGTTTCCTCATTGGCTTAGTACTACAGGTTCATAAATATCTCAATGCCTTTCCATACCACATATGTACAGTTTAATTTGACCAACCATTAATTTCTCCTTTTTTTTTTTTTTTTTTCCTTCTTCTCTCATGAATAGAAGGCTTGCAATTTTTATTTTTGCTGATTTCATACGGCTAACTCTGTTTTCCTTAGCTATTCTTCTTATTTTGGGACAGTGGGACCTTCCCCTTCTCTGCTTAACATACTCCGCACTGCTGTGCCGCACAGTTACTTTTGAATATGCAAGGTTAGTGGAACTTAGCACTGCAAAAATACCTTCTATTGCAAGAACACAACTTTGTTTCTCACAATTCCCCCCTCTTATTTTCTTATTCCTGTTGTTGTTTTTGCACCTCTTCCCATACGCCACTCCTGAGTTTTTCTAACATTAAGGCACAATATTCTTCTTCAAATACAATTCTTCTTTGGATGTCATGGGGAAAGACAGATACACAATGCCATTATTATTATAATACCAACAAATAGTTGTTTGAGCCAATTAACCACAAAGTTAGTTTCTCCCAACTGTTTCTAAATACCCAGGAAGTGTCATTGGACTGTGCACTTAGTCACATGGTCTGGGTGCCCCACGAACGTGCGGTACGCGGCGGGGGAAGAGGCGGCGCTGCGGTATCGCTGCGTTTAGGCGGGATTCTG